>NC_085059.1:19492858-19846899 GCF_963662255.1 Cinclus cinclus
CAGGTGTTACAAGCTCTCTGAGGAGCTGAAGGGGACAAACTTGGCGTGTTTGGTCGGGGACACTGGCGCTTGTCCATCAGCCTCCTCGCTCAGCTTGAAGAACATCTCCTGCTCATGCTTCTTCTGGTTCAGCTCATCCTCCAGGGCCTTGGGCAAAGAGAACACAACACAAGAGCTGTGTTTGAGGTCGTTCTGGAGCTGTGGGCGCTGTCCCCCTCCAGCCAGCCAGCAGGACACCCTGCTCACAGCCAGGAGCCCTCACCTTCTTCCGTGGTCTCAGCTTGTCTCGCCACTCCTTCATGTGCTGGTTGTGGTTCTCATCCAGGGACTTCAGCTTCTGGGTTTCGTGCTCGATCAGGAGGTGACACTTCTCATTCTAAAAGACACATCAACCAAACACGACACCCATGAGGCAAGCTGGAACTGTACATCCAGTGGTCTAACAGGATTTGACTTGGGCAGAGGCATTCAGAGCTCTGAGCTCCACATTTAGACACGACAACAAAAACCTCGCGAGGCAAGAGAAAGGGGATATCAACTCCTGACAGTCCTCAGCAGCCACATCTCCAGAGACTGAGACCTGCACAGGCAGCTCTGGGAGACAAGCCATGAGTACCTGGAGATGCTGGAGCTCGTTGGTGTTGCTCTCACACTGAGCCTGCATGTCCTTCATCTGTGACTCGTGCTTCTGCTGCTGGTGCAGCCGCTCTGCTTTCTGCCTCTTCTCCTCCTGCAGAGCAAACTGGCAGAGACAAAAGCAGGTGCCCGTGTAGGCAACATTGCCCTGGGCTCTGGGGCTGCCTGAGACACCAGCCCAGCTTCCATTAGTACACAGAAAAGAAGGAAAAGCCCCAAGGATGCTTCCCAGTGCAAGTCACGATGGTGACAGTGCCAGAAACCACACGAGATGCCACGAACCAGAGAATTCACAGAATGATTAGGTTGGAAGAGAACTTCAAGATCTCTTGCCAACCCATGCCCCAACACCTCAACTAAACCATGGCACCCAGTGCCACACCCAATCCTTTTTTCAAACACGTCCAGGGATGGTGACTCCACCAACTCCCTGGTCAGACCATTCCAGTACTTGATCACTCTTTCAGTGAAAAACTTTTTCCTAATATCCAACCTAATTTTCCTTCAATGCAGCTTGAGATTGTGTCCTCTCATTCTGTCAGTGCTGCCTGGAGAAAGAGACCAACCCCGCCTGACCACAGCCACCTTTCAGGGAGTTGTAAGAGTGATAAGGTCACCTGTGAGTGTCCTTTTCTCCTGGATAAACACTCCCAGCTCCCTCAGCCATTCCTCACAGAGTTCCAAACCCCTCACCAGCCTCGTTGCCCTTCTCTGGATGCACTCAAGTGTCTCAACATCCTTCCTCAACTGAGGGGCCAGAACTGGACACAGCACTCGAGGTGCAGCCTCACCAATGCCGTGTCCAGGGGACTCTCAGAGCCCTCTAACCCAGCAGTAAGTGAAAATCTGGAAACAGCTGCATTTTCCCAAATTCCCTTCTCCCCACACCAATCCAAACCTCAATTCCTTGTGCCTTTCCAGGCCCTGACCTGTTTGATCTTCTCCCTCTGCTCGGAGGCGCTGCCGCTGGAGTGGATGTGGAGGCTCTTCTTGTACATGGCCATGCGTGTCTTGCCCTCGCTGCGCTGGATTTTGGGCAGCCGTGCCCTCTCCTGCTGCTGCCTCACCTTCAGCTGCTCCAGCATGCGCTGGTTGTAGCGCTGCATCTGCTCCCTTTCCTGCAGGAACACAGGGGTCACAGGAGCAGGGACACCTCCCCAAACGCCTGAAGAGAACAGACACAGCTGGAGGGCACATCTGGGAGTGGCTGGTGACACTCCGAAGGGACAAGAGGGGATGGCAAGGACTGAACAGGCTGGAAAAGCAGAGGAGAAGGAGCTGGAAGTGCCAGTCTTCACACCCTGCTCTGGAAATCAAATATCAAATCCTGGGCAGTGGCAGATTTCCAGAAAAGCCCCCCACAAAATTCCCAACTTCTTGCACACAACACGGAGCACACATCCCAAGCAGGAAGGCTTTATTGCCTTCTTGACACCAGCTTTATTCTGCTCCTTTTTCACTAACAATGACCAAGCCCTTTAACACCCTTAGAATCAGAGAATTCATAGAATTACAGAATATTCTGGGCTGGAAGGGAGCCACAAGGATCACCGAGTCCAACTCTTAAGTGAATGGCCTGTATCGGGATTGAACACACACCCTTGGTGATTTCCCCCCTTTCAGCCTGGAAGGGAAACACCACCCAGGGACACTTTGCTGCCCCACAGCAGCGTGGGAAGGTGCAAAGCGCTCACCTTCTCATGCTTCCTGAGCAGCTCGTGCCTCTGGAGGAAATACTGGTCCTTCAGCTGCTGTTTGATGAGCTGGTGCTTCTCCTGCTGCTGACGCTCCTCCAGATCCCAGATGCAAGCTTCCCTGTCTGTGGGGAGGAGAAGGAGCAGGACATCACCCACCCTGGCCTCTCATCCTGGTCACAGCAAGCATCCCAAACTCAAGAGACCTCTGTGCACACAAACAGTGCAGCAGATGTTGGGGGTGATCATTCACCTCCTGTTTTCCAAGAGAGATTGGTCACAAAACCATATTGGAGATTGATTTCTTGCAATTATGAAGCCTAATTGGTTCATATTTGTAAAGCACTTGGAAGATTAAAGCACTAAGTATTATTATTGTTAAACATTTAGACAGGACCTGGCAAGGCTGGTTTTTTTCCACATCCCATCCTGCCAGCTTGCAACTCTGTCACAGCATCTGCTGCGTGGGAAGAGCCAGGGCTGGATAAACCCATGGTTCCAGAATTTCCTCCCCTCCCTCACAGCCTTTGCCACCCACCTCTCATCAGCTGCTGCTTCTTGTTGAGGCACTCACGCTCCTTGTCGCAGATCTCTCTTTTGTTCTGGGCAGTGATGTTCTTCATGGCCTGCTCCAGGTCCTCCTTCTGCTTGGCCAAAAACTCCTGCTCCTGTTAAAAACCCAGCAGTGCCACCACAAGCCCTCCTTCTGAAGCAGCCTGGGAAAGCAGCTGCTGGTGTTTCAGTCCCTCCACTAGGAAGGATTCTTTGTTCTACTGTACATTTCCCAATCTTGGAACTGGGGGGGGGATCTTCCCTGAGTCTCACCATGGTTTGTTTTTTCTGTGTGAAGTCATCCATCTTTGTCTTCAGGTTCCCTTTGCGCTGCTGTCGTGGAAGCTTCTCGACCTCGTTCTTGACCTGTGGGGAGGGAATTAAATTTCCATGAAGGTCGCTTTAGGGCAGGGACAGCCCAACCTCGAGTCACTGAACAGCTCAGGAATCGACAAAAAGCTTCTCAGGGATTGACAAAAACACCTCAGGAATCACCCAAAAAACACCTCAGGAATCACCAAAGAGCACCTCAGGAATCACCCAAAACACCTCAGGAACCACCCAAAAAGCACCTCAGGGATCACCCAAAACACCTCAGGAACCACCCAAGATCAAGACTTCCCACACAAAACACCAACTTCTTTTCTCTCAAAGTTCCGCCAACGACAAACGCCAAAGCTCCCCACGAACGAAGAGGTGCAGGAGAGCCTCTCCCCTTGGTGCCATCCCCATTTTTACCTCCTTCTTCATCTGCTTGAGCTGCTCCAGGAATCGGGCGTGGTCGCGCTCCTGCTCCAGGCGGATGCGCTTGGCTTCCTCGCGCCGGCGCAGGGAATGTTCCTGCTCCATCCTCTCGATCTGCTGCTTCTGTTGCCTCTCCAGGTTCTCCAGCTCCGTGTCATAGAACTTTTTCTTTGCCTGAAACCCAGGAAATAGCTCAGCCTGCTCTCCGCTCCGCTGCCTTCCAGTAGTTAAAAGTGAAAAGAAGATAAAAAAAAAAAAAACAACGAAAAGGGGATTGTTCTTGTTTGGATTGAGCCTCTTTACAGAGGAGGGAAACTTCAAACCAACACCTCAGGAAGTTTGAAGTTCTGTGCGACAACAGTGCCCTCGTGCCGTGGAAGGAGAAGATCTTTAAGGTCCCTTCCAACCCAAACTGTTCTGTGATTAACTACAATATTATGTTATTTCAACAGAAGGGAGCAAGTGTGTGAGCCCAGTTAATTCAATTGACACTCAAAGCCTTGCCAGTTTTCCTGCTGTCATACTCAGGCCTTGTTGCTTTCTTATTTAAAGGCTCGTTTTTGTTGTTTTAGGTTTTTTTTTTTTTCCCCTGTGAATTACAACAGCACTATAAACTGTTTCTCACAGTAACCATGAACAGACATAAAAGAAAAGATCACTGAAGAGAGAAAGTCCAGAACAAAAGGCTGCCAGTGCTTCCCAAGCTTCAGGATGCTCAATGCTCACAAAACCTCCATCCTCCATCCATGCTTCAAACCCCAAAGGGCTTCCTGTGATGCCCAAGGTTGCTGCAACCACCTGCAGAGGAGTTGGATGCCCAGCTGATTCCCAGGGATTTTTCCCTGCCCTCCTACCATCATCTCCTGCTCGAAGCGCCGCAGCATCTGCTCCAGCTGCAGCTGGTGTTTGCTGTTCAGCTGGGCCTGGTTCCTGTGCTCCTCCTTCTGCAGGAGACGCAGCTCCCGCAGCTCCTGGCGCCTGCAGAGGGGCAGGGTGGGGCAGGGGGACACAGAAATGCAGGGTCAGGCATGGTCAGAGGGGTGTGATGGGCAGACACGGTCACATCCACGAGCAGAGCATTCCAGCAGGGAGTGGGGGCTGCACCTCCATCCCACAGATCCCACAGCATGCTGCCCCTGCTTTGGGCACAGGCAGGAGGGAGATACCTCCAGCCACTGGGACACTGCAGGAAAGCTGGAAAACCATCAGCTCCCACAGGTAAGGCCCCGTTAGCATTCCCAGCTTCTCAAACAAGCCCTGGCAAGGCTCCTGAGGTGATTCTGCAGGCACTGGTGCCCCCCAAATACCCGCTGTGCCAGCTGGGTTAGTGCTCACTGGTCCTCAAATCCCAAGCTGGACTGCTCTGGCCTGGCCTCTATGCCCTGTATCCATTCTTATTCACACCTGGGTGGCAAAAAGGGCGGTTTTCCCAAATTCTGACCTATCTCTGACAACCTTGCATCCCTCTCCTCATCCAGCTCACTGGTAAATGAGCTTTTACATAAATCTGATATTGGGGCTGAGAAATAAGGCAGCCACAGGGACACAAAGTGTTTAGGACAAATTATCCTCTCAGGCAGTCCCCGAGAGCAGCACGAGGGAGCCTGGAATTTGGCATCAAATGAAATAATTTGTATTTTAATTATTTAAAGGGCCTTTCCATTTCAGTGCTAGAAACAGCAGCCCCTGTTTCTGAGAATAAGTCAGGGAGGTTTGAAAGCTGCAAGATCTGCAAAGGAGTCATCGAGGAAGGAGGATGCACCCGTGAATATCAAATAATGCTCCAGGAATTTACAACTCCCTCAGCCTTTCTGTTAATGAAGTCTGAGGAGATTGGAGAACAAAAGGGAGAGGAACATCTTGAGAAGATTTCTGAGCTAATTTCCACTGAGCCAGGCATCTGCAGCCCTGGGAACAAATTCAGTCATCCCCAGAGGACAGAGCCAGCCACAGCCAAGCTCCCCTTGTCACAGTCTTGCTGCACCTTGAGCTGAATCCCCCCTTCCCCTGTCCAAGTGGGACCAAGAGAGAGGACAAGAAGACTTCAGGTCACCTCTGGACTGGCTCACAGAGAGGAAAACCCTGCCGTCCCTCCATCCCAGTGGCCCACTTGCCTGAGAAACCTCATTTCTTCATCTTTCTTCTCGTCCTCGCTGATGATCTTGGAGGTGGTGACGCTCACCTCCACCCCATCCACCACGAACTTGCGGGTGCGCTTCAGGGTCTTCTTGTGCATCTGGGAGTCCTGGGGTGGGCAGTGGGGAGAGGAGGGGCCTGTGAAGCAGCTCCCCAGGGCTGCAATAGCAGGACTGGAGCCCTCAGAGCTATTTGTTCATCAAGAACGTACACAAGGAATCCACGTGGAGCACAAACCATCAGTGAATTTGGAGACCCGGCCTGGCGACCAAACCACGGAGCAACAGGACTTCCACCCTGAAGAAACCTGACCCACCTGCCAAAGACCCTTCCTCACCATGACCTCACATGGCTTACTCCCTGAAAATCCCAAAAAACTCATTTCCCCTTCTAAAGCACCATCTCAAGAGAGCAAATCTACATGTGGCATCGTATTCCTCCTCAAGGAGACCAGGTGTCCTGGGAAGGTCGTGAGGAGGGGGAAATTCTGTGCAAGAGCATCACATTTCCAATCATTAGGGATTGCAGGCTCCTCTGGGGGATGTTGGCTCTCCAGCTCCCAGCAGGAGGTGGGGAAGGTTCTGCCAAGAAAGCTTTTTAGGCACACGTTTGTGTGCCGGGAAGTTCTCTCTCACGCAGGCAATGTGACAAAGATCTTGTGCAACACATCCCTGTGCTCCCCTCAACTCAAAACATTTCTTTTCCCGGAGCTCAGCAAATGCCATTCCAGTTATTTTGCCTCTTCCTCTAAGCCCTGCTGACCTGGGCAGCTCCAGGTCAAGCATTCCCAGCCTCCAGGAAGCTTCGGCAAAAGCCAAGAAGCCTGGGAGGTCTTTGTGCAGTCCCTGCTGACACAAACCAGGCCAATGTAGGGCAGGTTGGGAAAACTGAGAGGCACAAGCCCAGATGAACTTTTTTTTTCCTGGGATCAGGTGTTCTAGGGAAGAGCAGCAGAGTGATGGGCTGTGGATAAAGTTTAGGAAGTCCCATTTAGGGTTTCACACACGAGCAAGGACAAGTCAGTCTCATGGTGTGGTTACTTCCAACAAAATAGACACAAGACATCAGACTTCCCCTAAATTTCAGTGGCCTGGCACAGAAGAGGACACACGGAACCTTCAGCAGCTCCACCAAGAGCTTCTCCTTCACTAGAGGACATGCCACATCCCCCTGGCACAGCTCAACCCAGCTGTACACGCTGGGCTGGGACAGGCAACATGGAAAACAAACCCTGGAAAGCATTCCCTAGGGAAGGGCTCCTCCCTCCTCCACGTTCTCCAGCACCCTCTGGCACCACTCTCACCTTGAGGGAGATGGAGCCACTCTCCCTGTTGAGGGACAGGTCAGCAGACAAGGAGATGCTGAGGTCCATGCTCTCAGAGGCCGAGGTGCTGCCAGAGTCCGAGTCCCTTTTGGAGCGGCTGCCAGGGAACGGCCCCAGGGGCTCCAGGCTTCCATTGGCCAGCTTCTCCTCGCTCAAGTTCTCCAGGAGAACACTCTCTGGTCGCTCCACGATGCTCTTCCTCTCCCCTGTGCTCTTCCTGTCCACGATGCTCTTCCTCTCCCCTGTGCTCTTCCTCTCCTCCTTGCCCTTGCTCCCCTCTGTTGAGTTACCCAAATGTCCTGGCTGCAGGATGATGTCTGGCTTGTCCTGGGTGGCCGAGCTGGGTTTTGTGGTGTGGTTGCTCTCTAGTTTGTCACTGTCACTGCTGATCCCTTGGGCTGAGACTTTGTGGCTCTGGCCCTCTGTGGTGTCCTTGCCAGTCCCCACGGAGCCGTTCACAGCTTTGGGCAAGGAGGAGTCTGGAGGTTTCTCCCCATCAAAACTCAGCTGGCTCGCCTCGGAGGGGTCTCGCTTGTGCTTCCCAGGGGGCTGCAAGGACAGGGAAGGGCAGATGTTGGGGTTTGCCCACCACTCTGCACAGCTGCAAGGGTTACAAGGCCCCTCTTCAGAGCAAAGTCAGCCTGAACTAAAGACTTATTAGGAGAGGATTTCCCTTTTAGGACATCTGGCCTGGGATGCTTCCATCTTTCCCCAGGTTTGTGACCCCAAGGATGACAGATCCTGGGTGGAAGGAAGGGAACAACGAAAAAGCCCCAGAACCTGCACATCCTTAAGAGGAAGATGAGGAATTTGCACACCAAACTCCTTCTGCCATGGCTAACACTGCTGTGGATGAACCACTTCCCTTTGTGGCAGAGGAGGAACATAAAGACACGTCCCCAAGCAGCTCTGAAATGTCCCCTTCAAAGAGCCAAGCCCAGGGGAAGATCTGCCCAGCTGCCTCCTTGGGCTGGTGGTCCCTCCACATGCTGCCACTCCAGCTTCTCCAGCCTGCATCAGGGCTTATTTTCCCTTTTTTTACTCCCTTTTCCTTTTGTTTTTTAACCACTTTTCATGAGCTCCCCCTGTAAGTGGGCACTGAGCCACCCCCCAGCACCATTATTTCTCCACACCCTTGGCAGCCACCAAAATCCAGCCCCTCCCTGGACAAGCAACCACTTCCCCTCCACCTGATGTGGCCCACAACAGTTTTTGGAGGCTGGAAAAGTTGCCAGGTTCTCTTTTCCCCCCAGCACAGCCACGGTGGTGAAGCTGCTCACCGAGGCAGACTCCGAGGAATCATCCTCCTCTGCTTCATCCCGACTCTCCTCGATCTCCTCCATCACCTCAGCCTTGGCCTCTGCCACCAGCTCCCTCAGGGCCCTGTTGCTGGTGACCTTGCTGACAAAAGGATGCTGGAAAACGAGCACAATGAAAATGTGACGTGGCCAAAATCACGCCCAGTGAGCTCAAGGATGACTTTTGGCTTTCAAAGACCTCTGAGGGTGTGGTTCTTCCCAGTGTCACTGGGATTTACCCCCCCCCCCCCACCAAGGAATTCACAGGAGAGAAGTGGGGTTGAGGTTCAGGGCACACTCTGCACACAGATGCTCCCCAAAGCTTCTTTTTGGCAGCAGCACCTCCCCACCCACCCCCCCCAAAAAAAAAAAAAAAAAAAAAAAACAAACAGGAAAACAGCAGCAGCACTAAAACAAGGGGACATCTGCCCACAGAATGTCACCAGGAGCAGGGCAGGAGCACTCCGCAGGATCCCTGGGAGCAAACGGAGCCTGGGGGAAGGTTTGATTGGAGTGGGGATGGAATCAGTGCTCACAAAGGGGTGTTGGTGCTGAGCTGCAGCAAAAAGCTGGGGAGTCCCTGGGGTCTGAGCACCAGCACAGAGAGGGAGCTGCAGCCAGCAGGGAACAGCAGCTTCCAGGTTTTTGCTGTGATTTTGGGAAGGGACAGGAGGAGAGGAATTGAATTTCAATCAGGGCTAACCAGGTACAGCCCAAGCTGGCTGCCACATGGGTGTTGTCAGGCAGCAGGAGCTGTTCCAGATGTTCTTTTCTGTTCCAGATGTTGTCCACAGGGGCTCTGCAGCTTGCTCCAAAGGGAAAAATATTGCTGATCCTTTCTGGACCATTTTAGTGGCTGAAAAGTGCTATGAACTTTCTAAACAAGACAGAAATAATCTGAAACCAGTCTGGTCCCTACCTCCAGCAGCTGGGCAGCAGTGGGCCGGGTCTCTGGGTTCTTGTCCAGCGCCTTCTTCAGGAAATCTCTGAACTCCAGGGACCTTAAAACACAACTGGTGGTGAGAAATTCAGCAGAGGAAAGGCCTCAAATAGCAGAGGGATCAGCTTGATCCCTCAGCAGGTTCTGTCCCAGCTTGGCCACAATCAGCATTTTGCTGCCGTGGGAAACCCTGTGCTCAGTAATTCTGATTATTTCTAAGAGAAGCAACAACAGGGCCAGGTAAGGGACCAGGTTTTGTCTTTACCTGTGCTGGCAGCAGCTGCTGGCAGCAGATGTGCCCCAGGGCCAAGGCAGAGGCAGGGCAGAGTGGGAAAGGGTGGCTGTGAAGGACCAGGAACCCCATAGGAGGGCACCCTCAGCCTGCAAAATGCAGCTCCAGAGCTCCCTGATGTCACTTCTGGCTCCGGAGGCAGCATTCCCACCCTGCCTGCTGCCTGTGACAGTGACTGTGACTGCTGTGACAGTGCTGTGGTTCCAGTGCTCTGCCAGTGATTTGCTGCTGGCTCGCCTGCAGCAGCTTTTATGATTTATATAAATATGTAAATTAAATTAATAAATATATAAATATATAAATGTATATTAACTGGCTAGTTTTCTTTTACATGCAGAAGTGGCTTTATAGACTTCAGGGAAAACAGTTCTGGAGCTCTTGGCCATCTCCAGCTTTGGAGAAAAATCTGCCTTTCATACACAAGGGTTGTTTTGAGAACACCCAAGGGGTCACCCCGGTTTTGGTGGGGGGCTGTGGGTGAGGAGCAGCTCTCCCTGTGCTGCCTGTGAGCACAGTGTGAGCATCCTGCCCTCAGCCAGCACTGCCTTCCCAACCCCTTGCACGCAGCTGGACCTGGAACACAGCTAAAACCCGACTGAAATTAAAGAAAACTGCTACAAAGGACTGGTTTTTCTGTGTGTGGGAGCTGGGAGATGCTCCCTGTGCTTCCCCCTCACCATTTGGAAGGGCAGCTGAGCGTGGGAGGGTCGGACTTGGCGATCTTCAGCAGGACCCTCATGGGGTTGAGCTCGTGGTGGGGTGGCTCAATCTGGGCCATCTCGATCAGGGTGATCCCCAGGGACCAGATGTCAGCCTTGTAGTCGTAGGGAGTGTCCTTCATGGTCTCACACATCACCACCTCCGGGGCCATCCTGCCAAGGGCAGAGCAGGGCTGGGGTGAGCCTGGCAGCAGCAATTAAATGCTTCAAATAATCCCCAGAGCTGCAGAAAACGCAATTTTCCCCCCTCATCTCCGGGTTTCAGAAGCAGCAGCATCTTTTTCACGGCGTTCAAGCCCTCCCTGCCCTGCAGAGCAGCCCCTGCAGACCCCCAGGCCGTTGACATCTGGCGCAGATGTTGCTTCAGAGCATCAATTAATCCCCACAATTCCACCCCTTCGGCAAGTCGGGTGATTTAGAGGTTGTGTTTCTGGGGGCAGGGACTCGTTCCCATGTGCTTGCAGTGGCTTCAAAGCCCATCTCACCCCCGGGTGGGGGGAGCAGGGAGAGCACACTCGTGTGCCCCTTGCTCCAAGCCTGGAGCTCTGTGACCCCTCTGCTGGCACCACACAGAGCTCTCACATCACTGAGGCTCTGGTCAGGCAAGGAAAACCCTTGAAAGTGCAGAAAATAGCCAAGAATCCTCATTAAAATCCTCCCACCCTAAGGCACCGTGGCCCAACACACCCCAAAGCCATCAGACCCAGCTTCAGAGCAAAACTGATTTTCAGGAGCGAAGCCTTTTGTGAACAGTGGATTTCTCAGCAAGCAGGGACTCACCAGTAAGGGGTCCCAATGAAGGAATCTCTCTTCTGCAAAGTTTTCATGTTCTTGGCAGACACTCCAAAGTCAGCTGCAAAGAGCAGTAACGTTAGAGGCTGGAGGGAAGCTGAAAAACCCTTCTGAGTTAGCACACTTGGCTGAGACACAGACTGGAAAGCAAACACCACAAGCTGAAGGCAAGAACGTGATACCACGGGCTGTGTCCTCCGAGCCGAGCATCAGGAATTAAACTCGGTTTGGGGTACATGACCCCCAGGATTTTCCTCTCCCATGTGCTATAAAACAGGCACAACAACTCCCTCCTGCCAAACCTTACACGGCTAGGAGGAAATCGAGCTCTTTGCTGGGAAAAAAAAAAAAAACAAAACAAAACAAAAAAAAAAAACACAAAAAACAGCTCCGTGGCAGATTTCAGGACTCATTTCCCAGAAAAAAAAAGCCTGATTTTAGAGCAGAAAAGCCGAAGTGCTGTTACATTCCTCCATAGCAGATTTCAGGACATATTTCTTAGCAAAAAAACTGATTTCAGAGCAGATAAACCAAATTGCTGTTCCATTCCTCCATAGCAGATTTCAGGACTCAGTTCTTAGCAAAATGTCTGATTTCAGAGCAGAGAAACCAAAGTGCTGTTACATTACTCCAGAGCAGATTTCGGGAATCATTTCCCAGAAAAAAAGCCTGATTTTAGAGTAGAAAAGCAAAAGTGCTGTAGCATTCCTCCAGAGCAGATTTCAGGACTTATTTCCTAGCAAAAAGCCCTGATTTTAGAGCAGATAAACCAAATTGCTGTTACATTCCTCCATGGCAGATTTCAGGAGTCATTTCCTAGCAAAAAAATCTGATTTTAGAGAAGAAATTGCTGTTCCATTCCTCCTCTCCCCTCCATCCACTGCAAGATGCCTCTCCCTGATTTGGTCCCTTGCTAGCTGAATTAACAGAATTAAATTAGTCAGAGCTGCAGAGGGCACTGAGCCCACTGCAGGTGGGTTTTAGGACAGCCCTGGCGGCAGCTGGAGGAGCTGTCACCCATCCACAGCCTGAGCTCAGGGTGTCCCAGCCTGGGGGTCACCCTCTGACCCTTCCTGCAGATAAATCCACCCTCTCCTCCCCCAGCAGGTCCTTGGGTGCCAATTTAACTCCAAAGCAGAACGAGCTGGCGAAGGAACCCTTTGGCAAACCCTGTCACCAGCAAACCTGCTGTGCAGATAAGAGGAATCCTTCCAGCTCCCAGCTCTGCCAACTGGCACCCTGCACAGGATGCTCAGCAGGCCAAAACGCACAGAAATCAGCTTCAGAGAGAGGGATTAAACAAACTCGGGGAAGAAAAATCCCTCGGGGGGCTGAGCGTGGCTGTGGCCTGGGGGCTCAGCACAGCAAGCAGCTCCATTTGTGCCGTTCCATTTCTGTGGAACAAAAATCTTCCCCTCCTTGTCCTGCCGCTCCTCTCGGGCAGCAGAGAAGCATCCCTGAATCCAAACACACTCAGGGACATGCCAAACCCCACAGTTCAGCTCCAGCTGTCCTTGGTGGGGTGTGCAGTGCTGCCAGGGACTCACCCAGCTTGATGTCCCCATCCTGGGTGAGCAGCACGTTCCCAGCCTTCAGGTCCCTGTGGATGATCCTTTTGCTGTGCAGGTAGTGCAGAGCTTCCAACATCTGGCGGCAAATCACCTGGATCTGAGGCTCTGTCAGACCCCTGTCCAGCTCTGCAGGGAGGGACAGGGGTGTTAAACAGGACGGGGATGAAGGGATGCTCACCTGAGCAGCAGGAAGGGCCAGGTTACCCAGCAGAGCACGGCAAAGCTGCTGTCCCTGTGTCACAGCAGCAGGAGATAATGGAAATCAGCTCGTTAAGGTGATTACTTCCCTAAGCCAGCACTTGCAGCAGAATTTCCACCTCTCGGAGCTGCTGGCTCATAGCTCCCTCCTGGGAATGCTCAGCTGAGGCCCTGGAACAGTGGATGAGGGGGAGCCAGAAATGCTTGGGATGGGATCTGAACTGCAAATCCCATGACAATTTGGGGAGACAGAAAGCTGGGTGTCACCCAGCTGCTGTGAGAGAAGGGAGCTGAACTGGGGCTGAAGGACAGCAGGGTCAAACACAGGCATGAACATTCCTTCTCCAGGGAATAGGGACTAGGGAATTATCCCTGCTGTGGGGATGCAGTGTAGCCCCCTAAGCATCAGGAGGGACACACCACTTCCCAAAGGAATGCTCAGCAGGGTTATCCCCACCCACTGCTCTGAGCTGCTGTTTAGGGTAGCACCATTCCCAGAGTCCAAGGAGTGTTTGGACACTTGCAGGAACGAGATGGGATTCTTGAGGCTGCCCTGTGCAGGGTCAGGAGCTGGATTTGGTGTGTCCCTTCCAGCTCAGGATGTTCTGTGATTCTGAGATTCTATTTCTGGTGCTCGCAGGGACGGGCGTGACCTCCCTGCTGAGCTCTGCTGGGTCACCTCCACCAGCCCAGAGTGACAGCTCTGCAAAGCATCACCCCTCCAGATGGTCAGCATCTCCTGAGCTGCCCTCCCTCCCTCTGCAGTGCAGATCCCTCCTCCAGCAGAGCAGAGCAGGGCTCAGACAGCACCAGATGGGGCTCATGGAGGCACCCCAGCAACTGGGACACGTGTTTGTTCAGAGCAAGGATCTTATCCACAGCCTGGGGGTGCTGGCTCAGTCACGTTGTTCCTCCTTTCCTCACCGACATCTCCCCTGCTCTGGGAAAATCTGATGATTTTCACCCTCCATGGAGCATCTGGCAAAAGTTCCAGTGGGTCACAGGTTTTGTACGTCAGATTTTGAAGGGCAAAGCCCAACTGCCGATGGGGATGGGAAGGTAGAACAGGCAGCATTCAGCATTTCTGAAATTCTGGAATTTACTAATGCTGAATTTATTAATTCTGGGAGCATTCCTGAGCTCCAGCTCCTCCTTATCCTCACTCAGGGGTCACAGAGCTACAGCCAGGCCACTCTCTCATGGTTTTCTATGCTGCCCCTGCCAGGTCCTCCAGAGAGGAGTCACGAATGCTCAGGAACATTTTCATGCCCCAAGAGATGGGGGTAAACCCCCCCTCCACTGAGGTTTTCCACAGGGAAGGCATCATTCCCTCCAGCACTTCAGGAAAGGGATTTCCCCCCCCCCCCCCCCCCCCCCAGTGATTTGGAGCCACTTTAAAGAAGTTCCCTAAAGGATGGATGAAGTTCAAGGGCTGAGTTAAAGATGATAAATTTGGTTCCTGGAAATAAAAAGAAAGTGAGGAAAGATCAGGGCTGACAAGGAATAACCCCCAGGGAGATGTGGCTCTGTCCCAAGGCTCCAGGTAAGGTGATGTCAGGGTGTCACATCTGCTGTGCAGAGGGGATGTCACCCCCAGGGCCACCCCCGGAGGGGCTGTGACACCAGCCAGGGCTCTTCTGGGGTCCAGCCACCCATCCCTGCTCCCAGCAGCTCTCTCTGTGTGGAAGGGAGGAGTTAAAGAAGGGGAGATTGCTGCAAAGCACAGTTTATCAGAGCTCTGCTGCCTCACCAAATGACTGATACCATACGGAGGAGTCAGCAAAAAGATCTGGGGAAATTCATCTTGACAGACACCCAGCTCAAGCATCTCAGCCCCACTGGGAGCTGTGGGAACGGGATCCCAAGCACCCAGTGCCCCCAGCAGACAAATATTTAAATCCAGCTTTCCCCTGCAGCCAGACTCTCCCTTCTCCCCATGCCTTGTGATCTGCTCATCCCAGCAGCATCTGAATCACAAAAGGACATTAAAGTAGCCCCAAAACTCCCCCAGGGCTGCCACACCTTCTGCTCAGGGTATGAAAATAGGCGAATTCCTGGGGGAGAAAGGACAGCTGTGGCACCCACGCCTGCCATCTGGCTGAGGGTCGTGCCAGGAGGGTGGAAATGCTCTGTGGGCATCACCCTGGGCACAGGGCAGAGCTGCACTCACCCAGCATCGTGGGGTCGTGCCAGGAGGGTGGAAATGCTCTGTGGGCATCACCCTGGGCACAGGGCAGAGCTGCACTCACCCAGCATCGTGGGGTCGTGCCAGGAGGGTGGAAATGCTCTGTGGGCATCACCCTGGGCACAGGGCAGAGCTGCACTCACCCAGCATCGTGGCATCCACGGCCCCACCAGGGCAGAACTCGATCATGATCTGGGGGAACAAAGAGAGAATTAAAGCCAGGCTGTGTCTCCCTGGTGAAAGGGAGGGAAGAGGACAGAAAAACTGGGTTTGATTCCTTGCATGGCAATGCTGCCCCTGAGCCCCACCCCGGGCTCAGATCCCACACTCTGCCCAGCTCCCAGGGACCCTCCCGAGGCTGTGACACCCCCAGCTGCCCCGTACCTGACTCCCACCTCAGCAGCAGCTTCAGGATTTGGAGCTCCCCCTGTTTCCATCCCTTGCCCTGCCTTTGGGAGCAGCGCTGCCAGCAGGATGGGATCATTGTCATAGCTGCGAGCTGACGTGGCCCTGAGACATCAGGCAGGGCTTTCCCTGCCAAATGAGGGATGGGGAGGGCTCTCGTGTCTTTAGGGTAGTTTTTTTAAACTATTTTTATTCCCCCGCATTGCTCAGTAGTTCATTGCTCTCTCATTTCGAGGGGAAGCTGTGTCAATAAAGAGGGGGGTGAGCACATTCCCCAGATGTTGCCATTTCTGTCCTGCCAGCCCCACACATCGAGCCCTGCCATCCCTCCCAGCTGCCCCCAGCACCTCAGGGATGCAGATCTTCTCCCCTCACCTCTGCACAGACTCAGCCAGAGCCACCCTCAATTCCCTGCTCCCCTCTGGCGCTGCTCACATAAACTGATTACAATTTCAAGCAGCCAGGGATTACAAGGGACAAGAGATGCTTCACCTCTCTAACAAGCTCTTCTCCTTGTGGAGGTGACACAGGGCAGCATTCCAGAGTGGTGAAATGCCAGAGGTGACTCCGAGGCCAGTGCCTGAGCAGTGTTTACCAGCTCAGCTCTCTAAACCCATCAAGAGCGAGTCACGTCACCCAAAGCAGCTCCAAGCACTGGCCCAGGAGCTGAGGGGAGAAGGTTCAAGCTCCCTGTTTGCCATGGTTTGATTCTGCAGCTCCAGGAAAGCCACATCCCACCCTTCAGGTGCTCTGCACAGCAAAGGAAATGCAGTTATCACCTGGTGGAGACAACTGCTTTGTCCTGGAGAACGGGGAGCAGGGGTGCAGCAAAGCTGGAATTGCTCTGGAATCAGCCCAGGTGCAAGAGAGGGGACAAACTGAGGTGACAAACCCGAGCAGGTGTGACAGAGGCACCAGCAGAGGAGAAGAACCAGGGGAGAATGTGAAACAGGTAAGTGGAGAGAAGCAATTGGGAAAACAGTGGAACCATTCCCAAACCGGGAGAACCAATGCCCACCTGGCACAGCTCAGTCTGGCAGGAGGGATCTGGCCATCAGTGGGACACATCAACATTTTTTGGTTGTTTAATACCTTGAGCCAGAGCATCAGCAGCTTCCTGAGCACATGGAAAGGCAGGAATTGTCTCCTGCCATGATCCCCCCAGGCAGAGAACTCTCCTGTGCTCCATCATCACCCCAAACAGCTCCAGCAGTCATTCCAACCCTTTGTTTTTAGCAGACTGAAACCACCAGTGCCCATCAGCCCTTCCTGGGCTCCTCAGAGCAAACCTCACAAAATTCCAGCCATTTTTGCAGCCTGGCAGTCAGAAAATGAGGAGCATCAGTCCCCCTGAAGCAGCGTGAGCCTGTGTGTTTATCCAGGCACAGCAGGCTGCAGCTGGGCACTGGGAGTACGGGAAACACGAAAAACTTCAAAATATGCATTTTCAACATGCACAGAGATGCCAAAGAATAATTCTGGGTGTGGCCACATGGTCCGAGCAGCTAAAAAAATAACGAGCTCGTTTCAGCTCCCCAAAAAAATCCTATTTAAACAAACACAGCTGGCAATCTCCCAGATCTTCCTCCAAGCACGCTTCCTTCCAGGAGCAGGGCCAGCCTGGAGAGCGTTTTGCCATGGGGGCAGGAGGAAGGCAGGGTGGTGACATCAGCATCTGTGTGTGTGAGCTGGGAGCACCCACACCTCCTCATCCTCCTGCTGCTGCTGCTCAGGGAGCCCCACGGGCTCTGCAGGGAGCGTGGAGTGGGGCTGGAGCAAACATCCTGTCTCTGATGATCTCCTCTGCACAAGAAATCCAGGGATTTCCTCACCCGAGGGCTCCTGTGCCGCATCAAAGCTCCTACAAATTCACTATCAATGTTTTGGTCTCCAGTCCACTACAGCCACCCCCAAATTCACTGGTAGCTCCATTTCTGGGTGCTTTAAGCAACACAATGGAATGACAGCCACAGCCAGAGCCCCCAGCCAAGGAACTCACAACAGTCCCATCCCAAGGGATGCTCTGGATGCAGACACAGGAACAGATTTGGGCAGCTGGGTTGAAAGAGAAAGGAACTTGCTCTCACTAACTCTGAAAACCTCTGTGACAGTTTAAATAAAAAGGGCCCTTTTCTCCTTTGCATTTAACAAAACAAAAATGCAGAAGCCTGCATGCTGACACCACAAAATCTTTCTCTTTTCAAAAAACCTTCGCAATGGGGCAACATTACATTTAAATCTGAAAGTCCACTCAAGTTAAAGGGCTTTGCTGGTCACTTCCATTTTTCCCACGGCTCATCTTAATCCTGTGTTAACCACAGCAGGACCTGGAAGCATTTTGGGTCTGACAAACCAGGACCAGCCTCTCCTGCCCAGGTATCCAGGTGCCCTCAAGGTGGCACAGAGACCCAGCTCGCTCCTCCCAGCCTGGGCAGGACAGCTCCTGCCTCTTGGGTGTGTCTGAACGCCTGGAACTTTCTGTATCAGCTAAAACAAAAACAGAAAACCACCCACAAAAAGCTTATCTGGAAAGCCAATTTCACCAAACACTGCCCAGTCCCAAGGGGATGGCCCTGAGCAGGATTTGACTTTTACTCACCTGGCTGGCACTCAGAGGGCAGTGCCCACAAACTGACAACAGGGCAGAAAACCCTCTGGCAGGCAGAAAGGGATGGGGGAGGTGGAAATCAAGAGCCATCAGCTGGGAAAGCTGAGGGCAGCTCCTGCCAGGGGTGCCCCTGGGTGCCAGGAATTTCCCACGGGCACCAGAGGCCACCAGGTCTGCTCAGGACAGAGCAGCCTTGGCTGGCAGCCCAGTGGCCACCGAGGCACTGGAGGTGAGGGCTGCCTGCAGCTTTTCCTGGCACTTTGCTGCTTGTTCAGTGCACCTCGGGGAGTCTGGGGGGTCACAGAGGTGACCCAGAGCTCCCAGGGCCACTCCTCACTGTGTGAGGATTTGCTTCCTGTGGAGCCTTTGAATATTCTGTAGACACACGTGTGGTTATAGTGAAATCCTGTGCTGGATGTCAATCTGCACCCTTACAGCAATTAAGGAATGTCATTAAGAGCCTTCAGGTCATGGAAAGGGTTTAGACCCCTCTGTCCATCACTTGTGGGACCATTGTGGGGGCAGGAGGGGGGAGATGGGAGGGTTGGAGCACACGTCACACAGTGGGAGCGTGCAGGAGCTGGGATTGCCCAGGCTGCCCCTGGAGACATCCCAGATTTTGGGTTTTAACTGTATTAATAGATTAGTTTTAACCTGGGGGCTCCAGTGCAGGATCAGGAGCTGGACTTGGATGATCCTTGCAGGTCCCTTCCAACTCAGGATATTCTCGAGTGACAAGAACTGCAACCCCCAGCAGGCACAGGGCCCCTGCCCATGCCCCCAGCTCCCCACTGCCCTCAGATCCACCTTGCCTGGCCCAAAAACTGCAGCAGAACCGCTAGAGCTCAGCAATTCCCTGCCCTGGTCTGCAGCAGAGGAGCTCACCCTGTTTGTGTGAGCAGCTGCTGGAAGCCACAGCATCCTGCTGCCACGGCCACCTCCGGCACCCACGTGGCTCTGCCACGTTTCTGGGGCAGCTCTGAGGTGTCCTTGTCACCCACAGTGGAAAGAACACCCCAGCACAGCCCCGTGCTGGCACAGAGGGGCTGCAGAGATAAGAAAAACAAATTTGATAAAGGAAACCGCACTGCGCTTGCAGAGAGAGCTGGGGAAGGAAAATCCTGCCAGGTTCCCTCCTTGCCACCCATCACACCTGGTTCACCTTCCTTCTATCCAAAGTGTGGACTTGGCACGAAGTTCCTGGGGGTTTGATGCCGCTGGCAGCAGAAATTTCCACCTGGGTGTTTTCCAGTTTGGAGCAGGGCATGGAAAAGGAGCGGGTGTGTCCCAGCCGGCCCCAGAGCAGCAGAGGGTTCAGTCCTGCTCCACGTGCAGCTGACACCACAGTGGTGCCTGGGCTGAGCTGCGATGGAGAGGCAGAGGAAGGAGCCAGATGTGCCCCCCAGCAGGGCAGGGCTTTCCAGGAATCACCACCCGCTCACAGGAAAAGCAGACAAAATGCAGCAAAGCCAGCAGCTCCCATGGTCCAGAGGAGCAGGAATACTTCACATTCAGCAAAAACACAACAAAAGGAAAAGGGAAAGAGCCAGAGTGAGCTGGGGGCTCTGGTTGCCTCCAGCTGTGCTGGTGCTGCAGACAGGGATGAGCTCTCCAGAGTAGGGGTGGCAGTGAGAGAGGCACAGAACAGTTACAGGGACTCCCACCCACAAAACTCCCTGCTCCAGGAGCTGGCCTGGCATTCCCCAGGCTGCCTGCCCTGTCCTCACCCTCTGTCCCCGTTCCTGGTTCTGTCCTCACCCTTAGGGTGAATTTTACAAAGCTGCTTTTTAGCCAGCAGCCAGCCCCTGCTTTTCCATCAGGGGATTGCCCAAAGGGGGAAGTCTGGATCCTCCTCCTGTTGCAGTGAAACTCGTGGCTGGGAGGTGCAAATCCAGCAGCATCACCTGGTGCAAAGGCACAGGGCACATCCCCCTGCCTGGCTTTCAGCAGAGAGGGCACAGAGGAGCAGAGCAGCTGCAGAGCCTTTCCCTTCCCTTCCCTTCCCTTCCCTTCCCTTCCCTTCCCTTCCCTTCCCTTCCCTTCCCTTCCCTTCCCTTCCCTTCCCTTCCCTTCCCTTCCCTTCCCTTCCCTTCCCTTCCCTTCCCTTCCCTTCCCTTCCCTTCCCTTCCCTTCCCAGCCGTGCAGGGACAGTCTGGCCCTCCCAGAGCCCCCAGCCCCACGGGGACAGCCCCTGCTGATGAGGGTGAAGGTTTTGGCAATGAGATCTGCTGCCACCCTTCCTCTGCCAGGTGACTTCCTCCTGCTCCTCCACCCCAAACACAGGTAGGACATCTCACACCATTCCCTGGCCATGCAGAAGGAGCTTCCCAACCCAAAGTAGTCCCTGGTTTGGCACAGGCACAGAGTTTCCCTGCAGTGCAATGAGCCCAGGACAAGAGTGGGTTTGCTGGAGGCTCCTCTCAGAGCCCACAGCAGCAGCAGCATGGCATGGGAATACTGCCCTGGCATCACAGGGGGTGGTGCGAGGCAGCAGGAAATGGTCCAGACCTGCCCATGAGTGGCACAGGAGTCACAGCAAGGCTGGTCCCTGCTCCCAGCACTGGCATCACAGACAGGATCCTGCCCCAGCCCTGCAGGAGCAGGGGGAGCCTGAGAGCCCAGACAGGCTCCAGGGCTTTTGGTTTTGACTCAGAGGCAGAGGATGAGCAAGCCCAGGAGAGCTTCCCAGTCCTGGCTTTAGCCAGGCTTCCTTGCCCCATTAGCCACTGAATTCCGGCTTCCTCATCCAGCTCCTTGGGATCAGTGGCACCCAGCAGCTTCCCTCACCTCTGCCAAGTCCCACAAAACAGATGCTGTGGAAAAGAAAGGGCACAGGCAGCAGCTGGCTCTGTTTTCAAACTCTGCACATCACCATGGCACTGAGACAAGTCAGGAGCATCTGGAGCCAACATCACACAAATGCCATGGAGGGGATGATCCTGGCCCAGCAAACACAGAGCACAGCACAAAACACGGATGGTCCCTTGTCCAAAAGCCTCCCAAAAAAATGATGGACACGGACCTGAGGCCCCATCCTGAGAGCACTCTGAGCCAGAAGCCCAGCCCTGCACACAGAGTGGCCGCTGGGACACAGGCAGCAATCTCCTGTCTCCTCCAAGATTCCAGCAGCTTCTCCAGAGCTCAGCTGTGGCCTGGATACGTGAACAGCTCCTACGCAGCCTCACTCACCTGTCAGGGATTTCACCTGCTCCCAACACCTCCAAACCTGGGTCACCTGGCTCCATCTCTTGTCCCCACAAACCAATGACACCCCCTGGGCTGAGCCCAGCAAAAACTTGGGACACATTTCTACTTCCCAGTATTGAGAAAGGGGCTTTAGCTTCTGGGTGACACAGACACCAGACACAGAGCCATTCCTCACCAGTGGCAAGAATACAGGGATATATTTAGGCACAGGAACCACATTTAGTGAGGGTCAAGAGGCACATCCTTTATCTGTGTGACATCCGAACCCGAGTTCTGGTGGTTAACAGTGAAGCTGCACTGTCCTGGTGGCTGCTAGAGGAGGCAGGATAAGGAATGTAGGATCACAACCTCCAGGAGCAGAACAGAACTGGAGCAGATCAGAGTGGGATCAGAACTGGATCAGAACCTCCAAGAGCAGAACAGAACTGGATCAGACCTTTTGGGAGCAGATCAGAAATGGATCAGAACTTCCAGGAGCAGATCAGAACGGGATCAGAAGCTCCAGGAGCAGAGCAGAACTGGATCAGAACTTCAAGGAGCAGAGCAGAACTGGATCAGAACTTTTGGGAGCTGCTCCCTCTTCCCTCACAGCACCGGGGAGTGCAGGACCATGTGGGGTGGATTTGGGAAGCACCTCCTTGGCTTTTGAAGCCCGTTTGGTCAGACCTCCTCCCTCCTCCCCAGCTGGGCTGTGCTGGAGCAGCTCTGCCTGAGCCTCCCCGTTATCTGCCCAGCCTGCCCCTGCTCCCACCCAAGCCCAAGGATTCAGTTTACACTGGGGAGCAGGGGGAGGAGGCGGCTCACATTCCTACAAACACTCAACTTGGCACCTTCCCCACCAGCCTCCTGCCCAACGCTCTTCACCCCACACATGCCAAAGGGCTGGGAGAAAACAGGGAGAACATTCTGCCAGCGTTGCTCATAAAGCACCAGATGGGCTCACCCAGAGCAAGGCTGAGCTGCTGCTGCTCTTTGCTGGGGGCTGAACACAACACAAGGCAAGGCACAAAATCCTTCCCAACCTCATTCCTAGAGCCCCACGAGGCCTGAGCACCGACAAGACAAAAGGGGACAACACCCAAAAGCCACCAGGAACTGCAGAAGCCACCAGCTCTGGCTGCAGCTGGCACTCAGCAGCCACCAGAGAGGGCACAAAACAATCCAGAAGCCACCAAAAGTCTCTCAGAGCAGCACAAATGTCAAAAGCTGGCCTGACATGGCAAGTATGCTGTAGGTGGAAGTGAAATAATTGGCTCTCTGTGAGAGAAGGCTCCAAGCTTGCCAATTTTCCCTCACGGACAAGGACACCATTCAGAGACTTTAAATATAATAAACCTTTTCTGCCTCCTTTTCTGGACAAAATAACCTACAGAGAAAAATATTTTGAGGTCAGAAATGAAAAGAGGCTGTCCCCATAAGGGGTGGGGGGAAGAAGATGCAGGCCGGGAAACAAGGAACACAAAGTTTAGGGAGTTTCAGAGTAAGAAAACTTTATGGAGAGCAAGTCAATACTCCTGGTGAAATGCAGAGCTGCCTGCTGATCTGAAGGAAACTGGGGACAAGTTATCCACATTTAAATCACTGCAAGATGACAAAATATTTCCTTGAACTGCCCCCCACAGTTGGCAGAAATATTCCCATCCCTTCTGCAGTTTTGGCAGAACAAACTAAAACTCCTTTGAGTTCAACCAAACTGTTTTGATGTTGCAAAAAAGCATCTTTTGCTGTTTGGAGGGCTGTGAGTGGGATCCCTTTTCTCACCAAGTTATCAGCATTTAGAGGCCACTGAGTTCACTTTGTTACAGGATGGGAAGCAAAACTCCAAGGATCATTTCAAATATAAATAGCAAAAAGAAAGAAGTTGCTGCTTCAGTGGGAAGATTCCCCAACCTCAAGTGCCCTGAGTCTGTGTCAGCATCTAGAAGAGATGAGGCATCTCAGAAGGGCAAAGCTCACTGAGAGAGCTGGAGTTTGACCCAGGATGAGTTTCCTGATGGCTTTTATGAAGTCAGCAGTTCCAGCGCAGCCCCAAAGCCTCGCCTGGCCACGAGGACAATTCAGTGCAGGGGTGCCAAAGGGCTAGACAAGTTTTCCACTCTGGCATGTCCCTAGAAACAACCATTCATCCTAACCACCCCCGAATTCCCAGCCTGGATCCATCACACAACCTCAGAGGTGCTGTTTAAGTTTCAGCGAGGGCTTTGAAGTCAATGGATCACTGCAGGCCATGAGGTCTGCAAAAGGATGTCCCTCCCTCCCTCCAAATGACAACTTTCAGGCTATATCTGAAACTGAATAAAGTTTAAACCTGCAAGCTATCCCTCACTGCAGGGTTTAGGCTGAAGTTGGGTTTCAAGGCGCTGTCTCCCATCCATGGGGAGTTCATAAATATTCCTTTCTATGCAAACACTGCTCCTTAGCATTCCCTTGGGAGATCCAGCCAAGTGGGAACGTGGCTTATTGCAAATTCACTCCTAAACAAAGTTTTCAAGTGCTTTGAAAACTGATTTGCCTATGAGGCTTCTTGTCTGCTCTGCTTTTCTTTTCATGAAACTCTGGCCTCATGTTCTAACCCTGGACTGGGACTCAGCAGCCAATTCCCAAGTGCCATTTACCCCCTGGGGAAACTTTAGGCAAATCCCTGTCTGTGCCTTTCCTCTCAGAGCCAGGATAATGACACCAGGTCTTTTATAAAGCATTCCAGGGTGTTCAGATGACAAGGCTGTGCAATCACAAGGAATTATTATGGCTTCAATAACCTCTTCATGCAACGTTATCCTGTGCAAAGGGTGGCAGACAAAGGTTTCTGTTCTCCTTTGGGTTGTCGTGTTGGTACCTGTAGGAGCACTCTTGAACTCAGCTGGGCTGTGGCAATTTGCCTGATACATAAATCATTTTTGGGGGTTGCTAAAAATCATTCTGTTTCTCTCTGCTTTAAGGGAAACACTCCCCCCCCCCCCCCCCCCCCCAAGTTTTACCCAGAACAGGATTTAGATTGACTTGGCAGGAGGCCGAATGCCAAAGCTCACGTTCACAGCATGGAGGGGGTCATGGAACCTGCAGCCCAGAATTCCAGCAGAAGAGGATTTAGAACTCCAGGTCTTTGGGAATGACCAGGCAGAGAGAAGGGAGGGAGGATGTCACCCAGGCAGGGAGAAGGGAGGGAAGATGTCACCCAGGCATCTGATCCACAACATCCCAGCTGGCAGGGACACGGTCCCAAAGCTGGAGCAGAAGTGACCACCCACTTCAATTATGCTACTCTGAACAGCAAACTGCTGACCCTGGAAATGCAGGGAAGTGCCAAAAAACCACTGGGCTGCATCACTTTTTCCACTTTGCAGCTCTGGCCAAGATGAGGAGCTACCCCTGAGGACAGGGAGAGGACACTGTGATGTCCTTGCTGCATTCCCAGCTCCCAGGGCCGAGCAATGCCCTGTCCCATTGCCTGCTGATATGTGCCCACACCTGCTCCTCTCCCACCCACCCCACTGAAGTTCCTGGAGGTGTTTTGCAGTTCTGCCCAAATTCTGGACTGGTAGGAATTTGGAAACCGGTCCAACAAACCCCACCCCCACACTGGTTTTCCCAGCGGGGCCGATCCTGCAGCAGCTCCCGTGTCCCAGGGAACAGCCAGATCTGGGAGGGTTTGGGATTTCTGTTCCTGCAGCTGGGACAAGGAGGAAAGGAAAGGATTGTTGTTCCTCTAGGATGCCGGCCAGCCATTGAGCAAAGTTTGGGATCACTTTGTTTTCCTGGGTTTTCCCTTGGCTACGTCCGACTCCCGCGAGCTGCAAACAACAAAGTTCAAGAACTTCTGGGGGAAGTTTGGTACAAAGCTTCAGGAGCAGGAGGCCAAGAAGGAAGGGCTGCAGCTCTGCTGCCAAGTGGAGTTTTAAAGGGACACAAAGGGCCATGGGATTCCTCAGGGACTGAGCCTGGAGAGCCTGCCCTGGTCCAGCATTCACACAAACACATCCCCACAGGCATCCAGCCAAGCTCAGGCTGCTCACCCTGCAAGACATCCCTGCAAGTTGTGATAACCTCCCTTTGCTAAGGATAACTGTGGGGAATCGGATCCTGCTGCCAGCTCCCTTTTGTGTTTGTTTTAAAGAAAAGGTATTACCAGCCCCAGAGAACCAAATGGTGCAGATGTTTTACATAGCCCAGCAGTCAGTGCATGGGGTAATGAACATTTCTTTATGCTACAGGATTTTCAAGAATGCCCAAATCTCCAGTCAACATCCATATCAAAGGGGGAGCAATCCCAAAAGTCCCTGGCTGGGCAGGTCAGGGCCTGCCCACAGAAAATGCAAAGGGCTTTTTTTAAAGTGAGTACAAAGAGCAGCACAGAGCTGCAGTCTCTGTGCCAGCTGCAGGAGTTTGTACCCACACAGGAGAAGCCCTAAGCTGGTTAAATGAACCATTCCCCAAATGGGCCAGGCAGGCAGGGTTACCTGCACGGTACAGCAACCCCTGCTTTGATCTCCAGGAAATGGCTGTTTATTCAAAATCCCTTTTGCCATGGAAACCGTGGGGCAGGGAGAAGGAGGGAGGGCGACACAGTTCCCCAGGGCTTCCCTAGAAAAGTTGTCCCACCACCAGCAAAGCGCTTCAACACCTGGGGCCAGATGATATTTTAATGAATTCCTAGAGATTCCTGCAGATTCGGTGCTGGAGCATCTCAGGCTCTCCTGGGTTTCGTGCCCTGCTGGGCTGTGTGGACACAGCCAGCATCCCCTGGGAGCAGAGGTTTCCTGCAGGAAAGGTCAAGTTCTTCACAGCAAACAAAACTCTCCTCCCTTCTCCTCTTATCACTGCTCCGGCTGCGGGAGGAGACACTGGGAAACAGCAGAGGGATTCAGCAGATCAAAAGTTACTCCCTTCCTCTGAGGTCTCAAGTCTTTTTTTATTGTTGTTGTTTTGGAAGGGGGGAAAAAAACCTCCCAAACATGCAGCCCTCGAGAGGGACACGAAACACAAGAGCTGTTGTTTTTCTTTCCCACGTTGTAGTAATTATCAGTGAAAAATTCTGTTCAAAGCAAGCAAACCCCAATTCAGACCCATTCGTAAGCCACAAATAACTTTAAAAAGTCCATTTTAGAAGCTGGGTTATATTGAGTGAGGGGGATTTGCTTCTCTCTTTCCATGTCCTGCATCACACTGCAGGAAAAGAGACTTTAAAATGTGTCCCAGCCACAAGGACTCAAACCAAACTCTTTAAAAAAAAAAGTACATGACTCTCAGCTTTCATTTGGTGCCCCAATTTCCAGCAGCCAGGATTTATGCAGAAGAACATGAAATGCCACAGGGCTTGTAATAAAAATAAAATAAAATCCGGAAAGCTCCCACCAGGGCAGTTCTGCAGCTTCCCTGGGCTGTTTTCAGCCAGCACAAGACTTCTTGGCCTCTGCCACGAGCAAAGAAAAGAAGATGGAGGGGGATGGAACGAGATAGGAGCTGCTGGCAGGGCACGGCCTCTCCGCAGATGATTTAAATGCCAAGAAAATTCATGCTGGATGCTGTTATCCCACCAGTTTTATTTCTGGGAACTCACTGGGGTTCTCCAACCCCTTGCTCACACTGGGCTTTGCTCCGTCTCACACAAGAATTGAGGTCTTCCTCCTTTTATACTTGATGCCAATCAGGTATAAAACCCAGAGGAATTCTCTGGTTTGTGCTTTCCTTTCAGTGCTGTGGATTTCCGAGCAGCTGCTGGAGGATGAGCCACTTCCCCTTGCACAGAAAGGTTTTCTGCTCCATAAATATTTCATGTCCCCTCCTGACTGCTGGAGCACAAAGGCAGAGCCTGGCAGAGGAGCCACAGGGACCTGACACAGCTCGGGGGGACCAGGAGGGCTCCTCACACATTTTCCTTGTAAATTCAAGGGAAGAACAGCCAGATTGATTTAGGAAAAGCCCCTCTCAGGCTGCGTGTGGAACCGAGCTGTGAATTATTCAAGAGCCAAAGAGCTGCTGCCATGCAGGAGCTTGGGCACATCTGCTCACCTGGAATATTCTCTTTCCATGCTGGAAAACAGCAAGGAAACCACAGAGGGTTCCTGAGCAGACAGGCACCCCCAGAAGTTTTAGCCAGAGCCACTCTGAGAATCCAGGCACCCACCATGCAAATGATCCAGGAAAATGCTTGTTCAAACAACTGCACAGACAGAAAGGAGGATGGGATGTGGGCAGAGCAATAAAAGCTGGTGTTTATATTTGGATGCAAATTTTTCCCAGCAGCACTGGTCACCAAGAAGAGGAAGGTTTTGACTTTAGGGACTAAAAGCCTTGCAGAAGTAAAACAGCCTGGCTTAGTGACTCCCCTCCAAGCCAGGAAAACACTGGAGCATTAATAAAACCAGCCTGAGCAATGACATGCAAATTCTACTCCAACAAATAAATGAAGAGAAGGATCCTGCTCGCAGAACAATGGCCGGGGCTGTAGTGGATTTGAATGTGGATTTGACACAATAATGTGGATTTGACACAATCCCAGCTCCTGCCCTCGTGGGACAGCCCCACACAGGAGGCTCTTGTTGCAGGGGTTCCAGAGAGGCTGGGTAATTTTAGGAGATTAGTTTTAGGAGGTTGATGAGCACTTGACATCACAGAGCACTCCCTGGACAAAGGCTGAGCTGAGGAACTCTGCAATCCATTTTCCCTCCAGGAAGGAAGGCAGGCAATGCTTCCCAAGGCAGGGAGGAGGTGGGAAGAGGGAAGGGAGGGGGCTGACATCTCAGAGAAGGAGCAAGGCCCACGTGGAGGATGCAGGGAGGTGAAGCCAAGAGAACAGGGTGGCAGAGAGAGCAGCCTCATCTCCCACCTGGCTCAGGGTGTGTTTGCCTTTCTACTTTAGGCCAGATTAATCCTGCTGCAGTTGCCATCCATCCAAATCCCACGTCCCCTCCTAGGAGGGATGTTTGTCCTTCCCTTCCTTAGCAGAGTACACATTTACTTTGCTCTTTAGCATATCCAGGGCTCAGAATCCATCCAAAAGACCAAGTGGACAACTGAGCTCCCTTGAGACCAGGAGACAGAGCAGAAACTCTCCAGCACTCCAGGCTGGGTGTCCCAGAGAACTCAGGGGCTTTACCCATGGATTTTTAAATAGGAAAACACATTCATGACATTGCAAAAAGTGCTTGCTGAATCAGCCCAATAAAACATCCCTCTCCTGCACTGCTGAACCCAGCAACGAAGCAGACTGGGATTGTTATCCCAGCTCAGCCCTCACAGGCAGGGACTGGCAGCTCCAACAGCTCAGCTCACACAAGTGCAAGTCCCAAAAGCTGAGATCTCCTCTTTAACTCTATTAAATTTACTCAGGGAGGCCACGAAGGTATCTGAAACATTAAAAACAGGAAGGAAGAGGCAGCAGAGCTGCTGAACGCACCCCTTTGCCAATCTGGCTTCCTGCAGTTAAAGGAGGAGCAGATGAACTGGCTGAGATGGGTTTAAAAATCCTCTTGTCCACCCAATTTCCACAATCCTGACAGATTATCTGAGTACCCAAGGGTTCATCCCCTCAGCCTTTCCCCGCCCTGCACAGAGCACAGGAAAGTGCCTTTCACACTCAGCTTCCTGCGCTGCCAGGCACTCGGAGAGAACAGCAGGGCAGGGGAAATAAAAAATGATATATAAACCTGCTGGGCTAGGGGAGAGAGCTGCAGGAACCTGCTGTTCCAGCCCTTGCACCAACCCACTCGATTGCATTTTATGTCCCTGCACCTCCACAGCCACGGGAAATGGAGCTCTTGCTATCAGCTCTGCATTACAAGTGCTGAGCCACACATCAGCCCCAAATCCAGAAAATCAGCTGGAAGATTTTCTTCCAGCTTCTTTTCTTCAAATCAGCTTCCAGATTTTCTTCGCCACCTTCCAGGTCTTGTTTTAAAAAAGGGGCTTTAAAAGAGAGAGCCACTTACTGGTGATGCTTTTTCTACCTTTACAAACCCTTAATGGTAGAAAAAACACAACTCCCACTTCCCTGTGGAAGATCCCTTGGGTTTTTACAAGCAGCTTTAGTTAGAAGAGAGTTTGGTGATTAAGACAGCAGGGAAAATCCAGAGCACAAAGCGAACAGGGCACAGCTCATGACTCATTTCTGATGTTCAAGCAGCTCCAGAGGTTTTCCGGAGCTTCCCCTGAGCAGAGTGGGAATGTCCCAGTCCCAGCTGGGCCAGCCCTTACCCAGAGCTTGCCATCCCAGTAGAAGGCTCCCAGCAGTTTGACAATGTGGGGGTGGTCGCAGGTGGCCAGGATCTCAATCTCCACCATGTAATCCTCCAGCTCATCCTCACTCTTGGTCTCGATGACCTTGGCAGCTGCCAAAGCTCCTGTTTCCTTGTTCTTGGCCTGGAAGGGAAAACCAGGGTGAGTCCAGAGAAAGTGGGGAGCACAAAATCCCTGCTGCTCCAATTCCTGCTCTCTCAGCTAGGCTGGCCCCAGCCATCACACCAGGAGGGAAACCTGCAGAGGCATTTCTGCTTCCTAAAGCTGCCCACAGCTTCACAGAGTGGTTGGATCCTCCTTCCTCCCTCCAGGCTCCAAAGCCCAAACCACTTCCCATCACAGGGAGATGGAAACTTTTAGGAAAGGAGATGTATCCTGTTGTTTGCAGCATGGGGGGTGGGGGGGAGGAGGAGGAGGGAAGCAAGGAAAGTTCAAAGTATAGAAGCTCTCTGGTGCTATCACAGGGAATTACTAGAAATCCTGAGTGTGCAGATAATCCAAGAGTGCTGCCAGGGGGGGATTTGGGATCTGCTCCAGGGAACAGGGACAGGAGCAGAGGGAACGGCCTCAGGCTGGGCCAGGGGAGCTCAGGGTGGACAGCAGCAGGAATTTCTGCATGGAAAGGGTGCTCAGGGATTGGAACTGCCCAGGGAGCTTTGGATCCCCATCCCTGGAGTGCCCAAGGAATTCCTGGGGGTGACACTGAGAGCTCTGGGTGGGGACAAGGTTAGACCTGATGATGTTCAAGTCTTTGCCAACCTCAGTGATTCTGAGACTTTGTAAAATTCCCAGTCCAGCTGCACCAGGAGATGTGTCACACGCGGGAGAGGGGTGAGACAGGAGCTGCTGACTCAGGAGCATCCAGACATTCCCAGGAGTTCATTGAGTCAGCAGATCACAGCACAGAATTCCCTCCAGCTCACCCTCTGCTCCCCACTGACACAATTCCAGCTCCTTCCCCTTTTTCCCTCCATCTCCCCCAGCCCAGGCTGCCTCTCCCCCAGGAAAACAATTCCCACTGTGGACGGAATCCCTGCAGGAGCTGGCCAAGCTCTGCCTGTGACCTTTCTTCCCACTCTGCAGTTTACATCTCTGTGTTTGGAAAACCTGCAGGGGAGCTTACAGGAGGATTAATTCCTGCTGTAAACACCACAAACCCCTCCGAACAGCTTTACACAGCTTGGGTGACACCATAACCACGTACCAAGGGACGGGAGGAAGGGATAGTGGGAAAATCCTGCAGCAGGGGGAGGAAAATGAGGGATCTCTGATGTGTTTGGAAGTCTTGCTGCATTCCAGGAGTTGGCAGGGACAGCCATGTCCTTACCACAGGGGACAAATCCATTTCCACCTGGGCTCGCTGCCCAAAGGCAGGACAGCAGCTCCCGCTGGTTTCAGGAGAAATTAGGGAGTTTCTTTAGCTCAGGCTGGTTGTGTTCTCACCAAGCCAGCACCTGATGCTCTCACACAGAGAGCAGGGCAGGGGGAGACGTGCAAGGAGCACGGGGAAAAGCTCAGCCCTTCCAAACAGGAGCAAAAAAAGTGCCCCACTGTGTTTGCTCTGCACTTAGAGAGCTGGGAGAGCTCCAAGGAGGGGAAGTAAATATTGTGAGAAGAGGTGGGGCTTCTCCTGGAGGTTTGCTTCCCACCAGCAGGGGCCCTGCAGGATGCTGGGGCCCAGCAGGCACCTGGAAAAACCCGGGAGCAGAGCAGGGAGCTGGGCTGGGGGGGTCAGGGTTTGCAAACCAGGCTGCAGATTGTGGTGGGGGAGTGACCCCAGCCCAGGCTGGCCTCGTTCACTGTTACTGCTCCATGCCAGGGGTGAGCAGCCCAGCTGGGAGCCCACCTGCACCTGCCTGGTGCTCACAACAGGTCCCTCCGCATTCCTCCTCCATGCTGAGCTGTCCTGAACAAGTGTTCACCCACCCCTGCCCACTTCCTTGTCCCTGAGCTCCTAAAGGACCCCATGAGCTCCAAAGGGAAGTCTACCCATGTCCCACGTCCCCCCAGCTGGAACATTTCCTCACCCCAGAGGAAACGAGAGCAGCATCTCCAAGGGAAAAATCAGCTCAGGACATCAGCAGCTCCTGATGCAACAGCACTTTGGAGGCAGCCAGCTCCCACGGGCAGGGTGGCACAGGGATGGTGTGGGCATGGCCCTGTGAAAAGGTCACTGCTGCAACCAAGGGCAATTCCCAGAAGGGACCAGACTGACCCTCGGGATGGCAGAAGAAGCAGAAATAGGAAGGAGAACTGAGGTCATGGGGTGAGAATGAGATTTTGGAGAATCATCTCCCCTGTAGTGCAGAGAAGACAGTGGTTACCTCACACAGCAGCTCTGGGAGGACCAACACTGGTACAGGCTGGACAGTTCATCCCTTCCTGAGGTGTCCATGGCCCCTCTGAGCCCAAACTCCCACTGACGTGGTCCTACCGCACAAGCCAGAGGGAGATGCACAGTGCCTGGCACGGGCAACCCTGAAGGGAGCCCAGCGAGTCACACTGGGCATCAGGAAAGCTTTGACATTCCAAGGATATTCTGCCCCTTTCTCTCCATCTGCTCGTCCCCCAGCTGTGATACCAGGCTACAGCCACATCCCAGCAGGCTCCCAGATTCCTACTAAACTCTTGGATGTCAGTTCCATCTTTTAGCCCATCCATTCCTGGACATCTCAATCCCAGGGATAATTTGTCTTTGGAGTGCTAATTAGCACCAAAAAAAATTAAAAAATGGAGCAGGCAGCTGGCAGCATGGTGCCCAGGAGGTGCTGCTGAACTCCAGGGGGGTTCATTGGAGTCATTTAAACCCCGAAAACCCCTCGTGGCCACCACCAGCCCCTGACAAGTCAGGTCCCTGCAGGAGCAGGGCTGGAATGTGCATTCCACGAATGTCACATAAAAGTTACTCAGTAAACCACTTGCAGAGAGCCAGGCCAGAGGCCAAGCAGGAAACAATGCCAGGGATCCTCCTGGAGAACTCTGGAGCAAAGTGAGTGCTGGCCCTGCAACCAACCACCCTGGGAATTCCAGGAAATTGGGGATGAGCAGGATTGCTGCTGGAGGGCACAGAAGGAAAGCTCTGCTCAGTTTGTGGATCTCAGGGGCGAGAGGTGCCTGCTCAGGTGACAGAAGAAGCTGTTTGTCCTTTGCCTGTGACTCACCCCGCAGCTATTGTGAAATCCCGAGTGTGACAAACACTGGAACTATTTTAAGCCCTGAAAGAACACATTACAGGAAGGCTGGATGGTTCAGGACGGCCAGTTTCTAGGTGAGGCAGAGGAAAGCCCTGCCTGAACTCCCACTGCCACAAAAAGGAGAACTGAGAGCTCCCCAACTGCTCCATCTCAGCTCCTTTGCACCCAGAATCTTCCCAAGCCATCCTTCACAGGCTATCATGCCACCACAGTTTTGGTGTCAGCTCTTCTTCCCCTCCTTGCCAGCCTTGTCCCCATGCCAGGAGAGCTGATGCTTCAGGTATCACCAAATGAGAGCCCCACAAAGACCCTGGAGGTCACAGGGATGCTGAATTTGGGGGTTGATAGCCGGAGCTGCCCCACCCCACTCCTGCTCTGTGTGACACTGCTCACTCACACATTTCCCAGGGATTAAATAATGATTAATTGCCTCCTGATGAACCTGGCCTGAGCGCTCTGCTTCAATAAACAAACAGAGAATAGCCAGGTTTGAGTCGGTGCTGGTGGTGGCAAATATCAGTATTGATCAAACAATCAATGGGAGCCGGAATGGAAACACCTCCCCTATGGGGACAGGCTGAGAAAGTTGGGGCTGCTCAGCCTGGAGAAGCTTTGGGGTGACCTCATTGTGACCTTCCAGTGCCTGCAGGGCTACCAAACAAAAATAGAGGGGGACTGTTCCTCAGGAATGGGAGTGACAGGAGAAGGGGGAATGGCTTCACACTGACAGAGAAGGGCTAGATGGGATTTTGGGCAGGAATTGTTCCTTGGGAGGGAGGTGAGGTCCTGGCACAGGGGGCACAGAGCAGCTGTGGCTGCCCCTGGATCCCTGGAAATGCCCAAGGGCAGGTTGGAGCACCCCGGGCTAGTGAAGGTGTCCCTGCCCATGGCAGGGGTGGAATGAGGTGAGCTTCAAGGTCCCTTCCATCCCAAACCATTCCATGACTCCCAAAGCCTAACAGGCTCCCTAGAACCGCTCCAGTTTGTCGCCATAAATGAATCCTATTGGGGGGTCTTGTTTGAAAATCTGGATTCAGACCCTGGTGCCACCAAACAGGGCAGCTGGTGACAAGTGGGCAGGGGACAGCAGCACAGCCCTGGTCCCACAGCCCCCACCCCTGCACCAGCACTGCTGCTCTGGCAGCTGTGGCAACATTTCAGCAAGAAGGAAAGGGAAGTGGCTTGTGAAACACCCCCAAAACCGTTTAAAACAAAAATAAAATGAAAAAGCAGAAATGCCTTCCTTTGGTTTTACAAGCAAAGGGGAGGGAAAGCAGCCCCAGCAGAGAGCTGAGCCACAGCCACAGACTTGCCAAACAAAAGTGTGACCAAAGCACAGCACAAAGACCCTCTCCTGCCCCTAAAAGCTCAGCAGTGGCCCAGCAAAGGGGGGCAGAGATGAGAAACCCACAGAGCAGCACAGCCCCACGTGATGTTTCAGACCTTGCACCCAAACAGAGGCAGAGGCGCAGCCAGAGGGTTTGGGGCTGCTTGGAACCACCCACAGAAACCAGGCAGAGCTCACGGGCTGAGTGAGACACGTGCAAATAAACAGGCAAGGTTTGAGGAGAGAGAAGCTCCACGTTGACCCAGCATCTTCAGCTTCGAAACCAAAAGCACCAAAGATCCTCCAAACCAGCTCTCCCTGGAAGAGCACGGTGCTCCAAGTGAGCATTCCTGGGCTGGTCTTCATTCAGACAATGCCACAACATTGAAAAAATGCAAAAAAAATGGAAATAGAGGGTGGGGGGGAAAAGCCATCCAGCCAGTTCTGAGTTTCCTAGCAACTCCCTGCAACAAATTTGGTCCACAAAGGGACCTTGAGTGGCTGTGACACCCAAGAGCCAGGGAATGGGTTTAGGTTGGCAGTGGCACATCTGGCTGGCTGGCAGCCCTCTCTCACTGGGCTGAAAAGCATCAGCTCAGCAAGGCCCTGGTAGGGGAATAAACCACTCAGATTTCCCTGCCTCCAGAGCCCAGGGCTGCCAGCGTGGCCCAGCACTGCTGGCACTTCCCACTGCAGAAGGAATAAGGGGCAGGAGCAGCAGATCCATGCTCTGAGGACAACCAAGAGCATCTGGGCACAGCCTGCCTCCTTCTTTGCCTCTCCCCCCTCCCCAAATACCACCCAGATTTTGGCTGAACAAATAAAGATGGGAACAGGAGCACAGGGAGGTGAGAAATGTCAGAAGGTTTCCACTGGTGCCTGGGAGGAGCAGTTTGGGAGGTGCTTTTCTCCAGCCAGGAGGCCGAGGATGCAGCTCCAGCAGGAACAGAGCCATGGCTGTGCCCTGTGCCACGGATTCACTGCCCCTTCCAGCCCAAATCCTGGGGGTGGCACATCCAGACCCTGCTGTGGGAGGGAGCTGCCCCCTCCCTTTCCCATGGGAGCAAAGTGTGCCCCTGCTCCTCTTGCTGAAGCTCTTTTCTCTCTGGACTGAGGCTAGCCAGGCTGGCACTGCCACAGGGGCTCGAACTGATCCTCACCTGGAGAACCCCAAGTTTACAGGCAGCAGCACCCCATGGGCAAGAAAAAGAACTTTTTCTTCGAAGTAAACTGGATTCTCGGGAGACAAACCATTTAAACAATTGTGAGATGTGTAGGGGAGTTTTTCTGAGCAGCAACAATTGCCACGTGCTCCAGGGTGAGAAGCTCATCTGAGCTGCCCACAGCTCCCACTGTCAGCAGCACTGCCAAGATCTGGGCTGTGCCACTGAAGTCATTGTCAAAATATTTAGGCCATGGAGAGCTGTCCCTGTCCCTTGTCACACTGAGACAGCCACAGAGCATCCCACGTTTCCAACCACTGAAAGTGAAAATCAAGTTTAAAGTTCAGCCAGGTTTAATATTGTTAAATCTTCCCATTATTCCTCTTTCCCAAGTGAAAAGATTTTAACAAAACCCGTTCAGCTGTTCTAAAGGACAAGACCATGATTTGATCCTATTTTTTTTTTTTTTTTTTTTTTTTTGTGGCCAATCAGCTCGAACTTCCCCTGGTTTCGTTTTCCTTCCCTTTTCTTTTTCAAAGTTAATTTAGCAGATTAACATCACACCCTTTCCAGGAATTACAGATGAAATTGTAGAATCACAGAAGGATTTGGGCTGGAAGAGACCTTAACGCTCATTTTGTTGCAGTGGGCAGGGACACCTTCCACTATCCCAGGTGGCTCCAAGAGCCCATCCATGACCTTGGACACTTCCAGGGATCCGGGACCTGCCTACCCTCCCAGGGAACAATTCCTCCCCAAAATCCCATCTAAACCTGCTCCCTTCACGGACCAAACCAAGAGCTGAGCCTGCATCACCTGAGCCAAGCGAGGCAAACCTGAGCGCCGAGGCTGGGGTGACGAGCAGAGAGGAGTGCCAGGGTCACCCTGGTGCCCACGAACAGCCGGGCTGCTGCCAGGCAGCTGCACAGCACCCAACAATCAGCCTTTTATCACCCCTCAGTCCGCAGCGCGTACAGCAGCGATAGCAGCACAAGCCATCAGATAACCCAAATTCGCCTTTTTAAGGAACAAAGGAGAACAACTGCACAAAAGGCTGCGCTGTGGCTCCGGGGCTCGGAGGGAGGCATGGAGCTGTTTGAAGGCGATTTGAAGCGAATAAAGTGAATAATAACCTCCTTTCCCAGCGTGAGAGGGACGTGGGTTGTGTCCCCACCCTGCCTTATCGGGGAACCGATGTCCCCATCAGCAGGCGCTGGGCAGGGCAGATAGCGCTGCACAAGAGGCGAAGGGAGAAGCAAAACAATTCCCCCAGGAGAAAGGCGGCGAGGTCCCGGCTCTCGGTGCCCACCAGAGTGCCCGGGCGTCCCTCCCTGCGGGCATCACCAGCGGGATGTGAGAATTCTGGGCTTTGCAGGGCTCAGAGCGGTGCAGGGGCTCCAGCACTGCTGGTTTCACCCCGAGCATCTTCCCTGAGAGCTCTGCCACTTGTCCCTCCCAAACGATGCCAGCTCTGAAGTGACAACACAGATCTCCCTGGGTTTATGAGTGGTCTCTTAGGTGTTATTTTTCCAGAAAAAATAACTTTGCTTTTCTTCTAAGGCAGCTTGGGAAGAGTCTGAGTGAGGAACTTTTACACGTCCCCAACCCTGGGTGGGCTGGAGCCTCCCCACTGCTGGATTTAAGATTATCCATTTAATGAGCTTTGGATGAGGTGGTGACAAAGCCGGGTCACCTGTGGGCTGCCACCATGTCCTCATTGGACCTCTGGCCTTGCCAAAACCACAGCATTCACAGAATAAGAACTAGAAAGAAATATTTCCTCCCCACCCCCTCCTACTTTTCAGCTTCATTGCCCTCAGTTCAACTGGTTCCTCATGCAGGCAGATCCTCTTTTGCTGAAAAAAGACTTTCTATAAAACCAGGGAAAACCCAGTCTCCGTTTCTGCTGGCCGCAGCTTTTGTAGGTCTGCTGTGAACAAGCCAGACTCCACTATAAATTTCATTCTTGTTCATTAATATGCATTTAAATGAAGCCTGTCCTACTTTTGGAAGGACTGTGTGAAAGCTTTGCTCAGCTCAGGACACAGCTCCAGACAGGATTCCACAGGGCAGGAATACCCCAAAATACCCGAGCCCTCCTTCCTCCCGCTCACACACAGCCTCACAAACCCAAATCCTACTAAACCCAGCCCATTTTTCCATCTTTCCACACCTCAGTTTCTCCCAGGTCTGAGTGCCCAGAGTACAAAAGCCTGCTCAGACCTTTCCAAGGGGGACACAGCATATGGCACACGGGGCAGGATGCAGGCACAGGATTCCGTCACCTCCCCACGCTTCCGGGTGTGCAAAAGGGGCGGAAAACAGGCAGGAATTCACTCCAACATCCTGAAATCCTCAGGGGCTGTGCAAACACTCAGCCTTGCTCCAAGCAATGCCTTCAGTGAGAAAAGCAAAATGACTTTGAGGTCAAGAGAATGATTCAAATTCTTCACTGAATTTTATTCTGCAGTTTTTGGTGGGTTGTTCTGCAGTTTTTGGTGGGTTGTTCTGCCGTTTTTCTGGCAGCTGAGCAGCACAAGAAGGCAAACCCCTTCTTTCGCGTCCCACCTTATGCTCATCCCCACCCCAGACATAAAAAAAAAACAAACAAAGGAAGATAACAAAAAAACCTTGGGTGAAGGGAAAATGTGTCTCTGGTTATTACCTAAAATAAGGAATTATAGCACAGGATCCCCAGATAATTTGGGATTTTTAAATGAACCAACTCTTGGATGAGAATTGAAAATCCATCCATGACCATTTGCCACACAGAATGGAGAACAGGTGGAGAAGAGATCAAAGCAATGGAGAAGTGAAATGCTGCTAAATGCAATAAAATAACTCTTTGATTCCTGGCACGATGTTAGAACTCACCCTAGCAGGTTAAAACTGCCTAGCAGGTTAAAACTCCACAAAAGCAAAAATTTGCCTGAATATTCAAGATCCAGGAGGAGTGAACTCCTGGTTGTGAATACATGGTGCCCACTAGGAGATTTTTATTCTCATTTGGGTCAAAATGGGGATAAAAGGAGCTGAGGATGAGATGTTATTGCCCGGCAGGCTGACATGCTTTACCTCCAATAATAAAGTTACTCTGACAATGGTTTTCTTGGTGTGAGGCTGGGGTTAATAACTGAGGCATTCAGATACAATAACAGACTATAAACCAAACCAGCCACCTCTAAAGCAGCTTTATTCTCCAAGTCACCTACTTTGGGTACATTATACATGTTTAAAATAGAAAGCATTTCAATAATTATTTAAGTTTTCCTTTCTCTCAGAGGCCAGTGAAGCCATTTTCCAGTGTTTACCTGCCACCTCTTGAGAAACCAGAACAAATAAAAGCAAGGAATCATCCAGGAGTGAGTATTGCTACACACAAATGTGTTTCCAATGCACCACACAGAGCAGAGTGGTGACAGAATTTCTACCGATGCTGCTTTCAGGAGGATAATGGAGAAGGGATTTAAATATGATCTTTAGGAATTGTGTTTTATTAGAAGATAGGATCCTTAGCTAAAAACTTTCTCTCAATGGGTGTTTAGCAGTTTTTTAGAGCTGCTGTCCAATAACGTGATAGTGATGAGAAATAAACACCAATTGCCTCTGTGCAGTCACCTGCCTCCCTTCCTGGTTTATTTATCTCTTTTTTTTTTGTTTGTTTGTTTGTTTCTGTTTTGTTTTGGGTTTGTTTTTTTTTTTTTGCTGTTGTTTTCAAATGCAATACTTTCTCAAGTGATCTAAGGGAGGCCACCAAGCCCCAGCTGCCCAAGAGGAGATTCCCAACCCCATTCCAAACCTGTCACACAGGTGTGCCCGGATCGCCACCGGGCTCCTGCAGCCCGAACCCCCCTGGCCCAACCCTGCACAGGACATTTCAGAGCGGGGACAGCGGGAACGCCGCTGCTTTGGAGCGCAAAGTCCAGGGAAACTTTGGTCCTTGAAACCCCCGTCCCTAAACCCCGAGGTTAAATATTCACAGCGCTGGACCCGGCTCCTCTGAGCCCTCCCGGATACAAATCCCGTGTCACCCCCGGAGACTCAAAAAAACCCACAAACTTTGGAGACAGCCCTGGAAGTGCTGACTTCCAAGAAACCTCGCTCTCCATTCATCGCACCGGCGGGGCTTGGCAGGGAGCGCCGGGGTCTGTCCACAAAAGCATCGCTCTGAAAACGGGCGATTCAGGACGACCAAAAATAAAATAAAATAAAATAAAATAAAATAAAATAAAATAAAATAAAATTAAGGCAGCTTTTCTCCCCCTTTCTCCCTCCTTTTCCCTTCCCAGCCCAGCCCAGCCGCCGTGGCCGCCCGGCTCCTCCCGGCTAACGGGATCCCGCTGTGGCCGGGGAGCGGAGCCGCTCCCAGCCGGGCTGCGGGACCCCCGCCGCTGCCCGGACCCCGCCGAGCACCCACCTTGTAGACTTTGCCGAAGGCTCCATCTCCCAGCTCGCCCACCACCTCCCACACCTCGCCGGGGTCCAGGTCGCGGCGGACATGCTCGTATTCCTTGGAGCGGCGCTTCTCGAAGGCGGAGAGGCGCAGGATGCGGCGGAAATTGGCGAAAGCCATCCCGGAGTGCGGCCCCGGAGCCGCGGAGCCAGCGCCCGCTCCGGCCCCGGAGGATGGAGCCGCTGCTCGCCCGGGGAGCGCCGAGGCGGGACCGGCACCGGAGCCGCCCCCAGAGCGCCCATGGAACGGAGCCGCTCCACCTGCTGGGCTGGGCCGGGCTGGGCTGGGCTGAGCCGGGACAGAGCCATTGGCCGCCCGTGATCTCCGCCTGCCCGGCCGGCACCGCCCGGCTCAGCTCGGCTCGGCTCGGTTCGGTTCGGTGCGGGTATGGCACAGACAGGGCACGGTCCGGGCACGGCACCGCCCGGCTCAGCTCGGCTCGGCTCGGTTCGGTTCGGTGCGGGTATGGCACAGACAGGGCACGGTCCGGGCACGGCACCGCCCGGCTCGGCTCGGCTCGGCTCGGTTCGGTATGGCACAGACAGGGCACAGTCCGGGCAGGGCTCCTCTCCACGTGGCTCGGCTCGGCTCGGTCCAAGCACGACCCGCCCAGACTGTCTCGGCTCATCCCAGTCACGGTTCAGCCCGGGCACGGCTCTGCCCTGGCACGGCACGGTTCGTTTTGGGTACGGCCAACGCCGCCCAGCCGGGTCAAGGTGCGCCCTGACCGGCCCGGCTCAGCCCGGGTTCACTCTGCCCCGTCGTCTTGGCACGGTTCAGCCCGGGTACGGCCCGGCTCTGCCCGGCTTGGCACGGTTCTGCCGGGGCACAGCCCGGCCCCGTTCTGCCCAGCCCGGTGCACCGGGCCATGGCCCAGCCCGGCTCGGTTCGGTCCCGGTGCAGAGCCAGCCAGGGGCTCCCCAAAACGGGGCACAGCCGGGCAGGGAAGGAGCGATGACCCCGGCCTGGAGCATCCCCGGGGCTGTGCCCGATACCCAAATCCCAAATCCCGGCCTCCCCTGGCTCCGAATCCCGGGAGTACAGACGGACACGGCTCATTCCCAATCCCAATCCAAATCCCAGAACACAGTTGGACACAGCTCATTCCCAGTCCCAGAACACGGACACGGCTCATTCCCAATGCCAGAACATGGACCCGGCTCATTCCCAATGCCAGGAATGGGAATTTCAGGAACGCCGCACCTCCAGGTGTGTGTTTGGGGGATGTGACCCGGCCGGGGTCCCATGGGACAGTCGCATCCTCGCCGTGGGGGCAGCTCCAGCCCTCTGGAATTGCTCCTCTCCATCCCGTGTGGAATGGGGACATCTAGGGGACCCCCCCGGCGGTGCAGGGACAGAACCGCGAGGGTTTCACCCCAAGATCCTCGTCCCACCGGGGGCACAGGGCAGGGAGGGGATTTTGCACGCTCCATCCTGAAGGATAATTCCAGCAAAACTCAGCTCCCTCTTTGAGAACATCTCATCTCAGCGATATCTTCCTCTTGTTGTGGATTTTCTGTTAGAGATAGAAATGGGATTTTTTTTTTTTTTTAGTGGAATAGTTAATTTTTAATTGTGGGTAGTTAATTTTGATGCAGTATTGAAGGCATTGTGTTTTGAATTTAATTGGTTAGTAATTTATTGAAACTTAAGACTTACTGTATAAGTTTATTAAATGTATTTTTAGATATGTTTATATATATTTTTGTCTGATAGATTTTTTGTTTTTATAGCTGCATATAGGTTTTTTTAATAACAATAGATTGTTGTGTTAATTGGGTTTTTATTTTTATTTTTTTTGATGGCAACCTAATAGACCATCTTAGCCAGAATAGAAAGGCTTGATTTTTTAAGGCATTTCTTTCAGATATATGCAACATCTTAAGAATTCCCTGACACATAATTCCCTAAACATTGAGCTGATTATCATCCTTCCCCGTCCTTGCTGTTAAAAAGAAGTACTGGCAGAGTATTTCCAGCTCCCAGATGTTGATTGAAAGAATCACCTGAGCAGTAAATGCTCCTAAAAACGAGATGGGCATTAATGTTCTAAAACTACAGGCCCTGCGTGGTGTTTTGGGAAGGACTCTGCATCACCTGGGATTTAAAAATGTGGGTTTTTTCCTGGTGTTTCTGGTTTGCTGGAAAATTATTTTTATTCCTCCAGTGATGGGGTGGGAAAGAAGGTGGGAGAAGGAAACAGGGAGAGAAGACAGGCAGACAGCAATGATCACCTTCCCATTTTCTCTGGGCAGAAATCACACGTGGCTGTCTCATAAATCATCTTATTAATACCATCCATGAATTCTGAGCAGCATCTCGTGTCTGTTCCAGGGCGTTAATTGCCTGTGCAGCCTGACTGGGAGCAGTGGGCATTTCAAATGAAATAAATCCTGCTAATTATTGCTCTCAGCTTCGTGCAGGCAATGCCTGAGAGCTCCCTGATCTCCTCAGGGGAAGTTTTTTTGCTTTGTCTGGGATGGGACTGACCTGGGTAAGGATCAGATCCTGCTGCTCTTCCACCCACTGAGCTGGAATGCTGTGGGGAGGGAGAGGGGTGGTAAAGCCAGGATTATCCCTAAAGCTCAGCTTTGATGTTGAGCATGACCTGCAGCTCTGCTCTGGAGCCAGGATCAACATTGGGGGTGTCCCCGTGGGGTTTGGGGAGGAAGGGGAGAAGCCAGCCATGGACATGGGAGGGATGGGAAAGAAACTCTCAAAGGAGGACCTGGAGCTGCTGGAGAGAGCCCAGAGGAGGCACCAGGATGAGCAGAGGATGGAGCAGCTCTGCTGGGAGAGCTGGGATTGCTCAGCCTGGAGAGGAGAAGCTTTGGGGTGACACAGTTGTGGCCTCAGTGCCTGAAGGAGCTGCAGGAAAGATGGAGAGAGACTCTACAAGGAATGGAGTGACAGGGTACTGGGAATGGCTTCAGCTGACAGAGCAGGGTTAGATTGGATATTGGGAAGAACTTGTTCCCTGGGAGAGTGGGGATGCCCTGGAAGCTGTGGCTGCCCCTGGATCCCTGGAAGTGCTCAAGGCCAGGCTGGACATTGGAGCAGCCTGGGACAGTGGAAGGTGTCCCTGCCATGGCAGGACGTGGAGTGAGCTGAGCTTTAAGGTCCTTCCAACCCAAAACCATTCCGTGCCTCTCTGGCAGCAGCTTTGGAGCCTGGCTGGTGTTGGTTGCTCTCCCATCCCAGCACATCCCAGTCCCAGCAGCAGCTCCGTGTGGCTCCATGGCAGGAAGCAGCAGGATTCTGGCATTTCCTGCTGCTGGGGTCCCCTTCTCTGTCTGCACGTGAGCACTGCTTGGTGCTCCACGTGCTCTTCCCAGGCAGGAAATCAGCACTCATGGTCTGTTCCTGAACCTTTCTGAGCTGAGCATCTCCACCTGCTCCAGGGCCACCAGGAACTGAGGGACACCACCTCTTTTCTGCTGCCAGGTCCCCTAAAATCACTGTTTTCACGGATAATTCTCCTCTTTGACCCACCAGAGTCTCCTCTCCAGTTATTTGTTGGAGGTGGTTGTACCTCAGCCCCGCAGGGTTTGGCAGCACAGGGAGGTACCAAACCTCCCCCATCCTCTGCGCGGTTCTCAAACCCTCCCAGAATTGCCTGAATTGAGGCTTTTCAGCCCCAAATTGTTGATGCTGCCCTTTCAGGGCTGCCTGGTTAAAAGGGCACTTCCAGCAGGGGCTGTGCTCCAGCTGGTAAGGCTCCTCCCAGCCCCTGCACAATCCAGATGTTGTGAATCACTCCAACATCTGCAGCACATCTGGAAAGGGCAGAGCAGCAGCCGTGTGCCAGGGAGGTGCTCTGGGAGCTGGGAACACATTCGGGATGAGCCCGGGGCAATCAGCTGGAACTGATTTCTCCTCAGCCACTCGGGAAACTCTTCTGGAGAAAGGGATGAGAGCCTGGATCTGGGGTCATTCTCAGGAATAACTCCTGCTGGGCAGGGCTGCCTTGTAAGATGGGATCTAACTCCTCTCCAAAATTAACAGCTGAACTGCAGGGAGGCTGAAATGTTTGCAGTCTCCTGCTTGGACAAAAAGCAAAAAAAAAAAAAAAAATAGAAGAGGAAGGGAGAGATCCTGGAGAGGCTCCCAGCAGGAGCAGAATCCTTTAGGCAGGAACAACACAGCCAGACTGGTGTGACTGGGACAAACTGGGCTCTCTCCAAGGCTGCCTCACTGCTCCACATCCTCCAAAATCCCTGCTGGAGTGGTGAGGGACAGCCCAACAACAAGAAACGCTTGGTTAAGGGATCCCACCTAATTACAGCCATGTGGAGAGAAGGCAAGAAGGAAATTTTGTGTCTTTTGCTTTTCACCCCTTGGATTTATTTATTCCCCCTCTCACCCAGCCCAGGACAGCGCGGAGCCACCTCCAAAAGCTGCCCCTGGGGATGCCCTAAGGAAGCAGGATGGCTGCAGCATGAGGAAATCATGAAATTAGAAAATTCCAGCCTCCAAGAGCCTCCCCTGGCCTTCCCAAAACTGCTCCGAGTCTGGGCTTGGAGCAAACTGGGATAGTGGAAAATGTCCCTGTCCATGGCCAAAGTTTGGAGCGAGATGTTCTTTAAGGTCCACTCCAATCCAAAGCATCCTGTGATTTTATGGAATGGCTGCAGACAAGGCTTTGCACCTTGAATTTTATGAATATCTATTAAAAAAGGGAACATGGATCAATTAAAGACACCGCACGTGCACACGCCCATATAAAAGGAAGAGAAATTATGTATTTTTACATCTGTAAAGGGAAAATCTCCAGGAAAATCACCCTTGTTTGTTTGTAACTCACACCCCAAATTCTACAGTGAAATTACCCTAATTTCCTGAATTATATTTAAAAAATGGCAATATTTAGCTGTGGCCTACAAAGAATGATTCCTACTCCTCTGATACCTCTGGTAGTTAATCAAGACTATAAAAGTGCCAACCTGAATTAAGACAAAGTGTCAGGGAATGTAATTACAGGACAATTACCCAGATCCATTATTTTTGTTCAGCAAGGAGCTGATCCCCAGAGCCAGGCACATCTCCAGGCCCTGCATTCTCCAAGGATTTCACACCTTGTCTGCAAGATAAAACATTGTCACACACCCAAATTCACATTAAAATGTGTCCCTCAGGGGTATCAGAGGTAATGGAGGAATTGAAGAATTCCAGCTCCCAGCCAAAAGAAATTTAAGGGAGGGGAAAAAAAAAAAAAAAAAAAAAGGAGTGTATTTCTTAAGGTGTGGCATGGCCAGGATTATTTTTATTTCCACTGGAAATTCTGGTGGTTTGCTCTCATCAGTAAAAGATCTTCTCTAGGATAAGAAATAATTTGTCAGCCTGGAGACAACCTGTGAGGTGTTAATAAAAAAACAAAAAAAAACCCAAACAAACAAACAAAAGAAAACAAAACAAAAAAAAAAAAAAATAAAGCAGATTGGAAGTTACCCGGCGTTCAAAGCAGGATAAAAATTGGAATTCTGGAATTCTTCCCTGACCAGAGAGGCGAAAAATATTTAAAAAGCCTGCTTGACACAAATATTTTATTTTAAAAGTGTTCCTAAAAGTTAGACAGGAAAGAAGCAGCTCCATCCCTGGAATCTCCTCATCCTGGGTGATTCCTGAGGCAATCCCAAATCCAGCAGCAGATCCCAAGGATCTGCATTTGGTAATGTCAATCCCAAATCTATCCCAAGGAACAGGAATTTCAATTCCAAATCTATCCCAAGGAACAGGAGTGTCAACCCCAAATCTTTCCCAAGGAATATGAATTTCAACCCCAAATGTATCCCAAGGAATGTGAATGTCAATCCCAAATGTATCCCAAGGAAAAGGAATTTGAACCCCAAATCTATCCCAAGGAATAGGAATGTCAGTCCCACAGCACAAAGGGACACACAGCAGGAGTTTTACCATAAAAATGAAGGTATTTATTCAAGAAGTACAAATTTGATGGTACCAGCCATCTTTGAAAGCCATTCCCACGAGGCAGAGGACACGGAGCCGAGTCCCTTGCTCAGAGCACACGGAAGCAAAGTGTCCCCAGGTGTCCCCAGGTGTCCCCAGGTGTCCCCAGGTGCCACCAGCACCATCCTGGCCAGCATTGCTCAAATCCACCTCTTTTGAAACATTCCCTGGACTTGAGAGGCACAAATAGGGGTCTTAAGCCAAGACCAGATTGTTGTTTTCATAAAGCCACCAGCTCCAATTTATTTCGTTTTCCATTGCCTTAAATTGTCTCCAGCCTTTGGAGCAGATTCTGATTTCCTAACAGGGAAAGAGAAAAAAAAAAAAAAAAAGAAAAAGGGATCTGGGATTGAGCAGGTGCAGGATTTTCTGGAGCTCAAGGTGAATGAAAGGTTTTAAGGCAGGAGTCAGGGTTTGAAGTTCTCTTTGCCCCATGGCTCTGACTGAGTGGTCTTCATGTGGAAAATGGACAAACCCAGAGTTCCTCTGGACAAATTTCCCATGGAAAATCCAACAGACACGTTGGTTAAAAGTCTCAAAGTCCACTTTAAGAAGCCTTTTGGTTAAAAATCTCATTTTCCAGCTGCCTGCCTGGTGTAGGCTCAGTGAAGTGTCTCCCTTGGGAAGGAGAGCCCCAGCTCCATCCCTACAGAGAATCCACGTGGATGGAATTTGGGAGAGGAGAGGCACCTGCAGGACACAGCAATCCCCAACAATTCCTGGAGCAGATTTGTGTATCCAGACCACCACAAGTGTTTGTGGCTGCAGAGGGAACAGCAGGACATTCAGCATTTGGGGAGGAAACACAAATGTGGATTCTGGCAAATCCAATTCCGAGGCTTTCCAGGGAATCTGCAAGGCAGCCACGACATCCAGGGGGTTTGGAGCAGGATTTGCTGTTTTCCAGGGAAGCTGCAGCGTGGACAAAGCTCATCACCACAGCCAAGGCAGCTTTTTTTTTTTTTTTTTTTTTTTAAACACCTTTCTCAAGCACCTCTAATCCCAGTCCAGAAGAGTCCAAGCTGTCCCAGAACTTCCAGCCACAATCCAGGAGGGATTTGATTACAGGGAAGGGCAAAAAAACCCCCAACCAACCAACCAACCAACCAACCAAAAAAGCCCCTTTTTCTAACAGAGACTACTTTCGTTTCAAAGTAACAGGATCTGAGCAGCACAGGGAAAAAGTGAAAAAAAAAAAAAAAAAAAGAAAAATTCCTTTTTTTTTTTTTTAAATGTAAACATTCTCTGCATAAGGTGCAGGGTCTCAGATGTCTGTACAGGAACATGGAAAAGTTTGGAAAAGAGAGCTCCAGAGCCAGAAATGCAGCTGCCCCTTCCATTTCTGAAGCATCACAGACATGGAGAAACATTCAGCATTCACTTTGTCAACACCTACACAGCAAAAATGCTTCCAGAACTCCATGGCTAAAAGCATCCCACCATTGTAACAAAGAGTATTTTTGTATTTTTAATACTTTAAAAAAAAAAAAAAGATTTTACGTTATTTACTAGCAATGGATATATATGCAGAAGCACATCACACTACAGCAATATTTTATCAAGTTATCATTTACCTTCACCAAACATTTTGCACAGTTGCTCCAAAGATTCCCTCTTTCCTCTCCTCCCCAAACTTTCTGTGGAAGGCAAAGAAAAGCTGGGGTTGGTTTGGTTGCTCCCGGGCTGAGGTTTTTTTGGTGTTGTCACACCCCAAATTCAAGGTGTCTATTAAAACCCCAACTTACTACACCACCAACTCATCTTCCAAAATATTCCCCAGCTCCAGAGAAGCAAAGGCTTCCAGAAAATGGATCCCGAGCTGTGTTTGGTGGAGAGGACCCCAAAACCTGCCATGCATCAAGGCAAGAAGGGACATTTGGGGGGCTCTGAAGGAGCAGCTGTCACTGGGGTGGGGAAGAAGACCCTGAGCATCCTTCTGCAGTGCCCCAAAAGGACCTGCAGCACACCTGGGGTATTTTGGGGGGGTCCCTAACCCTGGCAGGCTCAGGTGTTTGTGCCTCTCTGCCCTTCGAGCTGTTCAGGAGTGTGACTTTCATCAGGTCCTTCCTTCTGGCTCGGGCAGAAGTGACAAGAAAGAGTAGAAAAAATCTGAGCTGTGTCAAACAGAGCTGTCACTGACAGGGTAAAAAAGGCTCTCCTGGCATCAGATCCCAGCCAGAGCTGAGCAGGAATGGCACAGAAGGCTGAGAGGGGGGGGATTTAAAAAGCCCAAATTGATTCCTCCTCATTTGTGTTGTGTGCGTTAAAATTCTGTTACATCATCTATCACCCAGGGGTATAAATTTATAAATATCATTTATAGCCCAGGTCTGAGCGTGGGGACAGCAGCCCAAGGGCCAAAACCCAGCCAGGACATGCTGCCAGCATGCTCCTGCTGCAATCCAGGGGTTCTGATCCTCTCCTGGGGTTCCCCATCCCCTCCTGGGGTTCCCCATCCCTTCCTGGGGTTCCCCATCCCCTCCTGGGGTTCCCCATCCCATACTGGGGTTCCCCATCCCCTCCTGGGGTTCCCCATCCCCTCCTGGGGTTCCCATCCCTTCCTGGGGTTCCCCATCCCATACTGGGGTTCCCCATCCCCTCCTGGGGTTCCCCATCCCCTCCTGGGGTTCCCTATCCCTTCTAGGGGTTCCCCATCCCCTCCTGGGGTTCCCCATCCCTTCCTGGGGTTCCCCATCCCTTCCTGGGGTTCCCTATCCCTTCTAGGGGTTCCCCATCCCCTCCTGGGGTTCCCCATCCCTTCCTGGGATTCCCCATCCCCTCCTGGGATTCCCATCCCTTCCTGGGGTTCCCCATCCCTTCCTGGGGTTCCCCATCCCCTCCTGGGGTTCCCCATCCCTTCCAGGGCTCCCCATCCCCTCCTGGGGTTCCCCATCCCCTCCTGGGATTCCCATCCCCTCCTGGGGTTCCCCATCCCTTCCAGGGTTCCCCATCCCCTCCCAAGCAGCCACCAGCCCCGAAGGGAGAGCCCCTGATTAGTTCCACTTCAGCACTCAAATAAATTTCCCTCCTTCAGGGGACACCCCCAAAACTCATCCCACACTCCCAGCCTTCCCCCCTGCACTGGAATCTGCACCCAAACCCAACTTTTAGGTCAAACTCCATCATTTGAGACACAAATGTTCTCTGTTATGTCACAATTCCCAGTTCTGTGCGTGGCCCTGTCAGCCATGTGCATTTGCAGCTTGTTACTGATATTTTTAGCAGGTATTTTGAAATTTTAAATTCTTTCCTAATAGAAATCTTGTAAAATTGCCTTTCTGCAGAGGATGTGCTCAGTACTGCTGCCACTTTACACAGAGAGGGTCAAAGTCTTCACTGTCACCTCTAAAAGCATTTTACCATTGAATTCTTTCAGGTTTTGATACCTGATTAAGGAGGGGGAGGCTGTTAAAGAGAATTTTCATGAACAAAGTCTCTGTTCTACTCAGAACCCACTCACAACATGGCCTTCAGAGCATCACCTTTTCTCCCTGCCATAAAAGCAATTCAAATAAAGCATGATCATCTGGGACAGTGCCATCAAACTGAGCCTTTTCCAGCTCAGAGGGGGGAGAGGGAAAGGAGGAGCAATCCCAGCTCCAACATCTCCAAACCAGCACCCGGTGACAAATTGCCTGAATGAAAATACAAAAAATAATTAAAAAAAAAATCCTACAAAAATAAAATTTAAAAAACCCCAGTGTATTAGTGTTCACAGCTCCAGGTTTGCTCCTCCTTAATCCATCAGAATTTCCCCCCTTTCCAGGAGGGATTGCAGGGAAATGACACCATAAAGAGCATTTATCCAGACGTATAAATTATGTCTTATAAGACAAGTAGTGTCTTCCTGGCATGAACGCATCCTTTGCCCAGAGAAAACCCAAGAGAGATTTTTTTTACTCGTTTTTATGTAGCAAATATTCTCCCCTCCCCTGGAATGCAAAAGATTTGGCTGCAAAACACCTCAAGTACAGTAAATCAAATTTGCTTTAAAAAAAACCCTCCACGATAGAAAACTTGTTCTAGGTTAGTATTGATCATCTCACTTTCACCTTTAAAAACAAAGGAATAAAGAAGAAAACAGAAAAGCAAAGCAAGTCACTTTGGTGATTATGAGAACAGGGAACTCATCTTCCTTTCTAGAGCTCTGCCACTGCATTTCAGGCATCCTGTACCAAGTGGGGCCAGTGGAGCTGTCAGAAACCCACAGGTCTGATACAAAATGAGGATCAAAAAAAGCTGTAGTTGGCTGGGGTGGAAAATGCAAAAAACAAAAGTGTGGCTCCGTTTCCCAACCCTCAACGAAATTCTGCTTCCACCTGCTGGGATGTCCCTGACTCTGGTGCAAGAACTCCCTCAGAGTTTCTGAGTGCCAGAAATTTGATTTCTATGGAATCACTGAAGGAGCAGAAGTTTAAAATTGTCAAGAGAATCCCGCAGTTTCACTTAATTTACAGAGAGAAGACAGAAACCAGGAAAAAAAAAATAAAAAATCTGCTATTCCCATATTAAGAGCACATCTGACTTTGGATGAAGCGATTTCAACGATGGCTTAAACCCCAAGCAAACAGAAATGATGATTAAAAGAGCAGGGCCTTGATCTCCACCTAAGGCAGGTGACACAGAGCAGCTCCAGCTGGGGGGACAAACGGGATCCCCCGGCCCCAACAGGGTCTTTGGGACTCCAGAAAGATTTGTCATGTGCTGAAAGGGTCCCTGTTACATTCTGGAAGGGGAGAACAGGCTGGGGGAGCCCACGGTGAGGTCACCTCCAGTGACACCCCAAAAGCTGCCAGCTGCGTGCTGCTGCATCCTCAGCACCTCCCAGGCTCTGTGTCCTCTAGAGAAACGTGGGGAGCTGCAAGCCTTCCCAGCTGGGAGGATCGCGGGATTTCACCTGCCCCGTGGGGCGCAGGGGCTGCACCTCGCAGCTCACCTGGGCTCACCTGGGCGATGTGAGGGACAGCAACTGAGCGGGCACAGCCCCAGGTGCCCCCCCAGGTGAGGCAGGAGCCGAGGCTGTCGGTGTCGGAGCAGGTAAATCACAGTACAGTTCACAGGAGACAGGGCTGAGTTATTGCCAGCAGCGGCTCGGGGCTGCACCGCCACCTCGGAATGTCCAAGCGCTGGGTCTGAGCATCACCGGGAGCTGCCAGAGAGCAAAGCCCAGCCCGGCTCTGTGCCCGGGGCTGCCTGGGCCTCCCCGGAGCAAAGATCCCCTGACCCAGCTCCTCCCTGCAGGAGCTCTGCGCGCTGCTGATACGGAGCTGGACACGTGGATTCCGTCTCAAGTCGGTTTTTTAAATAAAAGTGCTCTCTGTTGCTCTGGCCTCACCACCACTGACAGTTCCAGCATCATTCCGTTTCTGTATTAAGTGAACAATCTCTTCCCTCCCTCTTTTCCCTTCCCTTCCCTTCCTTTTGCCCTGTTCCTCTTGCTGTGGTGCTCAAGACAACCCCAGAGGCCAGGTTACGTTTTTGTTTTTTTTACGTTTTTGCAGATCTCCATCACAGATGGAGAATTTTTGCCGGTCGTTTCTTGCAACCCATCCACAGGAGCAGGACAACCCTAAAGAGAGAAGAGAGGTCAGCAAAAAAACAAAACCCCACAACAGAGACGCGGGAGAGCAGAACCAACAACAAAAAAAAAAAAAACGGAGCAGAGAAATCAATTTTCCACCGGGGTGGGATTTGCTAAAGGCTGGCTCACGATGACTTGCACCACGTAATCCTTTGGGATTTTCAGCTCCTCCAGTTTCATTTTATCTGCCAGGGGTCTCCCAGAGAAGAACCAGCGCTGGCTGCCAGGTTCCACTCCCTCCACGGCGTGCAGCCTGCGTTTCATGTGGTACACGGTGTCCATGCTGCGCACCAGCAGCTTCAGGTCCTTGCCCGTGGACAGGCGCAGGCGCAGCTGGCACTCGTGCCCGGAGTTGGGAGGGGGGTCAGGAATATCCAGAGTCTCCAGGTCACCCTTCTCCTCGATCATGTTGATGGGTGGGGACAGGCAGTAGACTGGGAGCTGGTAGCGGTTGCCCAGTTCATCGTAACACTCGGTGAGAGCACCTTGGGGAGAGAGGAGGGGAAAGTCAGTGGGAATTGCTGGGGTGTTTCATCCTGAGTGGGGATTGCTGGGGTGTTTCATCCTGAGTGGGGATTGCTGGGGTGTTTCATCACGAGTGGGAATTGCTGGGGTGTTTCATCGTGAGTGGGAATTCCTGGGGTGTTTCATCCTGAGTGGGGATTGCTGGGGTGTTTCATCACGAGTGGGAATTCCTGGGGTGTTTCATCCTGAGTGGGGATTGCTGGGGTGTTTCATCCTGAGTGGGGATTGCTGGGGTGTTTCATCGTGAGTGGGAATTGCTGGGGTGTTTCATCCTGAGTGGGGATTGCTGGGGTGTTTCATCGTGAGTGGGGATTGCTGGGGTGTTTCATCACGAGTGGGGATTGCTGGGGTGTTTCATCGTGAGTGGGGATTGCTGGGGTGTTTCATCACGAGTGGGGATTGCTGGGGTGTTTCATCCTGAGTGGGGATTGCTGGGGTGTTTCATCGTGAGTGGGGATTGCTGGGGTGTTTCATCGTGAGTGGGGATTGCTGGGGTGTTTCATCACGAGTGGGGATTGCTGGGGTGTTTCATCGTGAGTGGGAATTGCTGGGGTGTTTCATCGTGAGTGGGGATTGCTGGGGTGTTTCACAGTGATCACTATGGGAAGTGAGTGAAAGTCAGTGGGAATTCCTGGGACATTTCATACTGATCACTCTGATAACTGGGGAGAAATCAGTGGCAATTCCTGGGATATTTCACAATGAGTGGGAATTCCTGGGGTATTTCACAGTGATCACTATAGGAAGTGAATGAAAGTCAGTGGCAATTCCTGGAATATTTCATAACGAGTGGGAATTCCCAGCACATTTCACAGTGATCACTCTGGGAAGTGAATGAAAAATCAATGGGAATTTCTGGGATATTTCACAATGAGTGGGAATTCCTGGTACATTTCACCCTGGAGTTCTCACTCTGGGAAGTTTTACCCTGCTCTTCAAGCACCCAAGAGGTGATGTCAAAATTCATCCATGCCTTATCTTTGCATCTAGAAACTTGGGGTTGAAAGAAAAGCAGCCCCTAAAACCAAACACCTCCTCCAGATAAACTCCCAAAACATAGAACATATATAAAAATGTAAAATATAGATACAAATTTCTATATAAATATATAAACACGTGCTCGTGTATATGAATATAGAAATGCCACCTGGACCAATCCCAGCACGCTGACCCCGAGCTGTGAAAATTCAGGAGAGCTCTGTAAAAGGAGGATTTTTGTGACTTTCTCAAACACCCCCAAATTGCTGAGATGGTTTTTACAGGCCTGGTGTTTTAGTGAGCGCTGCCAGGACAAACAAACACGGCCACCCAAGTCTGCAGCTCCATCACCACCACAGCAACAACCCCAGCATGGATTTTGAATTTCCACAGCATCTCTGAGTCCCACTTTCAAAGCCCTGGCGTGTCAGGAGGGATTTTTATTTCCCTAAACTCCCTTGGGATAATCTGGATAACCTGGGTGCTCAGGAATTCTACCACGTGCCGACGCATCAAACACAGGCTGAGTTTTTCATGGTGTGACTTTCTAAAATCGATTTTATTTTATAAAATAGATTTTGAGTACTGCACTAGAAAAAGCAGCAGCACATTTTCTGTGCTGCTTTAAGAATTCAGTTTAGGAGAAGGCTGAAAGCAGAGCCTGGGAAACTGAGGAAGCTGCATCCCAAATCCCAGCAGGAATCCCTTCTCCTGTGCTTTAAGCCCCTCTCCCCTGCTCTGGATTTACCTGCAGAACCAATTTCCACATTTTTGTCCCTAGAGGGGCACAGTCACTTTCCAAATTACCCATCCTTGTGGAGCTGGGAATGTCTGAAGAGGAGCCAAATCCTTGAGCTACAGAATATTAAAAACTTCTTTGACTCTGTTCTGCACACAACAGCCAAGTGCTCCTTGTTAGAAACCAAGGCTTTTTTAATTTGGAATTGTTTTTTTTTTTTTCATGCTGACACTGAGTTGTCTTAAACTTGGCTGTTTGATCAGCAAAATTACCACAATATAAAACAATAACTCAGGGATATGTGGTGTCACCCAGCCCAGTGTAACAGCAACATCTTCTGCTGGAAACCTCTTGGATAAAAATCCTCCTTCTTTAAGGATAATTTGTGTTTACGAAAACACACAGAGGAAATCAATGAAAAGATCCATGTTTTAGGCTTTCTGTTTGTACAGGTAGCACCAAAGCATCTGTGCTCTGAGACTAATGAGAGAACAAACCAAAGAGGAAATAAAATTATATAATTACATCAACTCATTACAGTGTTTTACCATCAATGAATTCAGAGCAAACCAACTTTTACCAAAGCTGTGTTGGACCCAAACCCTTTTGTGGTTCTTTGTCATTCACAGACCCAAGGCTGAAGTTCCCACACTTCAGCTTTGTTTTACAACGTTCATTTCACTCCTCATCTATTTTCTAAATACCACAGGACTAAATTCCAGACATAGAAACAAGTTTGCTGCTAAAAACAAACTAAAATACAAACCTTAACAGCCTTTCAATGCAGCTAAAGCAGATAAAATTTCTTCAAAAGCAATTTCCCTTAAAAAAGAATGCATCAGCCTTGGAAGAGCACATCAAAGAGTTAATTTTAAATAACATGGGGGGCGTTTGCTGAGGAATTTCTTCATCATTTATTTGGCTGCCCAGCTGAACTAACATGGAGGTCAAAGCTGATGCTATAAACACAGGATTCCTTAATCATCATCAGAAAAGCAATATTAAAACAAATCCTCTCAAACAGCAGCTAACTTGGAGGTCTGCAGCTAAAAAAAAAAAAAAAAATCAAAATAAACAGAAAAAGACACAGCAGTGGAAAGCTCCTGCCAGTAAAAGTCCCATCCCAGACTGAGAAATGGTTTATACCAAACTGTTAATGAAAGAACAGGTTATTGCAAACCTCACCAGTAACCCCAGTCTTGCATTCATCCTGGTGAAAATGTCCCCTGTCCCAAATCCCAGAGAATCAAACTTCCCAACTAAAAAAAAAAAATCTCATCAATTCCTAATATTGTTTTCTAACTGAAAATCTCAGAGAATCAAACTTCCCAACTAAAAAAAAAAAATCTCATCAATTCCTAATATTGTTTTCTAACTGAAAATCTCAGAGAATCAAACATCCCAACTAAAAAACTCAGCAATTCCCAACTTTGCTGTTCCAAATGAAAATCACATTTCTGATCCTTCCTGCAGGATACAACAGCTTGGACCACTTTTATCTGGAATGGACACTAAAAGAATATTAAGTTTTTATAAGAAAGTGGGAAAGAAGAGAGAAAGAAATAATTTTTTTTTTTTTTAGTTTTTTTCTGTTCCTTAGGCAAGCAGAGTTCTTCCACCCCTAAACCAGAGGAGGAAAAAGCAGCACAGAGATGCTCAGAGCTGCCATCCCACATCCCAAGTTAACCTGATTTTCCTTCCCTGTTCCCCTTTTCCATCCCCAAACCAGATGCCAAAATAAGGATTGGATTTCTTTGCTGGATCATAAAAAAACCCACAAAAACCCACAAAAACAAACAAACAAAAAAAACCCCTGGAAGGGGCAGACTGTGGGAGAAAAGCAGCAGGAAGGAAGGGTGGCAGACAAGAAGATACAATACAAAAAAACCAAACAAAAAAAAAAAAAAAAAAAAAACCTCAAAAAACAAAAAAAAACAACAGCAGATGGGATTATTTTAATATTTCAGAACTAACAGCAGCTTGGAGAATGGGGAATTCTGGAAGGAGCTACAAGGCAAAGCTTCTTGTTGGTTTTTATCCAGGTAGGAGACAGCTTGAGAATTTCAGAGGGAAAAATAAGCAGATGTGATCATCAAGTATAAGGAATGGGAACATTTTGAAATTAATTGCCTTGCCAGCCACAAAAACTTTGTTTTATGAAGATTATGAGGATATTTCACTGGATTGGGAAGGGAAAACACTAAAAAAGGACTGGTTAAAATAGCAGTTCAGAGCTACTTATCTTCCTGCAGCACCAACAATTCAATGTCAGGAAGATCAACTTTTGCAGGAGTTATTAATTCAAGCAAATGTGGCCACACTCACCTGAAAACATGAATTTGAAATGGCATTTTGGCATTTCCTAAATTCACAGCATTCTCCTCAGGAAAAGCAAGAAAATTCTCCTTTCCTGTTCATAAAGTGCCTTCTACTTTAAGTTTTAAAGCAATTTTGAGGAGCATTGCTCAGAAAAACTCAATTATAAAAAAAATTAAAAATCAAGACCTGAGCAGATTTCCAATATTTTTTCCCCCTTCCCCCAGAGAGATTTGCTGCAGGAAGAGAAATTAAGACAACAGAACCCAAAATGTAACATTGCAGTGAGACACAGCTAATTTAAGGAGAATGTCTGTGTGTAACACATTTGCCCAAGGAACAGCTGGTTCTGTTGTTTTCTGACTGAAAATCTCCATTCCAAAAGCAAGCTGAGGCTGGATTGCTGAATAAATTGGAAATAGTAGAGCTTTCACCTGTGGAGTATTGATTTGAACCCAATATAAATCAAAAATGCCTGAAATTCAGTGGGAAAACAAAGGAGTCTCTGGGTCTTACAGCAGAGCAGCTCTTAGAGAGAAAAGCTGAATTATCTCTTCATTTTTATTAGCTGCTGGTTCCAGGTCTGAGCTGGGAAATACAAGATTTTATAAGGAGGAAAAAAAATAAAAAATAAATCCCTTTGGTGATGTCAGGAGCAGGTGGGAGGGTGGGAATGGGAGCAGAGCTCTGCTCCACTCACCCCCACACAGCCCAAACCAGGAGGAGCTCACACCAAAAAACTCTTCCTCACTTCATCCCAACAAAAACTGCTCCGTTCATCCCTGGGAGTGTCCAGGGTTGCTGTTAGCAGCAATGCTTTTCCTTTTTCCAGAAGGAAAAATGTGGGAATCCCTGTGCAAGTCAGTGCCTTGCACGGTGTACAGAGAACAATAAAGCAGCTACAAAGAATTAATGGTGTGGGGGAAACTCTTGATAATTAAGCACTCATTAAAACCCTCTCCTGTGCTTCTTCCACACTACATTTCCATGGGTTTTGCAGGTCTGAACTGCCAGAAAGCTCCTGGATAAAGGTGCAGGATCCTAAGGAGGGCACAAGTGCTCTGCTCTCATCCCCACCCTCCTTTTGTCAGCTCCTTAAAGAATGGGGTTTGCAGATAATGAGAATTAAGCATTTAATAATTCTCATTTCAAATCCAGGGGGAAAAAAACAAAAACAAACAAACCAGCTCTTCCATTATGGGAACATTATTGGTCTGGCTCCATTCCATGCTGGAGAACAACTCCCAGAGCCAGCAGGAGATCCCAGGGCTCCAGCACCAGCTCAGTCCCACTTGTGGGACTGACACGAGACACACAGGAATTGAAAGCGAGAAGAGGGGAAAATAAAGGGACTCTGATATCCTTCCAGGATCCCATCCAGCAGCTTTTTCTGCAATGGTTGGAACTCTGGAGATCACCCAGTCCAAGCCTTTCCAGGCAGGGTCACCTGGAGCAGTGACACAGGGACACATGCAGGTGGCTTTGGGATATTTCCAGAGAGGGAATTCCACACCCTCCCTGGGCAGCTTTCCCAGGGCTCTGCCCCTCTGCACAGAAAGAAGTTTCTCCTCATGCTGTAGTACCAAAATAATCCTTTAAATGAGCAAATTCCAGCTGGAGAATCCAAGCAAAGACCCCCTCAGGTGTATCCAAGGCATCCTGCCTCAAACTGAGCACAACTCTCCCTAACACAGGGCAGGTTCCCAACAGGGTGTCCAGAGAAACTGGGGCTGCCCCATCCCTGGAAATGCCCAGGGCCAGGAAAAGCTGGGACAGTGGAAAATGTCCCTGCCCATGGCAGGGGGTGGGATTGGATGAGTTTTGAGGTCCCTTCCAACCCAAATTTTGGGAAAAAACCTGCAGCACGTGTGCCATGTGCATCTCTGGGCTTGCTGATCCCCTCCCTTCATCAGAGCAGAGCACCAGCATCACTTCATTCATTAGCACTAATTAACTAGGCTGAAGGTGAGAGATCATCAATACAAGCTTCTGGAATGGAGGGATTTCTGCACTAGCTAAACGAGCCACTTGTGTTCAGATTTTAGCCCCAGCTTCCAGGGATGCATCCCTTACCAGCAGAGGGAACAGCGATGGGACACTTTGGAAAGGGGTGCTCAGGACCCTGAACCAAATCCCTCAAAATTCCTCTTAAAAGTCCACACAAATGCCAACAGCAGCAGTGGAAATCCTGGAATTGGAGGATTCCAGAGGAGCTGGAATCTGTCACCCTACCTTGCTCACCTGATGGAGAAAGGGGAAAGCTCCAAATTTCACAGCAGTGTAACTTCCACAAACGACCTAATCCTTTCCTAAAACAGTTTTTTTTTTTTTTTTAACAGAGCTCAAATTCCTCCAGTCTGTGCAGTTCATTGGCTTTCCATCACTGGCTTTGATAAATAAAGTAATTATGCATTAATACTCAGTAGTTGTCATGTTAACAACACCATATGTACTACCACTTCCATATCCCTGTAAAACTTGGATCTAATATTGCACGGAAGGAGCAGCTTCCAAGAGATATTCCATCAGGGTTCAAAGAAGACAAGTCATTTTACTAATGAAGCATTCATCTACTACTCTGCTTTGCATGTCATGAAAATAGATGCCTGTCTAGACAGGCTCCTTAGATAAAAAAATTATAAATAAAATGCTTGGTAAAAGAGCTTCTTCTGCGTACCCTCTTCATTTACATTTGCTGTTCTGCATTATCTAGCTTCTTCAAGGGGCTGGGGGGTTTTGGAGGAGAAAAGGAAAGCAGAACACCATCATCACCTGAGGCTGCATTGCATCCCTCCAAGCACAGCCACCTTGGCAGAGTTTCAAGCCCCCAGGTGACCTGTTCAGGGTGAGGCTGAACTCAGATTTACAGAAGTTGTCACTGCCTTGGTTACTATTGATTTTTTTTTTCAGTCTGCTGTTCCTGTAAACCCAGAGTGAACACCTGGCACTCAGCATCCCAAATCCCATACTGACATGGTTCAAAGGGAAAAACCAAGTGGGAGGTTCCCATTATACACGTGATAGAAATTTCCTTTTTCTTGCCAACCACACAGAGACAGATTTTGTCCCTGGAATACAAAGTGACACAGCCAGGGATTCCTTGGGCACTCCAGGGATGGGGATCCAAAGCTCCCTGGGCAGTTCCAATCCCTGAGCACCCTTTCCATGCAGAAATTCCTGCTGCTGTCCACCCTGAGCTCCCCTGGCCCAGCCTGAGGCTGTTCCCTGGAGCAGATCCCAAATCCCCTGGTTCCAACCTCATTCCAGGGAACTGTAGAGAGAGGAGCCACAACCTGACCACAACTTGTTGGGATGCTCAATCAGCAACCGATGACCACAGAACTCGAGCTGCTCCACCTCCTGTGCACTCCAGGCAGGGAGTTCAGCCTCCAAACCACTCCCTGCCCATCCGTGCCTGCTCAAAATGAGATTTCTGAGAGTTTCATCTGAGCTCCAAGCGGATCTGGAAGGAAATGTGGGCTGATACAGCACTTGGTAAAGCTCCAGGTAACGCAGCAGGACACCCCCCAGAGTGAACAGCCAACAAATGCTGGCTTTGGTGGAGCGTGGAGCTGTTTGCAAGGGGAACAAGAGGTGGAAAACTCAAACTGAACAACTCTGCCCCATCACCTACCTGTGAAGGCAAGCACACGATGACCCAGACAGGTTTGCCTGTCTGAACTTTCGTTCTGCCTGCTCCCCAAATCCCTGCATCCCTGTGCTGACATTCCAAGAGCTGCTAAGGAGCCTGCAATCACTCTCTGGCATTCTCAGTCTCCAAGGACCACCAGCAAAAATGTGAAAGGCTCCAGGGAGGTCAAGCAGCCTGAAAAGATCCAGCATTAGTGCTCACATCTGAAAATAAAACTACAACCCAAGGCTGGAACAAGCTCTGGGGGTGGAGGGGATTAAAGGAAGTTACAGGAAGATCTGAGGCTGCAGTGTTGCTTTATTTGCTGCTCACCTCCACAGTGCTGCTCCTTCAGAGTGCCCTTACTTAAAATTAAAAAAGAGGAAAAATCATTGATTAAGCATAAAGGTGGAAGACTGAATATTGGTGCTGCCCTGAATGTGCACCGAGCAGAGATGGTGAGAGCTCAGAAAGGTTAAAAATTCAAGGTCTTGCTGTAGCTGTGGCCTTCTGGAAAAAACCTTCCTTGATCACTCAGGAATTATTAAAAGCACCTCGAAGGTTTCATTGCTCCTGTGCAATTTCAAGGAGTCAGAGTTCATTTTGCTGCAGGTTTTCTTTGCAATAAAGCTACAAACCAAACATTGCTTGCTCTGGGCTGGGCTCAGACATGGCTCAGCAAAAAAGTTTTCTTGTTATTTTGTTTTTTTTTCAGTGATAACTGTCAGCAAAAAGCAGCTCTAGGTGCACAAAAATTCTTCAAAAATAGGATTTTTTGCAGAGGCAAGCTGTCTGTAACACACCCAGTGAATGACTTCATTCACTGCTATCAGTTATCATAAAACATGATATTATATATAGCACATAATGATATAGCAGGTAACAGAAAGTTATCACCCTGACTATTTACTGAAGGAGGTTGTGGGATATTTAAAGATACTGAAATACCTCATGAGTGCTGCTCATATTCTCTGTGACACCTCAGGTAGGATTTCCTCAGCCCTTACCTGCCCCTAAAAGGTTAAAGGGAAAAAATTTCTGTGGCTCAGACACTTCTGGCCATAACAACTATTTTCCCTTGATTTTGGAGAGAAATTACCATACTACTACTACTACTACTACTACTACTACTACTATTATTATTATTATTATTATTATTATTATTATTATTATTATTAAAATTCCTGAAGCCAAACTAGCAGGAGATTCCAAATGTTTTGGCCACAATCAACTGGAGATCATGGAGAGACACCCAAGGGCTGGCTGAGCCCCTCATTTACCAACCTGAGGACACCAATTCCCCCAGGAACACCAAATTTCCTGCAGAACACAATTCCAGGAGCCAGCAAAGCCACCCCTGGAGATCCCCAGGGAAGGCTCAGAGGGCTCTCACTGGAACCTTCAGGGGGGAGTTTAAAATCTTCATTTTAAACTTCATTTCCCACTTACATTTTAAACACTTCATATTTCTTTTTCTCATTTCCCAAGCAGACAGCAAGGCAGATGAAGCTGATACTCAGCTCCTCCACTGTAAGCAGCAAATAATGGAGTAAATGTCCACTCCTGGGGAATATTTAATAAAGCAGGCATCATGTCCTGACCACTATCAGATACCACAGCACTATTATTCACCTAAACCAGACACAAACCTGACTGGAACATCTGCAACACCCAGGTCAACAAGCAGCTTCCTACAAGAGGAATTTGAGATTTCTTTTGCCACAAATCTGGGTTTTATTTTGAGCGACTCATGGCCAGTTTGGGTTTGTTGCTTTGGTGGTTTTTTTTTTGTTGTTTTTTTTTTTTTTTTTCCTTAAAGGAATTAGCTGCAATTTTCTGGTCACATATTAATGGTTAAAAAAAATCCCTGAAACAGCATTTCTAAAAAGTGTTGCATAGAAAAGACAAACTGAACCAAAGTCAGGAAATAGAGAGGCAAGAGCTACAGGGGAAGAGACTTGAGAAGAGTCCAAGCAATTATGTTGACAAAGCTCCTCAAAATACCTTTCAAAACACGAGAGCAGAAGTTAAAGATATTTAAGGAAAACAACTGTAGGATGGAGCCATAAGTGGGGTTTTTATTTGAAGGGTTGAGAATTTCTAACCTGCACTTAGATATATAAATATTCCAGCCAGCCACAATTGCTTTACATCCTGAGGATTTGATTCATTTTCCTTCCACTTGAAGAAAACATTGGGAATTCAGCATCCCTCAGAAAGGATGTTGTGATCTATTTTAAAAATATTAATCACAGCAGAAATGATGGAGAGCAGAATCTTCATTGGAGGCTGGTGAGGAAAGGGATTCTTTCTCAAGGTTAGGAGGAATTTGGAGACCCAACAACAAAGCAAATCTGGAAAAGGGATTTCTGGATGAGCTGGGCTCCCCCACTCTCAGAAATGGATTTTGGGATGAGCTGGGCTCCTCTGCTCTGGGATAGGGATTTTGGGATGAACAAGGCTCCCCCACTTTGGAAAATGGATTTTGGGAAGAGCTGAGCTCCCCAACTCCAGGAAATGGATTTTGGGATGAGCTGGGCTCCTCTGCTCTGGGAAATGGATTTTGGGATAAGCTGGGTTCCTCTGCTCTGGGAAATGGATTTTGGTATAAGTTGAGTTCCTCTGCTCTGGAATATGGATTTTTAGGATGAGCTGGGCTCACCAACTCCAGGAAATGGATTTTGGGATGAGCTGAGCTCCTCTGCTCTGGAATATGGATTTTGGGATGGGCTGGGCTCCCCAGTGCTGGAGTATGGATTTTGGGATGGGCTGGGCTCTCCAGCTCTGGAATATGGATTTTGGGATGGGCTGGGCTCCCCAGCTCTGGAGTATGGATTTTGGGATGGGCTGGGCTCCCCAGCTCTGGAGTATGGATTTTGGGATGGGCTGGCAGAGCCCAGGGGAGCAGGAGCACCCCCAGCTGTGCCATTTCTTGTCCCCCCTGCCCTGGGCTGCACAGCCAGGCTGGGACAAGGCTGGAACACCCAGGGCAGCCAAACCTGAGGCTTTGCCAAGATGCAAAATTGGGATGCAGCTCCCAGCCCTTCCCAGAGGATCCCTGGGTGCTGGCAGGCAGGAAGGGATTAAAGCAGTATTTTATGAAATATTCCATGTACTCACTGCCCATTTCAGGAGGGGACCTGACGTCAAGAACCCTTAAAAATAGCCATGGATGTGTAGAAGAAAAAGCAAAATAAAAGCATTCTCCTAATGCACACAGTGCCAGCAGCAGCTTGTCTGCTTCCTCACAAGACAGCAGCAATTTTGGGTTTTAATCCCTGCCTTTTGGGTCTGCTTTTTTTATATATATGTATATAACAAGTAAAAACAAACCAGAAAAACCTTCCCTCGAACTAATAACTGCTGTCTCCTGGGCAGAGTTTAGTAATAAAAACAACAAAACAACCCCAAAGCAACAAACCAGGAGGCTCAGCAGTAAATTTTATGCTGTTCACTACAGATTTTAGAGTTTCCCTAACTTTCATAGCCTGCATTTTCCTCTCAGTGCTACTGCTGATTATATTGACAGACAGGCTTTGATAGCCAGACCTCCCAAAGCTTTCATAACTCTGCTGGAATCTAAAATTAGACAACCACAGTCACCAAAATATCATTTAGTCCCCTTTTAAAGGGGCATGAGAGAAACCCAAGCGAGTATTTGGGATTCTCACAGGAAAACAAATTGCCCAGCAGTGTTTTACACTTGTTAGAGATTGTGATCCATCAAAATCAGGATTTTTAATGATAATTAAAAAGCCTCTTCAGACAAGCAAGCAATTTCTACAGCTTTAATTCCCAGCAATGGACACAGCAATTTTCAGGGACAAGGGGAAGAAAAACCACAAGGACATGGTGGCTTTAAGGGCAGCAGTTCACAGGGAATTCAATTGAAATGCTAAAGGTTCCACAGCAAAATTCACTGTACAGATTCACTCCATGACAAATTCATCAATACAAAATGCAAGTCCTATATTGCCACCACCAAAAAAAAAAAAACCAACAAAAAATCAAAAAAACAAATGCACTGCAAAAGGACAGAGTTCCACTTCTGGAGCTGCTGAATTTACAGGAACCATCCATGGGGTGGTCAGTGTTAAAAACCTACTAGGTTTTATAACATTTGGTGGCAGGTATTTCTGAATTACTGTGCAAATTTCAATACTAATGCTTGGCTTGCTGGGCTGTGAGCACACACTGACAGCTCAGTTTTCCATCAACATCAAATAAAATACATGGACTCAATAAATGGAGATTTTCATGGACTCAATAAATGGAGATTTCCATCAACATAAATAAAAAGAGAGTTTTCAACATGGCAAAGGGCAACTTTTTATAGCGACTACAAGTGTTAAAAACACCCACAACCCAAGGAGTGCCCACACCTGGGGGTGTCCAGGGAACAGATTCCAGATTTTTGTGTTTCTCCTGGAAATTTGGCAGCTCCAGAGGTGGAATTCTGTAATTCTGCTTTTTGTGTGAAGGCAATATTGGGACTTACCTGTGGTATTGATAAATCTGTGATTGAGAGGTCTCTCAGTGCTCTGGTGACAAGGCCACGGGTTGGACTCGACCTTGAAAATCTTTTCCAACCTAAATAATTCTGGGATTGTGTGTGATTTAATTAGTAGAGTTTTGCTGAATTAGGAATTTGTGGGAAGCGTGCCATGCCTTCCCCACACTGCTGCTCTTGGCTTTGAGGGGTTTTCTTATTGTTATTTAGGACTTTTTTATGCTTTTCTAATTAATAATAATTAATTTCACTCACAGGAGAAGAAAATGCTTTGTTCAGAGTGGGAATATTTCAGTGATGCCCTTTATTTTTCCCCAGCATTCCAGGGAAATAATCCCATCCTTACTTTTGGGGATCTCACACAACAAATAAAGAGCCAGAGCTGCTCCTGGAAAAGCTGGGTTTGAAGGCCCAGAAAAGCTGAAAACTTAGCAGAAAAACCCTTGAGCTAAACCTAAATATCCTGAGAGCTCTGACTCTTTATTTGCTGTGTGAGAGCCCCAAAAGAAGGGATGGGAATATTTCCCTGGAATGCTGGGGAGAAGTAAAGGACATCACTGCAATATTCCCACTCTGAACAGAGCATTTTCTTCTCCTTTGGGTGAAATATTAATTAGAAAAGCATTTAAAAAGTGCCTACAACTGGTAAGGGTTAAAAGCATCCACGACCCAAAGCTGATGGTGGAAGGGTGAAGGGAACCTGTATTTTATTACCTGTTAAAGGTAACCTGCATTTTATTCCAATTTCCCCCTGTACAAATTGAGTTTTTCTGCCATCTCCAATTTATAATTTAGCTGCAAAACAATGCAAGGGCTTCAAATTTGCAATTTCTGAGGTATTAAACCTCAACATCCTGGGAATTCTGCTGCAGCACATGAAGTGGCCATCCTGGAATTTCAAAATTCCACTTAACCCCAACCAGACTGCAATTAATATTAATGACTTGCAGGCCAAGTTCATCTCAACATTAACATTATTATAAAACTCTACACGTTCCAAGATTTCCTGCTTGACAGCTGAGAAGTATGGAAAACTCTTCTTCTTCAAATTTAGATGGACTCATTAATAAAATATGGAGGATGTGCTACTTTAAGACAGGAGGAGAGGTGGGGGGGAAAAAAAAGTATAAATTGGTGATAACGTTATTTCTATTTTTAAATCCATCCCACAGAGTCACCCAAGATAGATGAGAAGTGCTAAGCCCATCCCACAAGCTTATTTATTTATTTATTTAATACTTCTTTACATGCTATTTTTAACAGTAGAAGCCAGCAAAAGGCATCCATTAGAAAAATTACACTGGTGAGAGTCTTCCTCACACCAGAGAAATGACAGATCTGGCTGAAAGCAGCCTGAAAAGAGATTTTTTTTCCCCCCCCCCCCCCTTTTCTTTCCTGTAAGATTCTGGAATAAAAAAAAAAGCAATTTTATTTTTGCAGCATCAGCTAAGCCCGAGTGTCTATGTGCAAAAATTTCTTTTTCTGTCATTTCTTACTCATCCCCAGCCCCCTTTTCTCACTCCTCCACTTCCTTCAAGGTTTCATTTCCTCAGGAATTCATGGCTGGAACACAGGACAGTCAAATGTGGATCTAGGGCTTGGGTTGGGATTGGTTTTGGTTGGTTTTTTTGGGGGTTTTTTTGTTTGTTTTGTTTGTTTGTTTGTTTGCTTGCTTTTGTTTTTTTTTTTTTGGTTTTTTTTTGTTTTTTTAAGCCTCTTGTTGTACACACAGAAAATAAATGAAATTAAACATCCCAGCCCATGGTATTGCATCATTTTGCAGAGGAGAAATATTTAGTGAAAAAATCTTTTTTTTTTTTTTTCCTTCCATCGACTTAAAGGAATTTATCCAACAAATGCTGGGGTTTCTTGGGAAAATATTTAGATTTCCAGCATGAATACAGAGCACTGAGTGTCACCTCCAGGAACTCCTTGGGCGCTCCAGGGATGGGGATCCAAAGCTCCCTGGGCAGTTCCAATCCCTGAGCACCCTTTCCATGCAGAAATTCCTGCTGCTGTCCACCCTGAGCTCCCCTGGCCCAGCCTGAGGTTTAATTTTCATCCAAACTTTTCTACAGAAGACAGAACCTGGTCAGGTAAAAAACTCCAGATTAAAAATAAAATAATAATTAAAAAAGAAAAAGATAAAATACGGATTTTAGAAGTGCCAGTGGTGCCCTGTCACATTTTGGGTTCCCATTCAGAGCCCAGGACCCACAGCAGCTCCATGGGGAAATCTCAGGGAATACCCATGATTTTCTTTCCAAATTTTTTTTTGCCCAAAATGAGCTTTTTGTAAACAAAAGCCCAGAGGTTGTTGGCGTCACTGAGAGCAAGGAGAGTTTATTTGTTCATCCCTGCCTAGAGAGAAGCTCAGTTTGCATCCCTGGGTCCCTAAATGAAAGGACTGAATTCATAATCTCTTCATCCATGGCACTAACAATTCCTGATGGCTCAGGAATATTTGGATTTCTGGAAGCAGCAGCTTTCTCTGTAGTGGGAAGGTCACACTGCAAGGAGAATTTTGCCAACAGCTGATGCTCCAAAGTGTCACCAGCAGAAAGATGAATAAAAATAAATAATGCAGTTTTGTGGGTAGAAAAATCCCCAGTAAACTGCACATCCTAGATAAAAATTCTAAGTATTCTTTCTGTTTGGAATTCAGCCCCAAGGCAGGCGTGGTTTGGGCAGCAGAGCCTCTGACACAGCTTTGATTTCTGAATTATTTCTGAGCTACTCTGAATATTCTGCATGTGGGTCTTAAAAAGCAGATTATAACCTGCCAGCAGTAGGCAGGACTCAAAGCAAACTGCTGGAAAAACAAATTGAAGAATTCACAACCTTTGGGTTTTTTTTTTTTTTTTTTTTTTTTTTTTGTTGTTGTTGTTGTTGTTGTTTTTTTCCCAAATCTGGGAGCCTTCAAAGTGCACACTGCGCATCCTGAGACACACAAGGGACTCCCCCTGCGACCCCAAAGCCAGACTGAACCTTCCAGGCAGGATTAAACTGCTTCAATTTTGGATTTATTCATCTCCCCCCTCACACTTACAACCTGTTATGCCACTCCAACAAGAGGCAGCCCAGACCCAACGTGCCAAACACCTTTTTTGCATCATTTGATGCCATAAATTGAATTTTTCCCCTGAAGTGCTGCTCCTCTGTGCCCGTGCAACATTTCAGCTGAATGCACAAAAAACAACTCATTAATGGGGGCTCATCAAATTCATCCTAGAGATAAAGTCCCTCTCGCTGCTCCTGGTTCCAAATTTTCATTTGTTAAGATAATTATGTTTTTATCAGGCTTTTGTACGGTCAAGAAGATTCAGACTCTCACAGAGAGGAGCTTTGCCACATTAAAGACAATTTTTGAAGAATGTGAGGAAGACATCACAGTGAAAGGTAACCTGGATTTTATTCCACCTTCCCCATATAAGAAATTTGAGTTTTCTTGGCATCTACAATTTCTGTTTTAGCAACTAAAAACAATGCAGCAACTCCCAATGAAGTTTCTGAGTTATTAATTATTTCCAATTATCTGAATGGTGATTTAAAATGATCAGTAAATTCCTGCCAGACCCTTCTCACTTTACTTCTACTAGAAATACAGGGAAATGATTAATTTCAGAGTTGTGGAGTGAGGGAAATATAGCATGGAAAAAAAAAATCCCACCCAGCAGGATTCAGAATAACAAAACAAAGAGGAAAGTACCCAAAATACCCAAAATAAGAGCTCGCAGTTTATCTCACACAAGATCTATCAGCAGACTGCCAGCCCCAAATTTTTGGGAAATTTTTTCAGACTCTTCAGAAGAGAAAGTTTAAAAAATCCCAACAGTTCAAGTGCCAAAGAAACCCATAAAATCAGGAGAGAAAAAAACAAAACACTTGCTTACAAAGAGAAGCTGGAAAAAAAAGCGATGAGAATCGTGCCTTGGAGCATCCAGGTGGTTCCAAGAAATTACAGCAAATCCCAAGTGCTGCCTGTAAAAATCAGACTCAAACTGAGGATTCCCATGGACCAGCTCATCCATTCCAGCTGCAGGAACTATTTATAAAAAAAGCAGATTTTCTTGGTCCATCTATATAATAACACCATTTTGCTTGGAAACTCCAAACAGGAGCACAAACCCAGCTATTTTAAACCATTCCAGCCACTGATTTTTTGGGGTTAGAAACATCAATATTTTAACCTCTGGAGAGACCACATCCTCGTGAGCTGCACCTACCATGGGGTAGTGTGATGTTTGCACCATCAATGATTGCTTGTGCCAGTTCGTGGTCGTTGCTCTCAAAGGCGTGGGCAGCAGCTTTGAGGGCATCCCAAATTTCCTTCCTGCCCTCAAAAGCTGGGGCTGTGTCCCAAAATTCATCCCTCTTACTGCGGAGCTGCCCGTCCGTCATGGGGTAATCGCTCTTCCATTTGGGTTTCTCTTTCTTCAGGGGTTGGTTGCGACCCAGAGCCACTGTGGGGGACAAAGGAAAAAAAAAAAAGGGAATTCATCAAAATTAACATCACAAAATTGGTTTCTCTGTTTAGGATTTGCAGAGGTGAGTCTGCAGTCCTCGTCCTCTTTGCTCAATGCCTCCCAAGCGATGCAGAGAGAGGGGTTTTGTTCAGTCAATGCTCGTGGTTCAGATTTGCATTTATTGGATTATGAATTGTATGGTCAAAACCGGAGTGTCCTCGATTTTCCCAAACCACCGTGGAGCTTAGGAGAAGGGAGGTGACGTGGATGTGGGCCATGCAATTGTCATTTGCTCCTTTTAATTAGGAGCTGACTTTGTTTCTGTGCAAATGCATCCTCCCGCTTGCTGATTTCTCCTGGAAATCCAGGAATGCATCAAGGTTTAAAGAGCATCTTCCTCCTTCTCAATAAACACAAACCCATTTGTTTCCCTTTAATACAGCTATTTTTGTGTAATAGCCACTTTGAGGATATCACACAGGTATAAAAGTTGACAGATTAAAACTCCCTGCTCACTTCCCCACCAGTGCCTGGTGTTGCAGCAAGAGATCCCAAATTCACAGAGGTTTTATGGAGACCAAAACCCCACAGGAGGTTCAGCCACGCACCCTTGTTCAATCTCACCCCACACAACCAAAGAATGATCAGCTTCCCCTGATAAGTCAGCATGAGAGACACTATGTGAACCTGAAGTGCAAGTCATGGAAAAGAGGAGTTTCAAAAGGATTCCTGCTAGTGAGGCGACACTGCCACGCAGAGGAATGAGCTTTCTTTGGATTAAAAAACATGGCAGAATGGTTTGGGTTGGAAAGAACCTTAAAGATCATCCTGTTCCATCCCCTGCCGTGGGCAGAGACACCTTCCACAATCCCAATCCCATCCAGCCTGGCCTTGGACATGCCAGGGAAGGGGCAATGAGCCAAGAATTTCATCCCACTATCCCATCTAACCCTATTCCCTGTCAGTTTGAAGCCATTCCCCGTGTCCTGTCACTCCATCCCTTGGCAATCTTCTCTCTCCATCTTCTCCTTTCCCTCCATCTGCAGCTCCTTCAGGCACTGAGGCCACAACTGTGTCACCCCAAAGCTTCTCCTCTCCAGGCTGAGCAATCCCAGCTCTCCCAGCAGAGCTGCTCCATCCCTCCAATCCTGGTGGCCTCCTCTGGAAGATGCATTTGCACAGAACCAAAGCCAGCTCCTAATTAAAAGGAGCAAATGACAATTGCATGGCCCACATCCAGCGACCCCAGCTGCTCCCCCACGTCGGGCAGAACCCAACCAGAATAAACTTCTGGATCCTTCCAAGTGACCACAGAACACTTACTGCTTTTTGTTTTCCACGGGATTGCTTCCATTTGCTTTTCAAAGGAGCCCTGACCATTTAGCAGGCTGCAGAGCAGCAAGCCCCAGAGTTTACAAGACACCAAATTTCCTGGCAGAGCCCAGCCTTTCCCAGTCCAAGGCTCAGCTCAGCACAGGATGATGCTGGGGCAGCCTCAAGCAATGGGGTTATGCATTCAACCCTGGACATTCTAAAACTCTAAAAACATACGTGGGAAAACGCTCCCACAAGGAATTGTTTCCTTAGTAAGGCTTAGCAGCCAGAGCATGAAATTTTCAGCCAGACAGAACAGGACACTGCAAGAAATTTGGGTCAGTGGGTATTATTTTTCCTTTTTTCATTCCACTTTAGCTCCCATCTGTTTGCACGTGCACTCAATGGATGCTGATTTCTCCCACAGGGCCCCCTCCACGTCCCCCAAACATCAATTATGGAAGCAGGTTCAAGGCACTTCCCTGCAAATCCAGCAACCCATTCCTCTCCCTGCTTCCCACTCTGCCCCAGACAGCACCCAGATTTATTCAAAATGGATTTAGCCTCACTCCAGCAGAGGCTCAGATCCTCACAGCCTCCAGTAACTCCTCCCTGGAGATCCCATCCTTCCTACACAGACAGCAGTGATGATAAACCCAGTGATAAATTAATTTTTTTCCCCCCAGCTGGAAGGAAGGGTTGTGATAGAAAGTCACTCTCCCAAAGGCTCAAAAGCCAAATCCACTCTAACAAGCCATCCATCCCAGTACTGAGCCTTTAAACACAATTTGGCTTCAGCACAAGCCAGTATTTAAAAAGATCTTTGGTGTGTTTATCATTTATTAGAAGTGCTTCAAGGATCCCCCAAAAGCTTTATGCCTTCCCTGAAGGAATATTTGTTATTTAGCTCTGTGGATAGATGGGGAAGAAAGGATGCGAGAAACCTATGCCATGTAAAAAAAAATAACATGTAAAAAGGCCTAAATATTTCTTTTTCCAGCCCATATTTTAGTCACTAAAGCAAAACATGCGAATTTCTACAACCAAACTTATGGACCACATCAAAAGACTTTCCCTTTTCTGTTAACAAAGCTGATAAAGAAACAAAACATCAACAGTCTGAACCACTTAAAAGTATTTACAGTGTCAGTTTGCTACTCCTCACTTTGGAAGGAAATTAGAGCTCAAAAGGAAACGTTGACTTCATTTAAGACCATCCACATCAGAGGCAGCACCAGCTTGCACGATCCAGAAGAGAAGGCAGCATCCACATTAATTTTTCATCCGACATCACTTCAACACGAGTAAGAATTATTAATACCCTGCTTGGAAGCAGGAATTGTTTCCTAAATGCCAAGAAGGCACGTTCTCTCGGAAGCAATTCTCAAAGTCACTGTCTCAGCAGAGGCCAGTGGGTGATATTTTTGGTGAGGGATTTATTTAGAAGGGAATATGAAAATCAGAAGTGGTTTGCTCTGTACAAAGTGAAAAATCAGCAGCGACACTCCAAACTAAGTCAGGTTGTTGTTGTTCCAACAGCTCAGGTGTGCAGGTGATGCTGTGCATCCCAAAGAGGGTAAGAAATCCACAGGGTTTAGGGTGGAAAAGCCCTCCCAGCCCAAGCTGTGCCACATCCCCACCTTGTCCCCAGCTCAGAGCACCTAGTGCCACCTCCAGGAATTCCTTGGAGAATTCCAAACCTGCCTGGGTAGCCCCTGCCAATGTCTGCTTGAAAAGGTGGTGATGGATCAAAGACTGGACACAAACTCGTGGGGTTATTTTCCGATCCTAAAGATTCTTTTTAATGCCTCAAAGTGCCCCCAAACCAGTGGCACACAAACCATGGGCTGCTCCTGTAGGATTTAACAGCATCATCTTATCCTCCCTTCATAGGTAGAGTGCTACCCTGGCATCCTCGAGGCAGCTGCTCCTGTCTGCCCCACTGAACTCCTGGCAGACTACAAAGTCTTATTTTTAAAAGGAAAAACGTGTTTCTCCAACCCTTGCAGACTGTTTTATAACCTGAATTGTAAATTTTCTTCCCTTCCCCGCAGCTTCCCATCAAAGCAATGAATCTGTAAGGTTATCTCTGCTCCTTTTGAGCAAGTTTATGCAGATAAACCCAGATATTTAAATCAGTTTCTTAACAGAACATCAAGAAATGTCTCCGTGGAAGTTCTTTGCAGCAGCTGGTGTGTTTGTTATGTTGCTATCACTGTGGGTATCACTGGTGCCTCTTCTGAGTGGGACCAGATGAGCAGGAGCAGCTGCTACCACGAGATTCTTGTATTAAAAACCAACATCCAGCTCCACAATCCATAATTCCTAATTTATACCCCCCGGAATTACAGCGCTCCATCATCAAATTTGGAATATTTCAGCCTCGGAGGGTTTTGTGTCAAATCAAAACGGCAAAGCTGAGCCACGGGACAGCTCAGAGCTCTGGAGAAGAGCAGGATCTCTGCTCCAGGTGTGACCTGCATCTTCTGACCTGCCAGGTAACCCTGTATGAAATCCCATACTTGAAACAGCCCTGAAGCAGCTGAGCTCAAATTATTTTAATATTTCTTAATTATTTGTGGAAACACCTCTGCTGTCATCAGCCTTACGTTGAGTTTTCCCTCCCGCCCCACCCTTCAAACATCTTTCACCTATTTCTAAAAACAAAATTCGGATGCAAATTTGGCTGTTCCATCCCTGCAAGTGCTCCACAGTGAATTTCTTCCTTCCCTTTGCAAACACAAGCATATGCTGCTTGCAGCATTAGTCTTTTACAGCTTTTGTAAAAAGCGGGGGAAACTGGCCCAGGCTGGCGGTGGAAAAGTTTCCAGGCACACAGAACCCACCCAGGGCATGGAAAAACCCAGAAGGAGCCACCTGGATTGGACACGCTCCAACTTCAGGCTGGGATTCAGCAGCAGCTGGAGTTACGAGAGCAGAGCCTGGCTGTGCTTCCCAATCCCTGCAGATTTGTGGGAAGATGGACACACAGCCAGAAAGCACCAGGGAGGGGACACCCCACCACTGGAACACCAGTTAAGAGCAGATGCAGGCAAATATTACAAGATCAAAATGGTGAAATGTTGTAATAGGAGAATCAAGCAAGATATGATAATCTTTTCTTTTTTTTTTTTTTTTTTTGTCTTGATTAAGAAAGTATCCAAGAGATGCAGCAGGTTTGGAGTGAGCTGTGAGGAAAGAAGCAGGAATGCCCAAGAGAAGGATGAAAGATCACCACAGGTCTCTCTGAATGGGAATGATGCTCAGGAGCTGCTGTCGGTGGAAAAGCTGGGATTTGAGGGCTGTCCATAGGAAAAGAACAGAAATGATGAACTGAGAAGGGAACACCACAAACCCAGAGCTCACAGGGAGGAGAACAGCCACGTCCTGCTTGGCTTGAGGCTGCAAACACTCCCAGCTCCAGCAGGACAAGGGATGTCCACCCAGGAGACACAGCTGGAAAAACCTCAGGAATGACTTGAAGCCAGCCAGAAGCTAATTTGTAAATGTTTTACAAATTGAGCCAACGATCAAAACTATTTTCTTTATACCAGAGTGCCTCCCTGTTGAGGCTCAGCTGCTACCAAAGTGTTTTTCTCTGATAAATGAAATGCAAATAACAGTTTGCTCCCCAGAAAGTTTCTTTTAGTAATAGTCCCAAGGGCTCCCCTCCCCACAATCACCAAGCACTTCTCTACTTAATCAAATGAGTCCCATTTTAAATCCATTTTGCTCCAATTTCCTCATAAGGTACCTCGTCATTTGGTATCAATATCAAACAATTCATCCTAGACATTTTCTTTGCGTCGTTCTCCAGAGTAATCCTGAATTACAACTGTGCTTGGAAGAGCCAGGACAAAGGAAAAGAGCAAAAACCCAGGCAAAACAGGGAGGGAGAAAGGGAAAATTCATTGCATTTAAGCAGCTGACAATTTGAATTACATTAAGCAACACAGGCTTACACAATTTAAATTACATTAAATAGCACAGGTGTACCCAACAACAGGAAAACGGCAGAATTTCATCTGTTTATTGCTAATTTTCAGCAATTTTCTTTTGAAAGTGGTTACATTTCTCCAAAGCAAGAAGAGGATTTTGGAACAGAAGTGGCACTGGACAGTGGCAAAGACTTAAAAGTGAAATATTAGGACAGTTAGGCTTTCCTAACAAGGAAATTAATTAATATTTCTAGGGAGCCTGTGTGAATTTTCCAGTAGACAGAAAGATAATGCTAGAAACTAAGTCAAGTTTTAGGTTGGTTTTTTTTTTTTTTTTTTGAGGGTAAAATGAACACTATTTCCCTGGTAGAAATTCAAGTTCTAACTTGAACTAGTTGTGTACTAAAACACCAGGCTGCAGACTCAAAGCAAAACTATAAAAGTGTAAGCAAAAATATTAATTTTGAGCCAAATAACAAAACTGTGAAGCTTTTCAGAGCAGCAAAGCCAGCAGAGACACAGCTGCACACAAGAAATAAACCCCCCTGAGCAATCTCCCCTTTCTCCCACCTAACAAGAGGTGAAGAAAGGAAGAAAATAAACAAAAACAAAAAGACAGATTGAGAGGGGAAGAACCAGCAGGGCCATCAGGATGAGCAGCACCAGTTAAGGGCAGGCTGGTGCTGGTGCTCAATGATGGATGTGGTGCCTCTGGGGACAAGGGGACAATCAATCACTGGTGCCACCCCAGTACTCCAAGCCTGGCACACAGTGCCTGCCAGGGAATCCTTCCCTCCTCCTCCTCAATTCTTACCCAACGCCAAAAAATTGCCCAGAAATGGCTGCAGAGAGTAAAATGCAAGTTCCTCTGGAAATTCCAGGCAGCTCTGGACAAGTCCTCCATGCACAACTTATCCCTCCCTGCACATTAAACCTTCCCTGAGTCCACCCGGGGCTTCTCAGCATGGGAAATAAAACATGAGAGGATGAGGGTGTATGAATGAGCTGGACAAAGAGAAAAACTGACTCTAATTAGCAACTATTCCACTGTATTTGCAGCAGAAACTGTAGAAGAAATCAGGAGATTTCCGGGCAGCTCATCACTCACCACCCCTGAAAGGAGCCAGCGGTGTTGAAGCAAGAAATAAAAGCTTCAGCTTTTGAAATCTGCTCCCTGGGTGGTATTCCAGAGATCCCAGCTCATCCCAGCACAGGCAGGATCTGCTCAGACCACCCCAGCCCTGGGACACCCTGAACAACACAGGCACTGCAAGCAGCTCAGTGCTCAGAGGGCATTCCCCGAGGGGAATGTAGGCTGGATATCAGGAAGAAATCCTTCCCTGGCAGGGTGGTGATGCCCTGGTACAGGGTGCCCAGAGCAGCTGTGGCTGCCCCTGGATCCCTGGCAGTGCCCGAGGCCAGGCTGGAGCATCCTGGGACAGTGGAAGGTGTCCCTGCCCTGAACAAGATGATTTCTAAAGTCCCTTCCAACCCAAGCCATTCTTTGTCTCTACAATTATTATTTCCAAAAGCTCTGTGGGTACTCCTGAGTCCTGCCAGCCCACCCGAAGCACGAGCAGAGGATTCTCAATCATCTTGATTAAGTTCATGATACAACAGCTCCTCTGGACAGAGAAAAATGTCTCAGGGAGGGAACACCTTAGTGGGGTCAGCACATCCTCAGTGCCTCTGTCAAGGGGTGAGGCAGGGATGCTGCCAGGCAGGGCACGGGCCAGGGGATGCTCATCTGTCTCTGTTATTTCTCCAGGAACCTTGGAGCCCCAAACTCAGCTTGCCCAGGCAGCAGGAGCTGTAAAACCCAGCTCAGCCTCCCAGGGAAGTTCACTTGGTTGAAACAGCTCCAGGGGACAGACATTATCAACACAATTACCTGTCAGCGCTGTTTACACTGGGATTTAAACTGCTCCTATCTCTGGCAGATGAATGCTTTCAGCTGGATAGAGCACAGGATAAAGATTTACCCATTCCCAGCTCACAGTGTGGGAGCACCAAGACCTTCAATCTGCAGCATCCACAGAGCACAACCGGGCTGCCTCTTTTAAAGGCTATGACAAGACCCATTAAGGAAGCTGTCAGCAACATGAAAAATGTTCTGCTTGAGATGGGCTGCACAGAGCACGCAGTTTGTTGTGACTTCTGCAGCTCCAACTCAACTCAACTGCAGCCCAAGAGGCAGAACAAGAGCAGCACAGAGCTGGGGGAATGCAGTGGGGAGCTGCACAGAACTTACCTGCAAGGAAAAAAAAACAATCAAAAAACCCACCCCAGAGCTTTTCTGTGTCTCAGCACGAGGAAGAATGCAACTCAGCAACTTCACTTTGAAAGCACTAAAAGCCTTTGGTGCCTCTCTGTCCCCTCAGTTTGCAGGGAAGCTTTAGACCCATCAGATACAAGTGCAAAGGGTGAATTCCTGACTGGACCAGCTGTGCTGGGACAGGGCACTGCCCACTGCTCCAGGCTCATGTGCAGCCTGGATTTAGCACCAGCAGACAAACAGTTCCAGCTGCAAATGAGCAGTTCAGGCTCACAGATTCCCTTCCTCCTTGAGAATGTTCTCCCTCTGACCTCTGCAAAACAAGCAGCTGCATGAACTGCTAAGAAAAAGTGATTTAAAGTTCACTGGGGGGGTCCCCAAGATCACCAAGTCCAACCTGTGCCCAAGGATCACCTCGTCACCAGCCCAGAGCCCCGAGTGCCACATCCAATCATTCCCTGGACACCTCCAGGGAAAAAAGGAGCAGCAGCAAAAATCTCCCAAGCCCAAGTGCTTCCCCACACACTGGCAGCTGAGTTCTGTGTGCTTTGAGCAAGGTCAAAGGAGGGCTTAAAATAAAGCCTGGCTTTTCTGTTGGCCTGAGCCATGGGAGCAGTGTGGCCAGTGCTGGCCTCTGTCACGCAGCCACACGAGGCCACCAGAATTCTGAGCTGGGCAAGTGACACAGGACCAGCTGTTGGACATCTGGGCTATGCTTAACACACCACGAGTGCTTCCAACATTGGCAAAACTTTCAGGGAAAAAAAAAAAAAAAACAAAACAAAAAACAAAAATAATCAAAGGCAGGCTTATCTTTCACCTTGCCAGAAGAACAAAAAATACTCAGCTGATGATTTTTTTTAAACCCTGATGAGCTGTGATGATGCTCAAAGCCAGCCAGGACACCCTGCTCAGCAGGGCCTCGTGCAGAGGGTGTTTAAATGTGGGGCTGAACCTTCTGGATGATGCCAACAAGGAATTTATTTCATTACCAGCAAAGCCAGACTTCATAAACTCATTGGGATGGTTTGAAGGGATCTTGAAACTCAGCCTTTGCCATGGGCAAGGACAGTTTGCACTACTCCACATTGCTCCAAGCCCCAACCTTGGACACTTCCAGGGATGGAGCAGCCACAACTTCTCTGGGAAATCCATTCCAGGACCCCCCATGCTCGCAGGGAAAGAATTCCTTCTCAATATTCCACTAAACCTCCCCTCTGTCAGTGTGAACCCACTCCCCTTGTCCTGTCACCTCAGGCTTTTGTAAAATCCCCTCTCCATCTTTCTCAGGGTTTTCCCCCAGGTAAAGCTGCTCAGGAGCCAGCAGAGTGTTCAGACCCCACCTCAGCACAGCTTTCATTTGGCTTTGCTGCATTAAACCCTGAAATCTGGGTAATTCAAGGTATAATGCTCAGGACAGATGGCCAACTCCATGCTCACGAGGAGTTTTTTTTGGCTGAACAAGCCAGGCTTGCCATGTCACTGCTGCCAGCACAGCAGTCACAGATTCCAGGAGGGAACGACCAAAAATAAGGCTCCAAGTTGGTGGCTGTTTTTACAATGACCAATGATTAAATTAGCTTAGTTAAAGGATCTAACACCATGTCTTGAATTTATTCCAGCGTCACAGTTATTGGCAGGGATAAAGTTTCACATGAGCCAATTAGCTAAATGCACTATTACTGTATCTCAGCTGCTTAAGCTCATCAGTTAATTAAGAGCTCAGTGTAAGCTGAAAATAGGAATCTTACCTGACACACATCCCAAACATACATTATCTTAATGATTTCATTTTACACTTCCATATTAGGCTCCTCATGTGCCTGAGGAAAACTGAAAGGCAATTGCTTGGTTTAAAGAAAAGTGAAAAGTCACGTAAACATTTACAGATTTCATCTAAGAAATTGGATTTCTCAGAACGATACTTGCTGCTTTATTCAGCCCTATTTTAGTAGCTTTCCACAGTAAAGTTAATATTTCACATTCAGTTTTGAAACACAACTCCTCTCTGTTCTCCTGGACAGTCATCCCCCCCAGGAAACTCCAGCAGCCATACTGGATAAAGCTCAACAGCTGGAATTTAGTGTAGAACACATGACCAACCTCTTGGCCATAAGGAATTCCTACCCTTCAAGTACACATTTGGTGAAGAAATCCACATTTATCCCCGAGTTAGAGACAAGTAATAACAGATAAGGACATCAGTGGATTGCTCAGGTAATTAAAAAGCAATCTAAGCTAAAATGAAAAACGTGCAAGCCTTTGTTGCAACTTGCATAAATACCTGGATGTCTTGTACATGTAGGGGAAAAAAAACCCAAAAAACAACCAAATCCTGTAAATGGGAGCACGTGAACAAAACAGCCTTAAAACTCCATCCTTTCAAGGCCTTTTTATCCCCCTGTGGATGTACTTGGGGAAAAAATAGGAAAACAGTTCCAGCCTCAAGGATTATTGATGTAATCAGAGAATGGTTTGGGTTGGAAGGGACCTTGAGGGACATCCAGTGCCAGCCCCTGCCCCGAGCAAGGACACTGCCACTGCCCCAGGTGGTTCCAAGCTCCATCCTTGGGCACTGCCAGGGATCCAGGGACAGCCACAACTTCTCTGGGCATCCAACCCTGAGCATTTCAAATCCCCCAAATGAGGAATTTAATTAGGGCTTGCTCCTCAACGCCAAGCACAGACAGCAACTTCTGAGATGGAAGGAGCTTGGAGGAGGCACAGCAAACTGCCCTCTTCATTTAAATTGCTGAAATGAAACGAGATTAAAGCAGCCAGAGCCTTTCCACCTTTAGCAAATTAATCTGATCTCTCTCAGAAGTCCCTGAGCACAGGAGGCTTTAGCTCTATTAATGGCCTGAGTGATGCTTGCTCAGTGTTTCCAATGGACACAGCAGCCCTTAAGTAACTTCCTTTCAAAGGCAGGGATCACAGAATTTGATTGAAAATGCATTTAATTCTCCACAACTCGGGGCAGGCTCAAAAGCAGCAGCACAATGATGATGCTGGCAATGCTCTCAGTTGTGACATATCCAGCAAGGGCTTGGCCATGAGCTGTGCTTGTCTTTTCTCAAAAGGTCCTGACCATAATGCTCAAGGAGCTTTTATTTCTCCCGTGGCATCCCCTGCAAAGCAAGAGCAGAGCTCTTTGTCAGGACAGAAGCACTTTTCCTACTTTTCCCCCATAATTTAAGACATAACTGATGTAACGACAGGTTAAATAAGTGTGTGAAGATGCTGGGCTTTAAAGAGTGTCTGCAAGAAAACTGCAGAACTCTCCATTATTAGACAGAGCCTCCTCTCACCCCTGTTCCCCTTTCTGCAAGGGAAAAGAGTTTCAAATCAAAGGATTTTTCAGATTGACTTACAGTAATGAGAACGAATTATTAAAAAGAGATTCTTATTTCAGCCACCTGAAAACAAGAGCCCACCTCTCCCATGGTTTTTCAAGGCAGGTGTGATTGTTTGGTTCAGATAAAGGAACTCCTGAAAGCATTGGGCAAATCAAACCCCAGCATCCAAACCTGCTGATTTAACTGCAGCAGTTAAAAGGGTCCATAAGAATGGCTGGATGCAAGTCCATGACAAATTCACTAATTACTGTGTTCTAATGAGCAAACCATGCCCAGGAAGTGCTGATTCCACAGCTCTGAACAAAGGCATCTCAAAGCCCAGAGGAGCAGAACTGGGGCCACTTTCAGACCTGTGGAAAAGCTGAGGATGAGCAGGAGAAAAAAGCATTAAAAAAAATGTTCCCATTTGAGCAGCATCCACACAGCTCCCCCACTCACAGGGACCCACTATGAGCATCAAAACTGCCTTTAACACACAATAATCTCTGAAATATCTTGACAGAAAAATGTTCTGTGAAAAAAAAAAGGGGGGATCCTAATTTATTAATCTTCAACATAAACCAGCAAAAGCTGGAAAGCTTCAAAACACAAGAAAAGAAACGGTGCAGATCCCTAAACCTGAATTGCACGGCAAGAGTCCCCTCAGCTGGAAAATGTATTTAATTTAGAGTAACGAAACAAGACATGTGAAGGAAGGAAGGGTGAATGCAGTGAGCAGAGAGAAATGCACTTTATCAATGGCAGATGAATTCAGCCTGGAAATTTGGCAGGCAGAGCAATCAGATAGCGACAGAATCCTTGAGCAGGCAAACCTGGAAAGAGTTTCAAGACAAGATTAGATGAGCTGGTAGAATTTCTAAAACAGAATATTCTGTTTGACACAGCACTGAAGCAGAGATGCAGAAGCCTTTGTGCCATCTTGGGCTCTGCAGAACTTTGCTCTAAGCTGAATTGTCACTACTTAATCAAATGGATTTTTAACAGGCTCAATTATCAGATCAGCAGCTCAGCATCCCTCTGGACAGGGAATGTTAAAGCAGGACACTGGCAGCAATCAAAATGCTTCCTCCCCCACCCCGAAATATCAACAATATTTTCTTAACTAATGTGAGCTCAATGCAAATGATTAACTGTTGGTAATAAGTTTCCCAGCAAAATAAGATAAAATGCTAATGAATGTGGTTCTTTCCCCAGTCCTGCAGCACACCAATCATCAGGAAAAAAAACATGATCAGGAGGAAATGCAGTTGCATTCTTAAGATAAAACACCTTCTTTGGGATGGATAAAGCAGAAAAAAAATAATTTTATAAAGGAACCTGTTGATTTCCCAAAGCACCATTGTGAAGAAGTTGTGGTGTGCATCCATTTAAGTAAGTTTAACTTAAAAATTCGTGAGGAAATTTGCTCCCTGAGAACTGGGATGGATGAAGGCTGGGACTGGGGAGTATTTGGAGCCCATCCATTCCTGTCATGTTAAAGATAAAAAAGAGAGATTTGGGTTCCTGGTTAAGTGGGTGACTGTGTTTTCCTCACTGCCGAGCACCAACACTGCAAAACCCAGCAGATTATTTCAATTTTCAAGCTCAAATTTCAATTCTTCTAGCTAACAATTTAATCAAAAGCCACGACTCCTCCTCCTCAACTTAAACCTAATTCCTACAACACCAATATTTAGGAGAATTAGAAAGGGCACAAAACTTCCCAGGGAGACAGAGCACACACATTGAAATTCACCTCTAACAACAGAGTAGAACCTGCAACGTTTCCTAAAGGTCTGTGCTATTTAGAAGGATAAAAAACCTAAATAAAAGCGTTTTTAAAGGTTTACAAAAAATAATCTCTGTCTACACTCACTTAGAAAGTCTCAGTGATGAGGCAGAGCTCGAGAACTGAAAGATTATTTACAACTAAAGGATTTTTATTCTGGTACTGCCTTGTAACACCAAACCACAGCAGCCACACTCACTTGCTCTGACAATTCTTCTGCTCCTTTTTTTATTCCCAGCTGCCAGACTCAAATCTTCAATTCCCTCTTCTATTTAGCAGGAGTTTCAGATAAAGCCAAACCCGTGCCTGTAGTATTTTTGGAGCTATTTTAGTGCTGTTTTATAAGGAGAGCCCTGGATGCAACATAAGGAATGTGATGTGTTGGGATGAAGGAAGGCAGCAAAAAATGGGATTTTGCTGTAAAATCCATGTGGGGCCATCCAATCTGTGACTGACTGGAAGTGTGTGACTTCAGTCAAGCAATAATCATGTGGTTTTCTGTTGAAATTCGAGCTTTTTTTGGCACCACAACTGCTTTTAGATCTGGATAAACACACAATGGAGATCTGTGGATGTGAAAAACACACAAAAGAGTGAGAACTCATCTCGAATGAGCATTAAAACCTGTCCCAGGATAATATCCAATATTGATCAGCACTTCACAGAAGGTATTTCTGTTCTAAAAGCACTCACATTTATAGTAACCCATGTGCTTTTAACGAACTTATGTGGGCACACAGCAATAAAAAAGAACAAACCCAAAAAGAAATAAAAAAAATCAGTCTGCTATGTGTTTCACCAAGCCAAGTCATCAACATGGAACTCACGAGTGAAATCTAACTCTCCAAAAAAAAAATATAATTTAAATAGCTCTGTGACAGCTTTCCTCTTGTCCAGCCCTCCCAGTTCTCCCCCTCAACTGGGAGCTGGGATTTCCCACCTGTTCCAAGAGAAAATTTGGTAATTTCAGGTACTGGGAGGATGGAAATGCCCAGGAAAGGGAGACATTGGCTCACCCTCAGCCACTGGGGCAAATCTGGGAATGCTGCTCCTTGGAAGTGGGAAGCACTGGAGTGTTCTGACTCTGCTGCCAGCAAATATATCCCTTATCCATATAATGGAATAGAAATATATCCCTTATATAGAATGGAATAGAAATATATCCCTTATACAGAATGGAATAGAAATATATCCCTTATACAGAATGGAATAGAAATATATCCCTTATCCATATAATGGAATAGAAATATATCCCTTATACAGAATGGAATAGAAATATATCCCTTATATAGAATGGAATAGAAATATATCCCTTATCCATATAATGGAATAGAAATATATTCCACTTGGGAATACATCCAGCCAGGGAATCTGCATCCAACCTTTGGATAACTGTGGTGCTTTCCAAACTGTGCCACGCTCTGCTTCCCCAAAAAAAAAAAAAAAAAAACCAAAAAACAAACAAACAAAAAAACAAAAAAAAAAACCAAAAACAAAATCAAAAAGCACATTAAAAAATCCCATAAAAAGCCCCACTTTCCAAAAAAAACCCACTTCCCAAAATAAAATTTCCAAAAAAAAAAAAAAAAAACAAAACACTTCCAAAAACAAAAACTTCCCCCCCCCCCCCCAGAAAAATAAATAAAAAAAATTTAAAAACCCCCAAACTTCCCATGTCTTCCCACCCCGGGGAGTGGTACAAGCTGGGAGCAGCCACAGCTATGCTAGGTGGAATTGTAAATACATATTATGGTATTGGCTTTTTGCAAATATTAGGAAATTTTACATATATATATATGTATATATGTATTATACATTTATACATGTATATATATATTATACATATTACACTACATTATTATCCATTATATCCTACATGTTATTACAAATTATTATTAATAGTATATATCACATATCATACATTATATATTATTATATTATTAATATTGCACATTATACATACATTACACTATATGTGTGGTGCTGAAATGGTTTTTAAGATATCATTTTCTTTAACAATAACATAGGCTGATAAAGTGCATTTGTTGAAAGTGAACTGCCTGCTTGGTTAAATAACACCCAATAAAAACACCTACTACTAATATAACAATTACCAGCACCTACTGTCTGTAAAAAATTGAAGACCACAACCCAAATTAAGACTGATGAGAAAAACAAATTAAAACCACAGGAAAAAAAAAAAATCTAAAAAGGCAGACTCAAAGAGTAACCATGTCAAACAGTTCCTAAAATATAAAAAATAGATTATATATAAAAATAGTTTGATGATGTATGATAGGTCTGTGAATATACAATAAATGAATATTGGCTAATAAATTTGAAAGGTGTCTCCAAAACAGCAAGTGTGCTCTTGGCTGAATGCCAAGCACCTCACCATTATAGCATTTTACTTTATTATTTATCTCTTACGTTCTTTTTATTAAACTTTAAAAAAAAAATCTACCGAGGAAGTCAACCTCGTTTTTCACACTATGGGATTTGTACCTGCATGAAAAGAAGATATTTAAAACACGTTTGAGTGTCCCCTTGCCACTGGGGGCACGTCCCCTCTGAGCAATGGCACAGCAGCAGCTGAAAGCTCAATATTCTGAATTAAAGCCACTTTTTTTGGACATACCCAGCTTCTGTGTGCACCTGAGATGGAGAAAAACACCCCCAAATCCACCCTGAATGCACAAATCCAGCACGTGGTGACAGCTTTTCCAGGAAAAATCTCTGTGCAGCCAGAGTAGGGGAATAAGCAAATTTTATTTTTTTTTCCTTAAATTCTCCAGCCAGCCATTATCCTGTGCTTGCTGATGCTCTGCTGCAGGCTCAGGTGCTCCCACAGCAGCGTGGGGCCAAAAATCCAATTGGCAGAGAGGAGAAAATGGCATTTGGCAGCTGCAGGTACCCGCTGATATTTGGTAGGTGCTCATTTACAAAAAAAAAACAAAAAAAAAAAAAAAAACAAACAAAACAAACAAACAAAAAAAAAAAATCTGTATTTACCCACCCAGGCAGGAAATGACAGGAGATTATTCTGTGGCAGGGAAATAAAGCAACACAGTAAATGCCACGGAGAGATTCTTGTGCTGAATGCAGTGTCCTTCATCACAGCATGGGAGCAGAGATGGGGATTCATGACTGAATTTTAAAAATAGAAAGGTAACAAGTTTCCAATCCCAAAGTGCTGTGCTCTGCTTCCGATGCCATTTCAGGCCCTGGGAGTGCTCTCAAAAAGCACACAGCTCCTCTGGGAAAAGGTGAAAAATGCTTCCCTCCATAATCTGTTGTCTGAACATAGAGAATTATTTATAGTTGTTACATTTATTATACATTATTATAAACTGGGAGCTGTTACGAGCTATAAAGTGTTTATCATTTCAGGGGATGCAAAGTAATTTATTTATAGAAAAGTGGTGGTAATGCTAGCCTGAATATATCTGTTTTAAGAGTAAACTTTCCCTGTTAAACATGTGCAGAGCTACCATGGAATCCACAGCTCTGTGTGACACATTTTCCCATTTTAGCCTCTAATCTTCTCCCCCTGGGCACTACCTGTTCTTGCTTCAAACTACTGAAGCGTTTTTCACTCCCATTTGTGAAGTGCCTCTGCTTTCATGGTTGAGAATGTGGGGGGGGGGGGGGGAAATAAAATCCACAAAAAAACAAACAAAAAAAAACCCAAAACAAACAAAAAAAGAAAAAAAAACAAAAAACAAACAAAAAAAAACCCCAAAAAATAAAAAAACCCCACCACATGACAGATCACGCAGAAACTCCCCAAATCCCCTCCCTTCCACCTAATCTGCAGCACAAGGATGTCTTTATACAAATATATATATATATAGAAAGATAGGCACACACAAAATCCTCCAACACATCTGAGATTCTCCAGAAATGAAAAAAAAAAAAAAAAAAAAATCAAGGCTTCAGAGCTTTGCCCATCTCCTCCCACCAATGGCTTTCAAACAGGGCTTTGAATTTTCCTTTTTAAATCCTGTTCACTGAGGAGAGGGGGAGATGGGCAGGGAAAAGGACACTGAGAAAAGGCTGAAGGGAGGAGCTGCTAAAACTGCTCTAATCCACAATCCCGGCAGCATTTCTGCTTTGGGAAGGACAATTTCCAAATCTTTTCCATCGGGCCTGAGAGGTCAGCTGGATGTGGAGCAGCTCCTGTAAATTGATAGCATCCAATAATTGTTCCTGCATTTATTACCTGCAGTGCCCTTGCACTTCCCAGGGCTGGGAAGCCTCAGGATGACACTGATGGCATTTTTAATATTTAAGGTAGTCTAAGAAACTTCAGCCTCATTCAGCATTTAAGAGAGTTTTTAATTTACTCCTAAAATGGGGAACAGAACAAAACCACCTCCTGCAGTTTGCTGTGCCCCAGCTTTTGTCCAGCTCTCACTTGCACTCAACTGAGTGTGCCAGGGCCAGCAAGAGGCAGCGAATGCAGAATTCAGGTTCCAGCTGAACCTTAAATAAACCGAATTTTCCCTGCACACAGGTCAAGCAGAGCAGTGTCAGCTGACATCCTGTGCTGGAGGTGTTTTCCACACCCAGTGCCAAGAGCATTCCTGCTGCTTTGGGATGCAGCCCTGCAGGATGCTTGGGATCCATCGCCTCTTCTGCTACTGATAACTCAGCCTGGAACATGGAATTACACAGCAAACACAATCCCCACCCGAGGGGAAACCTTTTTGTTTTCTTGAAAAACAAGAAAGCAAAACCAAGAAAAAAAAGAAAAATCCCTAACAAAATTGATAGTTCATTTATTCCTAAGCAGTGGAACATTTCTGTTTTGTCAATTCAGAAATTGCCAGATAACACAGAAGCAGCAGATGAAAACCTCAGAGTGCAAGAAAAGTGGTTTTATTCTGCAGTCAGGAACCAGGGTACTTTTCCAGGTTTTGTTATTTCCCCCACAGAACAGCCTTTCCCTCCTGATTTTGGGTGATTGAACCTCAGCACTCTCATAAAGAACCTTGCAGAAGAAGGAACCTCCAGAACTCTCAGTAAACCCCACAAAACTCCCCAAGCTCCACCCAAAGCACCTGCAGGTAGGAAAGGTGAAGGTGAACCAAAGGATCCTCCCTGGTTGGACATTCCATACCCAGGAGATGAAAAAAAAAAATCCTAATCTTTCTTGTAGGAGTCATAAATTATTTGGGGAAAACAACAACAACAAACAAACCCAAAATTAAAAAAAAAAAAAAAGGATTAAGAGACAAAACCCAACTTAAAATATCTGCAGTAAAAGAGGCTGAATTTAAAGGCAGTGAAAGCCAAGGTGGCAAGTTGAAAATAATTAGTTTAAAAATGTATCAGACGTTTATACACAGTGTCTGCTCAGAAAAGAGGAGGAAGGTGATTGTTACAGCACCTTCTAAATTATAAAGAGGAGTCATATCCCTTCTCAATCGTGGTCATGAACTTTTCATATCTTTATATTCTTTCTTTTTTACAGGTAACCAAAGCAATTAAGGCCAACTTGACCCTTCTTTGTACCTGAGAGAAGACTCACAGGAATTTGCAACTTAACTGCAAGGCAAATCTGTACTTCAGGCTACAACTGTATTATAATTTGTGACTCATAAATTATATTATCCAACATCCACATGAAAAATAATAGCTATCCTCTTACGTGCTGCAATGAGAGTGGATGGATGCTTTGTAGAGTTTATTCAAACTGGCAACTGATAATATTTTCCATTTATCAAAAATCTCCAAAGCACAATGATTGTTCAATTTATTGTATTTAACATTCAGTGAAGGAGGATGTTGTCATTTTCAACACTGCAATCCCAAACAGAGAAATTAAAATAAATCACTTCATCTAGAAGCCAAACAAACAATTACATGGAGGAACCAGCCAAAAAGGAAACCAAACAGCTTCGTTTGCCAGCCCTTATTAACAGCAAGAATAACACTTGATTTCAGTTTCTGAGAGCTCCTTGTTATCACCTGGAAAACAAAACCAAGTCCTGTAGTTTACAAATGAAAAGTGTCACAGCAGCAGAGTGACACGCCAGGGGATGAATACTTGGGACTGAATTATCAGGGGTTGTCAGCACCAATTCCCAGATCCTAATAATCTCCAGGAGGCTGTGGGTGTCCAGCCCTCAGGAAATAAGAATTATTAAAGGCTACTTTTATTGCAAAGCCCTGATAAAACCCACATATAACTCCTGTGGAAATCACAGACTGGTGTAGATTGGAAAAGATCTTCATGATTATTGTTCACCCAGTACTGCCACCTCTAAACTCCATCTAATATCCTTTAAATACACCCAGGCATGGAGCAGGAAGGATCTGGAGCAAGTTTCAGAGCCATGCTAAGCTTTTTTGATTATTCCATTAAAAAAAACAAACCAAACCAAAACTGAAACACCCCACACTAGGACCTAACAGCAAAAGCTAGCTCTGATTTATTAATATTTTTACCAGCCCTGTATTGCAGACCAGCAGGAACTACCTGAAATCCAGATGTGAGTCTCTAAGATAGCACTGGAAGCCCAGCCAGGTGCTGTACGCAGGAGAAACCATCACAGCCTGCACCCAACAGCTCCAAGCCACTGGAAAATCCCTCTGGGAGACTCTTTGTGTGCTCCAGTACAAAAGGGAGGCACCAAATGCTCTTAAGTGCTCAGTCATGAGCTGCTTTACCCCCCCTGTGCCAGCCAAGCAGAGCCCTGCTGTATTAGTGCAACTGTGAGCAACAAATCTCACTGCTTAATATGCAAATTCCCCGGGTCAGTCTTGCAGAGAAGCACCATGAAAGCAGTTATTGTGACTTCCAATTAGCCATGTGACACGCAGCCCTGCTCAGCACTCAAGGAAAATATTTAAGAAACTGTTGTCCAGTTGCTGAGAGCAGAGGTGGAGCACAATATTTGCTTTTCTCTGAGTTAATGAAGCTCCAGCACTGCATCAAACTCCACAGGAGGAATTGATAGTTGGAATAATCTCCCATCCTGGCAGCCCTGTTCCCACTTGGCCCTGTTCTCACTGCTGGGTGATGGGGGCAGAAGGAAAGAAGAGGAATTTCAAACAGAATCAGCATCTTTGCTCCCAAGGAAGGGCGGTAAGAGCTGCAGCAGGCAGGCGAGCATCGTGTCAAGGAGAGCTCAGCAGCAATCAGACAAACTGCAGCCAAAAGCCTTAATCTGGAATGACTTGTGCTCCCAGGCACTGCATTCCCTGCTTTTCCCTCTCTCCACACAAGTAACTGTCTCACTAAACTTCAGCAGGTCAGACAAAGTGATCTGCAGCTTCTGAGAGGGGTGAGAGTTTGCCACGAGAAAATGAACAGGTTCTTCCTCTTCCTCCTCGCTGCTCCCCTCGGAAAAGAGAACAAAAATTGAGGAGCCCTCCAGGAAGGACTCGCCTGTGGGGATGGGAGCTGGCACAACTGAACATACCTGATGCACAGACACAAACAAGGGCAGAGCTTTCCAGCAGTTAATTCCAAGGCAAAGCTGTTCAAAAAACACAACTGGAGAGGTCAGGCAGCCTGGGAAGTGGCTGGAGAAGAATTATTTGTCCCCTGCTCTCACCATCCTGCAGGAACTCGGTCACCTCTGGCAGGGCACAGCTGGAAGAGATGTAGTGCTCAGCTCCTGAAACCTTGCACTATTAGTGGGAGACAGCTGAGCTAAAGAGATGAAGAGGGGAAAACCTGCGTTTGTAAAGCAGTTAATGATGTCCTTTAATGACTCCCCAATAAATCCACCCAGCACAATTTGGTTCTGCTGGGCTACAATACACCGAGCATGGAGACAGGAACTTCTCCTGTCTATGCCAAACAACGTGCTGCTGAAATGAAAACTTGCTAAAAAGAGCAGTGCTAATGAAACAGCTGGTATCAATCTGCAAAGCCCATTTCATTTCCAGCCCAATGGGCAGAGCAGCATCTGTTAAATTCTTGGTGAGGAACAGCCTCCTCCTGCTCAGGTCAGTGCAAACAGAACCGTGCAATAAGCTGGGCTTTTGATTAGCTCCATCTCACACAGGCACACACACCTGAGGATCCACATGCACACAGAGGCATCCTGACCTTGAAAAATGCCCAGAGTAAGAGACAAAGGAAGCACACGTGGCCAGGACGTGCCGTCAGCTCTGCCAAGCTGCACACGAGTAACGGGAAGTGCCGGCCATGGACAAAAACACCGAGGAGAATACAGGGATGTGACAAATCCTCCTCTTCTCCACTGACACAATTGAGCACGATTTTGCCACTCCCCAGTGCCCTGGATTGAATTGAAACTGGGATGAATCAGACTTGAGAGCTGGCTCCCACTTTCACCCAGTGTCGCACACGGCCACTGCTGTCTAATCAAGCTCTCGAGCGCTCACAATTCTCCAGGAAACTTTTCCATTCTAGGGAAAAGACAAAGCCTCTCCAAAATAAGCCCACCACTGGTAAGTTGGAATCATCATGTTCCAAAAAACCTTCTTAGGATTTCGAAATGTTCTGGCCCTGCTCACCGACAGCAATCTGAGAGCGAACGTAGCGGGTTAGGTCACAATGCCAGAGCCGGAGGAAATGAGCTTCACTTGGGGAGCAGGAAAAACTCATCTCTCTGCACAGGTCTAAACTCCAAATCGTCCTCACTGGTGCTTCAGCTGGTCCACTGGCTCATACCTCCACACAAAGCTCCCTTGAGAGAGCAAGTCAGGTTTCAGACTTGGTGAGGCAACGTTGGCAGAATCTGTAAAGCTCCGAACCAGCGCGGGCTGGACTTTGACATCTGGGGAGTCACGTCTAGAGAAGATACTCAGAGCTTCTCCCAGCTTAACCCACCCCCCCTTTCTTCCTTGTGGAGAGGCAGGAACAGATCTGTAGCATTACAAAACAGGCTATTGCACACTGGAGCTGATTGTTTAAGACAGTCCTAAGAAGCTCATAATTCAAGTGAAATTTCAGCGCTTCTCACTTCAGCGAGACAACCTTAAAGAACATTACCCTGAGAGCATGAATCAACACCAGCCAGCTGACAGGAATTTCACATCTCTTACATCTTGAAAGCCCAGCTGCTGTTGTAATGCACCAGGCACAATGGGTTATTTAACCCCAGAGCAGCAGAGTGCCATGCCCTGCGAGCAGCAGGCAGGGACACACAGACCCGGGATGATGGAGCCTGCCCACCTCACACGCTGCTCTGGGGCGTGGAATCTGTTTTACAATATCACCCAAAGGCTGATCGTGTTCTTCTCCTGTCTCGTTCTCTCGATATCACAGGTGAGGTAAGAGCGAGGAAATTAAACCGAGCCTATTTCTGTGACATGATCTCACCTCGTAACACCAAAGCACATCTCAGGACAAGCACCAGTGAAGCTTTTAATGCTGTTTTTTGGTCAAGGTTCTGAGGTATGTGATGATTCCTGTTGTTCTTTTTCTTCCACTGGTCCATTCTGCTCAGCACTCTTGCAGGTTTTCACAGGTTGGTACATCTGCTTAGTACAGATGTATTTTAGGTAATCCACTTCTTCCCTTTTTACTAATAGAATAAGGAAGACCCATACTACTCAAAGCTATAAAATTCCTTTTAATGACACTCATGTGATTAAATCCACAGGAGGCTGTGGAGCCTCCCTCTCTGGAGACAGTCCAAACCCACCTGGATGTGTCCCTGTGTCACCTGCTCTGGATGACCCTGCCTCAGTAGGGGGGGGTTGCACTGGATGATGTCCAGAGGTCACTCCCAACCCCAACTATTCTGGGATTCTGTGAAATCCTGCACAGCTCTTAGCAGCTGGAATTCTGGAATTTCCATGAACTCTGTATCTGGCATTAATCAGCAGATGGCTGCCTCAGACACAACTCCAAGTGCTGCATATTTTTCCATCAAGGAATGACAGCAAAGTCACCGACAGAAAGAACACCCACCAGCTGGGACATCCGAAACAAAACCAGACTGATAAATGTAAGACAAGGGGGAAAACGCAGACCTAGACCAGCAATTCTCCTCCTGAAATCTGCGGACCCCTCATGTGTGAGGAGTACTTACAAGTCAAGTGTCCTGTTGGTAGACTGACTTTATACGACTATAAATGACTATAAAACATGCGCAGCTCAGATGGAGAACATCAGGGACCCACAAACCTGAGAGCATTGAAAAACCAACCATTCAGGCGTTTAACCGGAGAAAGACACGACGGGGAAAGGCTGCTGACACTGCGGCAGTGCTCGCACGCTGGCTTTGCTCCCCAGTTCGGGAGTGCAACACAGACCACGCTGCTCCAGCACCTCCAGCCGCCGGGAATCTCTCCCTTCGCACGGGCGGCTGAGGCTGGAGCAAAGCACTTCACCCGGCTGAAAAAAACAAACCCCGGCCCCGCAGCAGCGCCAGGATCCGAGCGAGCTGAGGAAGCGTTTCCCGCACGGCACAAGGAGCGGAGCCCGAGGAAAAACAAACTTCGGGAGCCCCGGGCAGGCCCTTTCCCCCTAAGCCTGGCTTTATTTAGCAGGGGCCGCGTTCTTGAGCCTCCCAGCACCGCCCGGCCAGACAGAGCCGGTACCGCTCCCCGGTACCGCCCAGTGCCAGAACGGCCAGAACGGAGAGAGAAGCGCCGGTACCGCCCCGGTACCGCCCCGGTACCGCCGGGGCCGCGGTGCCGGGCCGGGGGCTGTGCCCGTGGGGCAGCGCCCGCCGAGCGCCGCCCCGGCAAAGTTCGGGCGAATCCGGGGCGCGACCCGGAGGACGGTTCGGGGAACGGTTCGGGGGACGGTTCGGGGCAGCAGCCGGACGCGGCTCCCCCGCCCGCCGCAGGCCCCGGCCCGCAGCGCCCGCCCCGGGGTCCCCCCCGCCGTTCCCCCCGGCCCGGAGCCGGCGCTCTCACCTCCGGTGCCGTCCGAGTTCTCGTTGAGGCTGCCCGAGGAGTCGTGGTGGGAGCCCACACACCCGCCCATGGGGCCCGCAGACCCGCCGCCGAGCCGCCCCCCGCCCCCTCCCCTGCACCGAGCTCCGCCGCCGGCCGGGCAGGCGCGATGGCTCCGGAGCCGCCTCCCGCTCCGCGACACCGCCCCCGGGGCGCGGCCTGCGCCCGCCCGGGACCGGGACCGGGATCGGGATTGGGATTGGGACCGGGATTGGGATTGGGACCGGGATCGGGACCGGGACCGGGATCGGGATTGGGATTGGGACCGGGATTGGGATTGGGACCGGGATTGGGACCGGGACCGGGACCGGGACCGGGACCGGGACCGGGACCGGGATCGGGATCGGGACCGGGATTGGGATCGGGATCGGGATCGGGATTGGGACCGGGATTGGGACCGGGATTGGGATCGGGATCGGGATCGGGATTGGGATCGGGACCGGGATTGGGACCGGGATCGGGATCGGGATCGGGATTGGGACCGGGATTGGGATCGGGACCGAGACTGGGATTGGGACCGGGATTGGGATCGGGACCGGGATTGGGACCGGGATCGGGATCGGGACCGGGATCGGGATCGGGATTGGGATTGGGACCGGGATCGGGATTGGGACCGGGATCGGGATTGGGACCGGGATCGGGATCGGGACCGGGATTGGGATTGGGACCGGGATTGGGATTGGGAGCGGGATCGGGACCGGGATTGGGATCGGGATCGGGATCGGGACCGGGATTGGGATCGGGACCGAGACTGGGATTGGGATTGGGATCGGGACCGGGATTGGGATCGGGACCGAGACTGGGACCGGGATTGGGATCGGGACCTGGATTGGGACCGGCACCGGGATTGGGACCGAGACCGGGAGCGGGATTGGGATTGGGATTGGTATTAGGATTGGGATTGGGACTGGGACCGGCACCGGGATTGGGATTGGGACCGGCACTGGGACTGGGACTGGGACTGAGACCGGCACCGAAAGCGGCACCTTCACCAGCACCAGCACTACCCCAAAACCAGGACTGGGACCGACAGCGGCACCAGGACCAGCACTGGGACCGATACCGGCACCACCCGGCCCGCTGGACCACCCCGCACTGGCACCGACACCGATACCATACCAATACAGCCTCCGGCCCGCGGGACCGGCCTGGCACCGACATCAATACCGACACCGGGTCTGTCCCGACATTGGGACTGCCCCGACATCGACACCGACACCGGGTCTGTCCCGACATTGGGACTGCCCCGACATCGACACCGACACCGGGTCTGTCCCGACATTGGGACTGCCCCGACATCGACACCGACACCGGGTCTGTCCCGACATTGGGACTGCCCCGACATCGACACCGACACCGACTCCGGGATGCGGGGCTGTGTTTATTCCCTGCTCTCGGTAAAACCTGCGGCTCCCCTGCTCTGCTGTGCTCTGCCCCATCCCCGAAGTGTTCAGGGATGGAGTTCTGAGCATCCGGGTCTAGTGAAAGGTGTCCCTGCCTGTGGAACAAGAGGATCCATAAGGTCCCTCCCAACCCAAACCGTTCTGTGATTCCATAATTTGTCTCTGCACGCAAAAAGAAAATCCACGCTCAGATAAATCCCTGCCCCACTCTCCACTCACCCAGCTCTGTGCTATCAGACTGCCAGTGTGAAGTAAAAACTAAGCAAACTCGGTGCTTTTTTTGGTCAATCTGACTGAGCAGGCTTCAGTTCTCTAAGAAAAGTTCAACTTTTGTGCTCTTAATGCCCAGCTGGGTTATCTCATTTCAGCAGCAATCCCGCCCTGGGATCAGGGAATTACAGTTCCTACACTATCAGATGCACTGGAGCGCCTTGGAATAATCAGCAATAAGTCAGAACACTGAAAAATGGGAGCAGACAGTGCAAAAAATAAAGTCTGGTAACAGACTGTGCTCTGGGTTCCCCACACGCTCTGCTATACATGGCAGCTTCAGGTTCTTGTACACAGAGCAGCACAAAACATAACTCAAGCTGAGCATATTTTTCCTCCATAAAGATGACATTGCAAATGTGTTTTTTGGAATTAAAATAGCGTAGCTGTTTGTAGAGTTTCTAGTCAGCACAGTGAAAAGAGCTGACGGACAAAGGCGTTTTTCTGCCATTAATTTCCCTACGTAATCTTCATACCAAAAGCCCAGCCAGCCTTTGGGAAGGCTCTTGTGTTGATAATTAAAATCCCAAACGTATGAGATAAGCTGAGTGCCAAATGCCGAGCACTTTGTCATCTGAGGACAAAAAGACACAGAGCTCAGCTGCTTTATTGGGTCCAAATGAGAAGGTCAGGCCTGGTAAGAAAGCCTAAAGAACAATTATTAAGAGTTCGAGCACATGCCCACTAATTACAACAAAAGCAAAAATTCCTTGTCTGTGCAGACATTTAAACCAGATCAAGGAACCACACAGAGCTCAGTTGTTTTCAGATTTTATCTGAGGGCCACATGGGAGTTTGCCCATATATGCACTGTATAATCAAAGATATTGTAGAATCACAAAATCAGGATGGAAAAGAGCTCCAGGACCACGGAGTGCCACCTGTGCCCCATCCCCACCTTGTCCCCAGCCCAGAGCACTGAGTGCCACATCCAGGTGACATCTCCCAGGGATGGGCACTGCAAACCTCCCTGGGCATTCCATTCCAATGCCTGAGATATGCCAGGCTGGGGGAGGGACTGAATATTATTAATTCAAAACTGCAAGAAATTTGGAAGGCAGTTGCAAATTTTCCTGGAAGTAGGCGTTGATGTGAGTATTTTATCACCAGAGCACGTAACTCTGCAGGGAAATCATGATTGTGGGGATGCACACTGGGAGAACTTCTCCCTCTGGGTGTCTGCTGCCCACTGAGATCCCAAAACTGGTGGAAATCCAACGTGACTCTGTTCCATAACGGGGTGGCTGCAGGACTGTGGGCTGGTGTGGGAAAGTCTGTCCCCACCAGGCAGCAGTCTGCTCGTGGAGCCTTGGAAAAACACACCAGAGCTCGTTATTCTGCCTGTTTGGGACTGGACTCTTGCGCTGGGTACCTTGATGTTCTCTCACGCAGGGTATGGAGCACATACAAACGTGTTTGTGTGCATAGAAACGCTCAGGATGGGACAAAGTGAATATTTACAGCCTGACCCCACGGATCAGGATGTGCTTGCAATGTACTAATAAAGTACCGAAGCAAAAAACAACTTTTTTTTTTTCTTTTTTTTCTGAATGGATTATTATTTTTGAAGGTTATTCCTCCTCAAAATAAGTTTCCCTGAGCTTTGCAATCAGAGTTTCTGCACTTCAGTCTCAGTTGTGGCCTTGGACGAGTCAGTAACCTTGGCTGCTGTGTTTCTATCAGAAAATCAGTGTTTGTGTGCACATCTCTTGGGGGTATGGCCAGGACTAATTAATTCCTGCTCCTTATGACTTTCTAACTGCCTGCAAAACATTGAACATCCAAAGTGACTTTCCACAATTCGAGGGTGTCATGGATGGACCGTTCCACGGAGGTACCACTGCCCTACGTGGCTGTGATTATTTGGGGGTCACAAACCCTGCAGTGCCAACAGCTGCAGGATTTCCTCGTGCCACAAATCCTCCTGGACTGGGAGCACCAGAGGGATGGGGTTTGTGGTGTGTACAAATCCCTGGGGAGATCTCCATGTGCACGGTGTTGGAGTGACTCCAGAGGAGGCACCAGGATGAGCAGAGGATGGAGCAGCTCTGCTGGGAGAGCTGGGATTGCTCAGCCTGGAGAGGAGAAGCTTTGGGGTGACACAGTTGTGGCCTCAGTGCCTGAAGGAGCTGCAGGAAAGATGGAGAGAGAAAATTTCTAAGGGATGGAGCAGGCAATGGATTCAAACTGACAGAGAGTAGGGTTAAATGGGATATTGGAAAGGATTTTTTCACTGTGAGAGTGGTGAGAAGCTGTGGCTGCCCCTGGATCCCTGGCAGTGTCTAAGGCCAGGCTGGACAAGGCTCTGAGCCCCCTGGGCTAGTGGAATATGTCCCTGCCCACAGCAAAGGGATTGGAACTGGATGATCTTTAAAATCCCTTCAACCCAGGCCATTCCATGGCTCTGTGATTGTCAGGTTATTTCCTATGTAATCCTATACAGTAAAATATTTTCTGCACTTGGCCAGTTTTTCTCTCCAGCTGGGCTCTGGCTGTTTGCTCGCAGTCAGTGGTGGTGGGTTTTCTATCACATGATGATCCAGAGTGATCAATCCCTGTTCTCTGATGATTCAGCTCTGTGTGGGAACAAGGATGAGATGCTGACAAATTGCATCAGCACTGAAACTTCTCTCTCAGTCATCGACATTTTGATTTTTAGCAGTGCTGCCCAGCACAGCACTACCAAAGTATTCACATTGCAAGTGAAAGTCTTCCCAGATTTCTGCCATCCTGCTCTTGACAGATGGGAAAGGAGACATGGCTGATGAGCTTATCAGCCAAAGATTCCACAGGAATCAGGAGCAGGAAAGAACAGTGGAGTCCCACTGCTCATTTTCCTCCTCCGAGAGTCTCAAGAGATTCAGCAAGTTGCTATTTTCAGATTTACTTCCCCACGGCTCTTCCTGAAAGCTGCTGAGGCTGTAGCCTCATTTTCACAGGCTGGAGGTTTCCCTGCACAGCACTTCTGTTCAGATGTGGTTTTTAGGAATGCTGGCTCCCATTGCAAGTTTTCCACCGGCAACTTTTAGGCTGATTCCAATCCCATTTAATCCATCCCTTCCCAAAGCGACTGGTAGCAATCTCCACCACCCAGAGGCAGCAAAGCTGTGTCAAAGTGATGTGAAACCAGGCAGGGTTTGTTTTCCTGGAATGACCAAAGGGAAGGAAAGATGCGCAGAGGAATTCCTGTGGCTGAGGAACCCCAGCAGGCACCAGGACATCCCGAGCTGGCCAGGAATGAACAGAGGGAGGGTTGTGTGTGTCCTCCAGCACTTCTCCAGGAGCACAAACCCCACTCCTAAAGCCTTTGCACACACCTCTGCTGCAGGAAATGCCAGGATGGGAAGTTGGAGCTCCTGAAGGAATTTCCATCCTTGGACTGCTTGGGGTTCTTTATCTCTCTGTTAATAACAGAAGGAAAAGTCATGATTACATTTGCTTTAAATGTTTCTGCAAAGCTCTGAAGTTTTTTATTTCAATTGCTGGAGAAAGAGGGTCACTGAAGAGGCTGAAAATCGCTTTTTAATGTGCAGTGTCAGCAGTGATGGCAGGAATCTCTGGATTCCACTGCAAGAACCGAGCTGGATGGGGCTTGGAGCAACCTGGGCTAGTGGAAGGTATCCTTGCCCATGGCAGGGGAAGAAATGAGATAATTTTTAAGGCCCCTTCCAACCTAAAACATTCCATGATTCTATCATTTATTGCTTTGTCACATCAGGAAGGTTTGGCTAATCAAAATATACATTAAAAAAAAAAATTAACCTTGACTGCTAAAGCAACAAAAGTGAAACGCTGCTTCCCTCCTGTGGTGACCTCCCTGATTGCACAGCGAGACACTGCAGTAATCACAACTTTGAGCGTGATTTTTTAAAAAATTATCACCCTTATTCCGATGCACTTGCAGCCAGGCAGTCGCTCACACCCCACTGTCACTGTCACAGCCCTGGACTGACATTCCCAAGCCCAGCTCTCACTGCCCAGCCAGGCTGGAAGCCCTGAGAACCTCCTCTCCTCCCAAGCTGCTCTTTGTGGCCAAGCTCTCCCCTTTCGGCTGCCTTGGAGTGGATTCCCTGCCTGGCTGGCTGCAGCGGTGTTCTGTGTCACTAAATAATGAAGGGGCTGAGTGGCAGCAGGACAAAGGGACGCACAAGGATGGGGCTCCCAACCCTTTGCACATTCCCAGTGCAGCAGGAGCTGCTTTCAAGCTGGGTCAGCGCAGGGAGCAGCCACACTTGGGCTGTGGTGATGCCATTTCTGCATTTCCTGGTATTAATGCATACATTTTGTGTTGTATAAATATTTTATTCGTATTTGGAGGCTCTTTCGGGAGCTCACACCTCCACCTGAAGTGTCCAAGGATGGAGTTCTAAGCAAGCTGGGACAGTGGAAGGTGTCCCTGCCATGGCAGAGGGTTGGAATTGGATGATCTTTAAGGTCCCTTCCATTCTCTGATGCCTTGACACTGAAGTTTGGATTTGGGTTGTTGTGGTTTGCTGGAACATAACAGGGACATCATAAAAATATCAGTGGTCATGAGTAAGTGAGAAGAAATAGGGCAAGAGATTTGGAATTCCTTTTTTTTTTTTTCCCCCTTTATGAAAGGATGCACAATCAATGGTGACAGGATAAGCCAGGGATGATTAAAGTAGAATATTTTTCATTTTCTGAGACAACCGACAACAGAAGGAGAGGGAACGGCCTCAGGCTGGGCCAGGGGAGCTCAGGGTGGACAGCAGCAGGAATTTCTGCATGGAAAGGGTGCTCAGGGATTGGAACTGCCCAGGGAGCTTTGGATCCCCATCCCTGGAGCGCCCAAGGAATTCCTGGGGGTGACACTGAGAGCTCTGGGCTGGGGACAGGGTGGGGATCAGGTTGGACTCCATGACTTGGGAGGACTTTTCCAACCTGAATAATTCTGGGATTCTGAGCAGAAAGTGGAAGAAATGGCAACACTCAAGGCACACTTTTATTTCAGCTTTGAGCTCATGAATACCAAAATTTCTTGGGGAGAGAAGTTTGTGAGTTGCCTCGTTCCTGGATTTTTAGCTCAGCATCCCAAAAGCAAAGCATTTGAAATCAAAGAGTTATTCCTAGACAGAATATACAGACAGCCTTCTCACTCAGGACTGGAAATTGGGTTCATTTGAGGAGAAATCAGCCAGGTTTTGGCGGGAGGAGAAGGAAGGGTGGAAAAAAGAAACATTCTCCCTCCTGTCATAATGCTTTTGATAAAATTAAAGCTGCAGCAGATGGTGATGGTACAGGCTAATGTTCCCATATGGCAGGATCAATCAGGCAAGGAATATGCTGCTTTAAGAGATGTGTGAAACTGATAGATGTTAATATTCCAAATATTTTAGCTTTGGATCTTGAGCATTCTCCCAGGCTGTGGAGCTGGAAGGAGATTCTCGTGCTCAGGAAGGGTTTACCTGGACTGCAGTTGTACTTGGGTGGGATATTCATTCCTTCTCTCCATCCTCAGCTGGCTGAGCTCTTGATTTGCTCCCTGTTTGGTGCTGAGAGCAGGGGCTCAGTCACGAGGGAAATGGAGATGGGAAAAGGAGCAGGAACAGAAATGGAGATGGGAAAGGAACACAGGCAGGACAGGGTCACTGTCACTGCCAGGTGTCCCTGTTCCATGGTTCTGTGGGACACCCACAGCAGAGACACTGCCAGGACCTGGCACTCTGTCCCTGCAGCAGTTCTTTCCACCTCGAGAAAACCAGGAATTCTTCCCAGCTCTTCGTTCCTAATCCTGACAGGCAGTGTTCAGAGTTGAATTATTCTGTGAATGATTCATTTTTATAGGACCGGGCTTTGCATGGAAATGGGGAAAACACCCCAAAATCCCAACCTGAACAACCCCCAGCATGGCAGGACACGTTCACACCAAACTGTTGGATGATTTCACCTGGCTGTGCATCAAAGTCTTATCTCTTATCATTTTTGTTTCTGAGGAGCTTATTCCACATGTGCCGTGCCTGTACTGGAGGGTGGAATAAATTCCGTTTGGAACTCTGGGTGATGATATTAAACATCAAAACCAATAATGGCAAGGAGAGATCCTGGCTGTGAGTGCTGTTGTTTGTCCCTCGTGCTGGACACAGCCCCGGGATGTGGAATAGGATCCTATTGTTTTATTCCCAATAGACAAAGAGGCAGATTCTCCTCGTGCCTGATTAGATGCTCTTTGTATGAGTGGAGGAAAATAAAGTCTGTGTGAAGGATCCTCCTGGGCCAGCCCTGCTGGGGATGTGACCTCCAGGATGTGTGAGGGGGGCAAAGAGCCAAGTTTGAGAATCCATGAATTCAGAGGGATAAATATCACTTCAATTCCAATTTCAACACTCTGCAGTTTAAACTGAAGGGATGCGGGGACTTGAGTGACTCTGCAGGGTTGGGAACCTCCAAGGGAGATAGTTCAGAAGTGGTGCTCAGGAGGGACTTCCAGTGCTGCTGCAGAAAAATTCCCCTTGGGGTTGTGATTAACAAGGAAGCCTGGATTTGGGACAGCTCCCATCCAACCTGGAATGTGCTGGTCAGAGAAACCCATGATAGGAAACACCTGAAGAGATGGAAAATGGTTTAAATATTAGCATTTATAACATGAGAGCATCCTATTCCTGCCTGTGAAAAAGCTAAAGGCTTCTTCAATCAGTGTTTCAGGCCCCTTGCTGCTGGCCCTGAAATACCCCATTTTTTTTGGGAATGGCAGCTGGGAGTGACCATTTCTGAGGTGTCCTTTGTCGTTTGGTGTCACCAGTGTTCAGTGCCAGGTCCAGGGCCTGGCTGGCTGCCACAGAATCCCAGAATCACTGAGTTTGGAAAAGCTCTCCCAGGGCATGGAGTCAAACCTGATCCCCACCTTGTCCCAAGCCCAGAGCTCTCAGTGTCACCCCCAGGAATTCCTTGGGCGCTCCAGGGATGGGGATCCAAAGCTCCCTGGGCAGTTCCAATCCCTGAGCACCCTTTCCATGCAGAAATTCCTGCTGCTGTCCACCCTGAGCTCCCCTGGCCCAGCCTGAGGCCGTTCCCTCTGCTCCTGTCCCTGTTCCCTGGAGCAGATCCCAAATCCCCCCCGGCTGTCCCCTCCTGTCAGGGAGTTGTGCAGAGCCACAAGGTCCCCCCTGATCCCCCTTTTCTCCAGGCTGAGCCCCTTCCCAGCTCCCTCAGCCCCTCCTGGGGCTCCGTTCCCTTCCCAGCTCCGTTCCCTTCTCTGGACACACTCCAGCCCCTCCATGTCCTTCCTGAATTGAGGGTCCCAGAACTGGACACAGCACTCCCAGTGTGACCTCAGCACTCCAGCTCTCCCCTAAAACATTACTTTTTAATGCAAAAACCTTGGAAAAAATACGTGTTCTTTGTCAAAATTAAAAATCAAATAAGAATCTCAGAAATTCCACCATCTGTCATTGTCAAAATTATCCACACACATTGTAATCAGAAAAGAAACACCCTGAGCTCAGGCACAAGAGATGAAATAATTTGTGTCCCCATCTTTCCAGTGAGTCTTTGTTCATTATCTCTCATTTTGCATCCATCCATTTGATTTTTTTCCTGCCTAAGCCTGGGATTCTGCGTTTGTCCTCGGCGAGTTTCAGCCCACAGGTCTCATCCCATTGCCCAGACCAATCTGAATTCAGGAGCTGCTCTCTGTGTTGTTACAACACCTCCCAGCTCATAAAGCTGCATTATCTCTGCTATCAGACAATTCAGTTATTAATGGGCATGAACACAACAAGCAGTCCTGCCCCCCCTGGAATTTGGGGCTGCATTTTCTCCTGCTGAGGCATCACAGAGCTTTTTTTAATGTTTCTCTTTTGCTCCCATGGCCCTGGTTTGCTCATGAGGCTGCCATGCAATCCTGAATACAGAGATTTTTACAGCCCACATATCTCACATCTGCTTATCCCCTGTCCATCAGGCTGTTCCGCTGTCACAGGATGAAATTAGATTGATTTGATGTGATTTGCTCCTGAGAAATCCATGCTGTCTTTTCCCCCTGTAACATTATTATTTCTAGGTGTTTATATTGATTATTTCATCATTTGTTCCAGGATCTTTCCGAGAAATGGGGTTGGGTAGGCTGAGGGATCACTCCTGGAGCTTCTTTTTCTCCTTTTTCAAAGCCAGGGTTCTGTTTATTCCTCCTGTCAGCACCTTCTCAGAGATCCTCACAATGCCTCAGAAATTCCCTTGGGTGTTCTGGGATGAATTCCATCAGCTCTGCTGATTTCAGGACACCCACACATTTCCAGAGGTGTATCCAGTCCGGGTCCAGCTCCTCTCTAGCACCAAGTGACAAAAAATGATGGAGCAAAACAGATTTTCTCCAAAGCAAAGCTCAAACAAAGACAAGAAAATGCCTAGGCAGGGAGCTGGGAAATCTTGACCTCCACATCACAGGAATGGTGCCTCTCCCACAGATCTCCAGGAAAAAAAAATGAGATTTTGCAGGGTTTAATTCTGAGAATTGTTGATTTCCTGATGCTCCTCTGAGCTCAAACCACCCTTGTCAGGTGGGCAGGGGGCTTGGGAAGCTCCCTGAGATGTTGGTTATGGATCCAAAGTGGTCTGAGAGGGTGTCTGGGAACCACGGGGGGATGTGGAGGGGCACCCGAGGATTTCTGACAGCTTGGAACTTGCAGATGGGACTTTGAGAAGGAGTTGGAGAATCCAAGCACAGAGCTGGGCTGGGCACCCACTGGTTCAGGAGATAATTCCTGTCCAAGGAATGTCTGTCCACATTCCTGCCCATGTCACAACCTTCCAAAAACATCAGGAATTCTCTGCATCTTTATTTGGGTTCACTTCTGCTGGTCAGAACCCATCAAACTCACATTGCTGCACTTTACAGAAATGAGAGATCCTGTCTCTGAAGCCAGAGCCTGAGCTACTCCACAGCTTAATTTGGGTGCTTAGGTTGGATCACAGAGGCATCTGACTGAAAAAAACACAGTGTGAATTATCAATGAGCAAGCAGGAGGGGAGATCCTGGTGTCAGCTTGCAATTTCCAGGTAGTTTATTTCATTTATTAATTATTAACTGCCACCCTGTCAGGAATACATTTACAAGGGCAAGATTAGGGCTCATACCTTTCTGAACAATTCCATTTTTTATTAAATTTCTCTCCAGGAGGAGACGTTATGCTGATGAAATTATTTGAGGGACAATTAAAAAGATCTATAAAAATGCCAGTTCAGTGCAGCAGAAAGAGGAGGGTTTATGAAATTTGTGAGAAAGCATTTATCACCTGGAAACACACCCCAGGTAACTCCATCCAGTTTGCTTTTAATTTAACTCCTCAAAAAGTGACTGGATGCCTTTTTTGTTCGTACTTAAATCACCCAAAGTAATTACAGAGCAGGATTTCCATCTCATTAAGTTTCAGACCACTAGAGAGAGCCAGACTAAAGTCAATGCCCACTTGTGCAGCCTGAAATGGGAACCACAGCTCAGATCAGGAGATTCAGAGCAAATCAATCCAATTTTGTATCAAAATTATTGATCAGAGCTCCTGCCTGGGGACCCAGAGCTGAGGTGCTTTACCCAAAGGCCAAGGGCAGCTTCTGTGCCTTGGAAATCTGGATCCATCCATGCCAAAACCTGCAAATACTTTGGAAATTTTGCCCTTACGAGGTTCCAGCATCACCCAGGGCTCTCAAGGAGCTATATCCCTTAATTTATTGTTATTTTATTTACTTCTTTTCAATTTCAAGGTGGTTTTTTTGTGTGTGTGTGTCTAGGGAGCTCTCTAATAACATATCAGCTATGCCAGGGAGAAAAAAAATACCCAAAACCAACCAAGGTGATCAGGGGGCTGGAGCAGCTCTGCTGGGAGGAAAGGCTGGGAGAGCTGGGATTGTTCAGCTGGGGAGGAAAAGCTTTGGGGTGACCCCATTGTGGCCTTCCAGTGCCTGAAGGAGCTGCAGGGAAGATGGAGAGAGATAATTTCCAATGGATGGAATGCCAGGATGAGGGGGAATGGATTCAGACTGAAAGAGAGTGGGTTTAGGTGGGATATTAGGAATAAATTCCTCTCTGGGATGGTGGGCAGGCTCTGGCACAGGGTGCCCAGAGAAGCTGGGGCTGCCCCTGGATCCCTGGAATTGTCCAAGGCCAGGCTGGACAGGGCTGGGAGCAGCCTGGAATGGTGAAAAGTGTCCCTGCCTATAGCAGGGGACAGAATGAAATGATTTCTAAAGTCTTTAAAATAAAATGAAGTAAAAAAAATGCCACTTCCTCCTCATTTTTCCATCCTGGCCAAGGATGCTTTGCAGTAACTCTCAGTGGAGAAAATCTCTGAGTGTTTGGAGTAGAAAACTGTTCCCTGCTGGAGCTGATTCCATCTCCCAGCTCCTTCCAGGAGCTGCCTCAGCTCCCAGGCTGACAAACACTCTGCTGAAGAATGGATTTTCCACTTTGCCAGGCAGCGGAAAAAAGGCTCTCCTGCCACTCCTGGAGCCAGGCAGTGCCGTGCACTTAGTGGGCTTTGGGGAACAAAGCATAAATATTTCAGAAGGGTGCTTTAATAAGTGTTTGTTTGCTCAGAAGCTGTTGATTCCTTCTTGGGGAGTTGCTATGGTAAAACCACGTTGGTTTAAACAGGAATAATGATTCTCTCCTCATGTCTGGGTCTGTGGGAGCTCTTGCAGATCCCTGTGTCACCAGGAAAGGGATGGCTCTGGGAAGAAGGGGATGCAAGGACAGATTTTGTCTGGTTCTCTGGTACTGCCCGTGCCAGAATTTGTGTCAGAGAATCGAGGCTTCAAAACTCACCACTGAACTAAAGACTTTGAGTTCCATCCTCTCAGTTATTCCTGGATTTAGGAGCACCCAATCCACCCAGGTGGCAGAGATGGGGGATTTCATCTGCTCCAGCATCTTTAGGAAAAGAGCTGGAGTTGGTGCTGGAAAACTGCTGCCAAAAAGTGCAATAGACGCAAAGAAAGCATGGTCCAGCAAAGAGCCAAAAATAGGAGGGCTGCCTTAGGTAAAGGACTGCCAGGCTGTGCCACTTCAGCTGGGCTTGTTTAAACCTGTCCTTGTGTCTGTCTGCCACAGATTCCAGCCTCTCACTCGGAGTCTTCAGGAGTGCTGGCTGATTTCTGCTCAGACACGGCCCTGTGTCCCCAAAAACAACTGCAGGGCTTAGCAAGGCAGTGCTAAAACCTGGCCGGGAGAGGGAATGTCCTTTGTGGTGCTGGAGGGCTGTTGGCATGGGAACGAGAGCTCATCACTTGGCATGTCCTTCCTTTCACACCCGCAGGGAACTTGCCGTATTCAGCCCCAAAAAACAGGCTGGAGGAAGTGCTCAGAATGCCCTGTGAGAGGCCAGGCTGTTCCCCTTGGTGATGAGCTCTCTGTTCCCCATTTGTATTCCTGCTCTGTGCCACAGGAAAATGGGAGCTGGCACATCCAGCCTGGGCTGGGTGGTGTTTGTTGGGATTTTCTGCTCAGCCTCTGTGTGAGACTCAGGAAATGCAGCCTGGTGCTGCTCCCTGCTCCTCTCTGCCCTGCCTGCACTCAGGGAAGCTTGGAGGGGATGGAAACTGTGAGGAGCTATTGGGTCTGAAAATTGTAACTGAAGGAATCAGGGTCCTGCAGATCCTGGGAAGCTCCCTGGAACACAGCTGGAATAATGGAATAAACCCCAATGGAGCACACCTGGAATAATGGAATGAACCCCACTGGAACATATCCTGGAATAATGGAATAAACCCCAATGGAAGGACACCCTGGAATAATAGAATAAACCCCAAAGAAACATATCCTGGAAAAATGGAATAACCCCAATGGAGCACACCTGGAATAATGGAATAACCCCCAATGGAACACAGCTGGAATAATGGAATAACACCCAATGGAACACACCTGGAATAATGGAATAACCCCAATGGAGCACACCTGGAATAATGGAATAACACCCAATGGAACACAGCTGGAATAATGGAATAAACCCCAATGGAGCACACCTGGAATAATGGAATAAAACCCACAGGTGCCTCCCAAGCCCAGCTGTGCCACTGCAGGAACGATCATTTCCCACATTTCATCTCCACACTTCATCTCCCAACCAGCTCTCCGTGCTGAAGCTCCATTAACCATAAGGTGACACCTCTGAGATCCTAAAAAGCCCCAAAGCTGGGATCAGTGGTTAATGAGCACAGCAATCCCATGTATTAGCTGCCATCCCTTTGGAAAATTTGGGGCAGAGATGGCATTGTGAGCTCGCTGTACAGACAGAAAACCCACCCAGGGCTACCAGGGGCTCTCAGCTGGGCTGGGATAACTCTTTTGTTCTCTTCTCATCTGCTCAGCTTTAGCTTTGCAAAGGCACCTCTGCTCTTCACACGATGGAATTTACCTGTTCTGCCTCGCAGCTCCTAAGATTTGGTTGAATTTATAACCAGAGGTTAAAACAAACCCAGTGAATGCTCCTCAAACCCTTTTCACCACCCACACAATATGGAACACATATTTCCAGTGATTCCTTTCCCTCTCTGGGTTTCAAATTAACTGGGGAATAACCACTGCAAACATCAATAAATACTTCATCCTTTGGGCTTGGTTATCCACCACTGACTCCCAGGGCACAGCCAAAAACACAATTTTGTCCCCATGATGTTCTGGTTGAAGGCCTGGAGAGCAGGAAGGGATTCCACTCTTGTTTCCCTCTGCTGCAGTAGCCAAAATCACCCCCTGATGTGTTCGAGGCAGAGCTGGGCAAGAAATTCCCAAAAGAATCCAGGGATATAAAACAGGACAATGTCCTGAGGGCTCTCAGGATATCAGAGCCTGAGATAACAGAATTTTTGGGAATTCCTCAGCAACAGCACTACTTTATATTTTATTTTATTTTTTTGACAGAACAGGTCCATTTATTCAGACAGAACTTTTTGTGGGAAAAGTTCCCAAGAGATTCCCAGGAGCATTGTGAAACCTGGGGTTTGGAGCTGGGAATGCTCAGTGATAGGATTCTCAGAGGGATTTGCTGATTAAATCCATTCCAGGTTAGATTTTTACCTTCCCCGGTGCCCAGCACTCTCCTCCTTTTCCCCAGTGCCCTGCAGAGAGCAAAATGATCACTGGGAAACCTGGATCTGTTTTCCATGAGGGAAAAGAAAAAAAAATACTCCTTTCCATCTCCATTTCTGAGAATTTTCACCTGGCTTTAAACCCCCAAAAAAAGAAGAAAAAAAAAAACCAAAAAGAGAGAATGGTTGACTTTGGAGCATCCCAGGCAGAGCAGGGATGGAAGGGTATTTTGGGGACATCCTGAGCTTTGGATCTGCTGAGAACTGGGTTTTTCTCAGCATCTGCTGAGAACTGGGTTTTTCTCAGCATCTCTCCCTGGAAATATTCCAGGACCTCAATTCCCCAGGAATTCCATTCTTGTGGTTTGCTCCCTGCAGCAGCAGGGATGCCTCAGGTGGAATCTCGCTCAGGAGGTGGCCAGGGAGAGTCACCACTTCCTCCCAGAGAGTTTGGAACAGGTTTTGGAAAATAAATAAAGCCCAGAAAAAAAAAACCCATACAACTTGTCCAGGAGCAGAGCTGGCTGCTGACTCTGCAGGTGTTATTTTTACACCTTAAGTGTTTCCAAGCTCCCAAGAGCAGGTCCAGAGGAGACATTCCCTGGGAAGGGCTCTGCTGAGCAGGAGAGGTTTTTTTCCTGTTTATTCACTGCTGACATTGTGTTTGAAAGCAGGAGGGAGTGACTTTTTGTCAGGCTGCAGAGCATTTCCCTTGCCTGGCCAAGGAAAACAATTGAAAAAAAAAAAAAACAAACCAAAACAAAACACTAAAAACCCAAAAAACAAAACAAACAAAAAAAACCCCAAATACCCAAAAATAACCCACAAAAAACCCCAAAACCCAACCTCTCAAAAAAAAAAAAACCAACAAAAAAGCAAATTTCTGCCCTAGAGGTTTCTCTTCTCTTCTCTTCTCTTCTCTTCTCTTCTCTTCTCTTCTCTTCTCTTCTCTTCTCTTCTCTTCTCTTCTCTTCTCTTCTCTTCTCTTCTCTTCTCTTCTCTTCTCTTCTCTTCTCTTCCCTTCCCTTCCCTTCCCTTCCCTTCTCTTCTCTTCTCTTCTCTTCTCTTCTCTTCTCTTCTCTTCTCTTCTCTTCTCTTCTCTTCTCTTCTCTTCTCTTCTCTTCTCTTCTCTTCTCTTCTCTTCTCTTCTCTTCTCTTCTCTTCTCTTCTCTTCTCTTCTCTTCTCTTCTCTTCTCTTCCCCTTCCCCTTCCCCTTCCCCTTCCCCTTCCCCTTCCCCTTCCCCTTCCCCTTCCGGATCAAAGAGAAAATTCCAGACTGGTTCCCATCCCAGTGACCCCATTTCTTTCCACCCAAGAAGTCCAGGTGGTTTTCCAGGGAGCAGAGCTGCATCCTCCAGCTTCCCAGAGTGGGAAAAGCTCAGCTTTGCTCAGGATGAAGCATCCCAGGGCAGGGAGTGCCTTTCTCTGGGTTGGATCTGTCATTTTTTTCTCTTATGTACATATATATATTTACATAGAATGTCACACATCCACGAACTTTTCCAGGTTTGGATGCTGCAAATGGGAAGGGAATAACTCAGCTCAGTTAATCCAAGTTTTGAGAGCTCAGGGATGATTTCAGGCTCAGCAGCTCCTTCCAAGGAGGATTCTCTGTGTGTGTCCAGCCCTGCCCAGCACCCTGGGGCTCTCCAGGCTCCATCTCCCACGAATTCCAAGATATCCAAATTCATAAAAATTGAATGCTAGAGGGACAACTTAGTGCTTTACAGTTGGCCAGTCCCTGAACAAACGCTACAATATTTCCTTGAGAATTGAAATACATGGGGAAAAAAAAAAAAACCAAATTGCCAAAAAGCAGCTGAACAAGAACATGGAATTTATCAAATGATATTTTGGTGCTTGTTAGTTTGGCTTGCTTGCTTTTACAGTGCAGGTATGTCCGTAGATGAACCCAAAATGAAAGTTTGGGTTGCTTTAGCCAGGTCAGCAGGCTCAGACACCACGGGGTTTGAGCAGTTTGAGGCCAGACAAATCCTTTGTGAGCTGCTCGGTTCGTGTGCCAGTGCCACCGAGGAGTGGCCAAGTTCTGGGACCTTGCAAAGCATCAGGGCTTGGATGGACCTTGAGCCACCTGGGCCAGGGGAAGGTGGAATGGGATGAGTTTAAAAAGCTCTCCCAACCCAAACCATTCTGAGGTTCTGGAGAATTCTGCATGGAGAAGTTCTGGCCAGGAATGGTCCAAAGCATGTCCAGGAATGATTATTCTAGTTCAACTCAAAACTTTTCATTTTGCTTCAATTTTGTGCAATTTAACACCTTCAAAACTATTCTTTTTTTTTTTCTTTTAAAAAATAAGAAACCCTCTGATTTACGATTCTTTAAGAACAAATTATATTTAAATATTTAAAATTTAACATATCAAATTCAAAATTACTTTGATTTTAGCTCCTTAACGGACTCTCTGCTTTTAAAAATATTGAAACAATATGGGGTTTGACTTTATCAAAATGCTTTATTTTTCCCCCTACTCAACTTCTGTGAGTAGAAAGATTTGAAGAATTCAGCTTTTTTGGGAGATTCCTGAGAAACAATTCCCACAGCATCCTCTTCAAGTCCCTAAATCTTTTACAAGTCTCAGCTGCCTCAGTCTCAAATTCTTCTGTAATCACAGACTTTTCACCCAATAATTGTTTACAGACAGCTTCTACCTGCTCCCATCTGTGCTTTATCAGCAGCCTCTGCTGGAGCAGCATTTTCTGTCAATAACTGCCAGGAGTTCCCAGGATACCAAATCTGCTTGTGCCACGTGGATGATGAGAAGCTCAGAAATTGTTGGTGGGGGAAAAAAAATATCAACAATCAGAAAGTTCCTTCCAAGGGGAAAAAGGCTTCCCCGTCAAAAAAAATAAAATAAAAAAAAAAAAAAAAATCAAAAGCACCACCGAGAGCATTTTTCCCAAGCTCCAGGGATGTGGGATGGGACAGGAGAAAGGGAAAAGGAGGAGTGAAGGTCCCTCTGGGTCCCCTGACTCAATAAAGGCAATATATCCCCTTTATTCAAGAGGTTTATTCAGTTCCTCTCAGTATTTCCAGCAGAGAAGAGATTTTTATTTTGGCAATTCAATCAATTCGCAGGGATTTGGGTCGGGAACCTCCTGGATATGTCAGAAATACAAAGCTCCAAGTGGTACCCACCCCATTATGGAGCTGATGCCACCTCCTTCTGCAGGTAACTGTGACAAGGGGTCGGGTTTATCCTCTGGTAATCCTCTCCTCATTCCCTGCAGGAGAGGGGTGGGATCCTCCCAACCCCTCCTGTCATTTCTCCCTCTCTGCTGCTCCTTCAAATGGGCTGGAAATGATTTTGTTGATGTGGTCAGCATTCTCCTCTCTGTGGTTCACTGCTGGGTTCTCTCTGCTCCTTCCTCTCCCCCCTCCTCTTTCTCTGGGGTTTTTCCTGCTGAGCACTTGGAGCTTTTCGAGTGACCCTCCTGAAGAAAGGACAGAGGACAAGGGAGGAACCCTCTGTGCCAGGCTGAGCTGGTTTTAGGGAGATCAGCCCCTAAAAACATCATCCCTCCAGAGCCCAGGCCCTGTTATCTTTATTTTATAGGGAATTTATGGGATAAGTACACTTTTGTCAGTGCAGGGGTGCCTACAGATGGGGCTGGCTGGTGAAACTGGGGAGAGTGGTTTGCAGGATGGGCTCCCTTCATTAGGAACTCTCCTGGGAAGAAATTCTTCCCGAGAAAACCCTGAAACACCAACCCAGCATTCCTGACAGGGAAGGCATCTTTGCCTTTGGATTCCTTTTCATCCTTTTCCCAGCAGCTGGGGCTGCCCCTGGATCCCTGGAAGTGTCCCAGGCCAGGTTTGGAGCAGCCTGGGATGGTGGAAGGTGGGGTGGGACTGGAGGATCCTTTCCAGGTCATTCCATTCCATCATCCTGTGATAAACAGGCAAGGAAACTGGATCTCAGGAAGGTCTGTAACTGTTAACAAAGAACCTCTCAGTGCTCCACGCTCTTATTTTGCTGCTGCTGGTGGGAAAATGGACAGGGAGCAGTCAGGAACCGTGGCCAGAGCTGCTGATTAGTGGCAAATTAACAGCAGAGCCAAGCCTAGACCTGCAGAGTCCTGATGTGCAGTGCCTGAATGTAACCCCAGCAGAGCACAGCTTCACACGGGCCTGTTTGCACCTCCTTTTGTGAAATCAAACTTGATTTCTCTCTTTTATTGAATCTGGGAGCCCAGCTTTATTCTCAGAGGGAGTAAGAGGGAGAACGTGCTATTCCAAAGGGAGTCAGAGCACTGCACCTCCTTCATCCTTCTATCCCCTGAAGAAAGCAGGAGCAGGAAACTTCACTGGCACCTTCCAAGCCATAAAATAAACAATCCCAAGAGCCCAATATTGAATTTTCACTCCGTGCAGAGCCTGGCTCCTGTGCAAACGAGAGCCCTCTCACCCCAAGGGAGCTGGCAGCTGGCTTCTCACTCTTCCACTCATTTTTAATGAAGTGTGGTGACATTTTAGGGGCATGTGGCACCCCGAGTGACCCACAAACAGGGCTGAGTTGTGAAAGTGGGAGGAAATGAAAGGCAAACAGAAGAGCTGTGCCAATAAATGAACGTTCTGTCCTGCCCAGCTTCCCCTGGGCCGTGGGAAGCAGGGCTGGTAATTCACCAGCTGTTTCTCACCACAGATTATTTGCAGTTGCAGAATTGCTCATTTAGGGCCTCTGGACACTTTGGGCTTGAGGAGATCCCACATTCCCAAGAGCTGGAACAACAGATGGGAAGAGCTGTCCCTCCCCAATTGTCTCAAAGGCCTTTTGAGACCCCCACAGTGTGTGTTCCTCTGCCTTCCAGCTCCGTGGGAAGTGTAAAATAAATCCCTCCACTTTGAGGAAGGATCATTAAGCTCCTCTCATTGAACTCGCCACGAGGGGAGGGTAAATGAACACTGCAGGGCTTTTGCTCATTCTCAAAGCAACGCCAGAGAATTCTCTTCTCCAGTTAGAAATTAAAAGCTGATTTCCCTGTTTGCTGTTACCCCAGGCTCAGCCTTGGGATGCGGAGCCTTGCAGGTGGTTCCTGCCGTGAGTGATGGTGGCACTGAGCTGAATGCCAGGATTTGGGTTCGGGTGGTGCCCTGGCCGTGGTCACTGCCCTGGGACTCTGCTGCGGGTGCAGCTGCAGGAGCCGAGGCACAAATGAACATCTGAGGGGCACTGCAGCAGTGCTGAGGATGTCCCACTGCTCCCTGACTCCTTCCCGCTGCAGGTGAGCACAGGGGTGGAGCTGAGGGAAAATGCCTGAAATAATCAATGGGAGACAGGGAATGGGATGAGCCCTGCAGGAGAGGCTTCTTCACACAGGTGTTTTCACCTGTTTGTCACAGAATCAGAATGGTTTGGGACCTTAAAGCTCATCCAGCGCCACCCCTGCCATGCGTAGGGAAATTTAGGTGCCGTTTAAATCTGAAAATGTACTTTGCACATTTTTAAAGCAAACCTAACATAAATTCAGCACATAATTTAGACATTATTATCACTGAAATATCAATTATTTAAAAATGTGAATCCACTTGATTTAAAAATCAAGGATTTAAAAATCAAGGTTTTAAAAATCAAGGCTTTAAATATCAAGGCTTTAAAGTAAAGGATTTCAAAATGAAGGATTTAAAAACGACATTACCATAGATTACCATTCTTTGGAAATGTATACATTAATTTTCTCTCCTGTCAAATTTGGTTTGTTTGCAGTAATGGATCCACAAATGCTGCACACAGAGAGCACCAGGACAGAGCTGGCACCCTGCAAACCCTCCCAGGCTCCAGGTGATGCCCCAAGTTCTGCAGTTTATTCCCCCCACAGCACAGCTGGGTTGAGCCTGGAGTGGCAGGACAAGGGGAAATGGATTCAAACGGACAGAGAGTAGATTTAGATGGAGTATTGGGAAAAAATTCCTCCCTGGGAGGGTGGGCAGGCCCTGGTACAGGGTGCCCAGAGCAGCCCTGGATCCCTGGCAGTGCCCAAGGCCAGGGTGGACAGTGGGGCTGGAGCAGCCTGGGACAGGGGGAGGTGTCCCTGCCATGGTGGAATAGGATGAGCTTTAGATCCTCACAGTGAAGTGAAGTAAAACTGTTCCCCCTCCTGCTCATTTTCCCACTCTGCCTACGGAGGTGATTGGTAATAACTTGCAGTTTACCATTAAAAAATCACGCGGTGTTTCCAAATCTAGAGGGGGTGAAAAATCCCTGGATCATATTTCTTTCCCTTTTTTTTTTTTTTTTCCTTTTTTTTTCTCTCTGTCTCACACCAGGTGTCCTCTGTCCCATCCTGCTGACCCTGCTTTGGCTCACTGGTGGTAAACAGGGCTAAAGTGGGCAGAGAGAGGCTCTGCTGGCTCAGCACCCCTGGCATGGCCAACATCTGCTGCCACCCCCCGTGAGTGGGGATCTGCAGCACAGCCCTGCCCAAGTGCACATCCCACGTGTCCCTGGCTCCTGGCCCTCTGCTCTGGCTCCCAGCAGGTTTAAAATATAACCTGCTTCATAGCTGCTATTTTGGGGGCTCTCTGTTTTCCCCTGCTTGAGCTCCCCAAGCATGTGTTGCTATTTTTTCCAGTAATGATCAGCATTACCCCACACATTTCTTTTTAGAATATCCACTTTTAGCCTTGATTATGCAATTATTACTCCCCGAAATAATTTGTTGTGTGACCTGTATTATTTTTTGTTTCCAAATAAAACCAGCAGATTTTATTTTAAATAGATTTTGCTTCATTTATAGCACTGCTAAGTGGTTTTTCCCCAGGATTAGAGTGGGCTTCCCCAGGGAATGTGTGCTTCCCAACACACATCACCCCTATCAACGTGTTTAGCTCTGAACCCTGCAAAAAAATCACCAAACAATCCCAGCTTTCATAGCCTGGGACAAGCAGAAAAATATTTATAGAAAGGGAGCACAAGACCACATGGAACTGTAGGGACAATTGCAACATTATTCCCAATTTGGGAGGCTGGAAACAAATGCTAGGCAGAGGAACTCAGTGTCTCAGCGAGGTGTGATGGTGTAAAAGCAGCATGGGATGAGTTTTTTCTGTCTGAGGGAGTGAGAGAAGCACTAAAATGCTCAGCAGGGCTATCCCAGCACCCTGCCTGTGCTCCCAGTCCAGCTGTGCTCCCAGTCCAGCTGTGCTGCCAGTCCAGCTGTGCCCTCTCCCAGTCCAGCTGTGCTCCCAGTGCTGGCGTTGCTGCCAGACAGTGAGGAGGACCCACAGGGTCAGAATTTCCTGTTGGTGGGGAAAAAAAGAGTCCCCAAACTTTGTGGGGCTTGATCAGAATGGCAGAATCTGAGGCCTTGGGACACTTTTATTGGAGGCAGATCCCGGGGTTGGTAGAGATAGGGTGGGGATGTGAATTTGGGAATATTCAGCAGCTGGATGTCGCAGAGGAGCTTCAGCAGGACCCAGGGTGGTGGCAGGCAGCACATGGAGCTGCAGGGAGGTGTCTTCTGCTTCCAAGCAGGGGGAAAGTGAGGGCAAGGGGTGCCTGTGCATCGATATCCCCCAGGACAGGAGCCAACGAGTGCCATTGACGTCAAGAGTGACCCCGCCAGCGCCGAGTGTCCCGTTACAGCAGGAGCTTTTAGCTCCAGGAAAATGCCTCCCTGCTGAAGCTCTCACCGCTGCCAAACATGCCACAGCTCCTGGTGACTGGATCACTCCAGAGTCCTGCAAGGAAAACAGCTCAGGACTCCTTCAGAGGAGAGACGAGAGAAAACTTCCGAGCTGGGCGAAGTGAAGCAGTTCCCGATAAAACCCTAGAGGTCAATCTGCCTCCCTGGCCTCACAGAGCCACTGGGTGAAGAGGATTCAGGAGCCCAAAAGGTTCTTTATCCAGGCCTGGGAAGCATGATGCTATCCTGCATTTGTGGGGTTCACAGGAATCTGCTCCCCGGAGTTTGCCCCGGCACCTGGATGGAGCCGAGCCAACGGGACACGAGATGGTGCTCGACCCCTTTCCAGCCTTCCCCTGCTGTCCACACATCCTAAACCTTCCTGGCAGGCCAGGGAAAACGCAGCAGATTTCCTGCAGGGCCGGGATGGGGATGGGAGCCCCCGGGATGCTCCCTGGATGAGCTGGGAGTTCTTCCTGCTGGGACTGAAATGAGCAGCCAGGGCTGTGCTCTCCCATTCCTGCTGGTAGGGAAGGGCTCCAAGGGGAAAGAAAAGGAAACAAAAATATTTTAGACTGTCCGAGGAATGAATTGAGGATGTCTGGGAGGGCTGCTGAAGCTCCTGTGCACTGCCTTGGGTATGACATCCACTGTAAAAAGGAAACCATGCTTCTTTCTTACCATTTCTTGCCTTTGCACTAGAATCCTCTTCCAGGCCTTTAAATGAACTTTATTTCTGGGAGAGGGGTGATGTGCTGGGTGCTGCCCACCCCACCCTGGGTGCCAGCAAATCCAGCTGGTTAAATATAGGCTCTGAGGGTGGCCTTGGGAGCAGCACTTCAACCTGAGGTCCTCAAACATGCCTGGAAAAATTCCACTTGGCATCAGGCACTTCACCATATGCTGCTGTTCCCTTCTGCTTTTATCCACACAGGTCCTCCAAGCTCTGGGCTGTGGAATAGCTGCTATTTCTGGGGGGGCATTCGATATCTTTCCATTCCTGAAGGTGCTGTCCCCTGCTCTGGGCTGGGACACAAACAAACTTCCCAACTGGATTCACTGGATTGCAGTGGGGCAGGACCAAGGGCTGGGTGGGAAGGTGTTGGGAGGCTGAGGCTGACAGGTACCCAAATATTCCCCATCTGCTTTGGGATTTTTCTCTCTCAATCAGTGGGACAGTAACTTTCAAGAGCAAGACTCCCACATTTCCATTCTGAACTGCTGCTTTCCTGAGGAGGAATTCTTGTACCTTCTCTTTCCACCCAGCATCCTTGGCTTTGTGAGAAATACTTGCTCTCAGAAGAACAAAAATGCTTTGAGCATCTGTTTTATTCTCACACCAAATCACACCTAAATCACCCACTCAGGTTTGTAGCTGCCAGGGGGGGTTGGCTGGGAATTCCATGTGGAGAATATGGATTTGCACAGCAGGGCTGATGCAAAGGTGCTGTAGGGAGCCTGTCACAAATCCTGGGGGTCTATTCCAGCTGTTTTTTTTTTTTTCCTTGCCCATCATGGGAAGCAGTGAGCTCTGCCCAGTGCAGGTATGCAGCACAAAACCCCTTTATTTGGAAGTGTAGAATAAGCCTGACCTAAATCTCTCCAGACCAACACAGATTTCTCCAAGGAGAGGGGAAAGGTGCCTCCGGCAGAGGTGTGGGAGCTGCCTGAGGCTTTCTTTCCACTCCTCTGATCCCAAATTTGACAGGCTTGCAAAGATCCTGATGCTTTTCCCTGAGCTGGCTCCCATCTCTAGGCTCGATCCTCGCTGCTGTGAACTCACCCTGCTAAAATGATGAGTGGGAGCAGGAGGTGGAGAGGATGCAGCAAACACCAGATGAGTTCTTTCCCAGGTTTGTGGGAGGGAGTTTGTGCCGTAAAGCTGTCAGGAGGGTGGAACACGCAGATCTGAGCTGTCAGACCTTGCTCCACCACGCTGGCCAAGCTCCTGTGCTGTCCTGGTGTCACTGGCAGGGCCTGGCTGGGCTCTCCATGCTCTGATATTTATTTGTTTGGATGCCTGATGCATCCCCAGCTGAAAAAAAAAAAAGAAAATAAAGTCCTGTCTGTTCCTCAAAGAGCTTCTTGAACTCATCATTGCAGGGGCAAGAAGTCCAGATTTCCTTCATTCCCCAAATAAACACAACCTAAATACAACCTCATTCATGCCTGCAGAGCATCCCTCTCCTCCTGCTTCCATGGAAAATGCTATCAGGAGAGCATTTGGGTATTTTTAGCTCCTTTTAATTGAAGTGGCAGCTGGAAAGCAAGAGGAGAGCCAGCACCACGCTGGAGCTGGCTCCTCACAGGTGTCCAGCAGCTTCCACACGGACACCTGGGGGATTCAGGACGGGTCCCTGGACACCTGGGACAGGCTTGGGGCAGCTCTGAGAAAATCCAGGAGCTGTAAAATACTCTGTGTCCTCCCAGCCACCAACCTGAGCCACGAGGAATTCAGGTTGTCACCCTGCAGGCCCCAGCCCCAGAGCACAGGTTGCACTTTCCTCTCCACTGCTGGAGCCCTGAACAGTCTGGAGTCAATATTTGCCACCCCTTGTGCTTGGTAGCAGGAAGAAAACCTCTCACCCAAAGGTTTTGCTGTCTAATCTGTGTAAATGCTTCTGTTTTAACAAGAGAATGAGCAATGACAGCTCTGCTGTCCCTCCAAACCCCAAACCGTGGGGATGTCCCCCGTTTTCCCCATGGAGGAAGAACATCCCTGCAGTGGGAAGCACACCTGGAGGGCTGCAGGCAGCTCTGGGGCTTGTCTGTGTCACTCATCTGAAAATCAGAGAATCCCAGAATATCCTGAGCTGGGAGGGACCCACGGGATCATCCAGTGCAGCTCCTGACCCTGCACAGCCCCAAAATCCCAGCCTGGGCATCCCTGGGAGTGCTGCATCCATCCAAACTGTCCCGGAGCTCTGGCATTCCCTGGGGATCCTTGGGCAGCGCCCAGGGGAGGAACCTTTCCCAAAATCCATCCCTGAGCCAGCCCCAGCCCTTCCCTGGGTGCCGTCCCTGTCGCTGTCCCAGAGATTGGAGCTGCAGACCCCAAGGAGTCTCCCCTGGGTCTCTTCCAGCTGCACAATCCCAGTGCCCTCAGCTGCTCCTCCAGACCCTTCCCCATCCCCGTGTCCCTCCTTTGGGTGCTCTCCAATACTTTTAGATCTTATATGGTGCTCTAGCAATTTTTTTCCCCAGGATTTAGTGGCCATTCCCAAGTTTTCAGCATCTCCAAAGCTCTGGTGAGTCCATGTAACAATCCATGACCACTCCTGGGCAGCCAAGTGTGGCTTTGCTGAGCTTGGTGCTGTTCTCTGCTGTGGTATCAAAGGTAGCAGAGCTTTTATTGCTGTTGGGGCTGTGAGGAGCATGAAACACCCAGCTGGACTCCTTCTGTTTGCAAAATGAGCAATCTGGAAACAACTGGGAAGAAAACAAAAGGGAATCATTGCAACAGCCCCTTCGTGAATTTACCTCGGAGAGGAAAATGCCCTTTCCCAGTTTTTCCTGCTACAAGAGAAGAGTCCACACCTCTGAAATAGGGTGGAAAACGTGGTTAATCTAAGATCTACCAGCCACAATTAATTCTCTTTGCAGTTTCTAATGGCTGGAGAGGATTTCATCTCGCAGGATAAACCCATTCCAAGGCAATTTCCTTTATTATTCCAACTTGCAAATTGCCTGTTCCTACTGGGCTTCAATGCAGGTCTTTCGAAGTTTAACACATCTGCCAGTTTATAAAGTCATTATTTTTAATTAATAGATAAAGTTCCTCCATTATTCTCCGAATTAACTCCAGCTGAAGAGGAGACAGAGCCAATAAGTTGCTGTGTGAATTCACTGGGAAATTCTCTCAAAATGCTGTGATTAAAGGTGGAGAAAGGGATTTTATTTGGCAGATAAATGGAAAAGCAGAGCAAAATATTCCTTGCAGGTGCCAACCTGCCCTGCTCCCACCGACCAAGCAGGTGGAATGTCAGGAAAATGTCCTGGGAATGGCAGTGACATTTACTGGGAGCACTGGTCCCTCTCCGGCTCCCCATGGGGTTGAGCCTGGTCTGGGCTCAGGAGCAGCTTCTCCTCCAAGGTTTGGACACCCAGGGAAGGGTTTGGGAAGAAGGAGGAGGTGGAGTTAGGATGGAAAGCTGAGATTCTTGGCTTTTGCTCAGGCAGCTCAGTTGTGCAGGTCTCCAGTTCCCCCAGTGTCCTGGCATTCCAGAAAAGCAGTTTGGGAGAGGGATACCCAGCACTGTGTGTTTATTCCTGGAGGACTCTGTGATTAAAGAGCTCCACTTGACCTGGCAGCCATGGAAAGGTTAAATTTAAGACAAATTGATTATTCCACATTGATGTGTCTCAGGAGTGAGCCAGGAGTTGAAGGGTGACAGAAACCCTGCCTGTTCACCTTAGAACACCCTAAAAAATACATTAATTATACATCAAAATAGCTCCTGGGTCTTCCTTTGCCCTGTGCTGCCTCATGGCTCAATCACATCCAGTGTCATGGAAAGGGTTCTTCCCCAGGAATAGTTCTGGATTCAAAGGAGAGGTCACAATGATGGAGGGACAGAGGAAAAGCTCCCAAAATCCAAGTGGAGAAGGTAGGGTGTTCTCAAGGAATTTATCCATGGAGGAATGGGAGGCAAGAAGTGGGGGAAAAAAAAAAAAAAAAAAAAAAAAGAAAAGAAAGAGTGAAGAGCTGGCAAGGTTTAAGAATCTGTTAAACATAATTTTAAACATGAAGTCCAGCCCAAGCACAGCCAGATCTCAGGAAATCACACTGGCAACTCAAATATAAACCAAAAATGAGATTGTTTATTTGGCAGCAAATTGGGCTTTTCAGGATATTCTTTGCAAGTCATAAAGATGAAGAAATTGTCTCAAATTGAAGTGACCAAAGAAAGAAGTGCTGTGAACAGTTCAAGCCTTGGTTCAGTGACTGGCCAGGCTGGGTTTAGGAGCTGAGAGTATTTCACTGAACATTCACGGGGTGTTAAATCAAATCACAGCTTTACAGACTGAACAAGGGAAGAAACCATGGTTTGATTTTCAGTGCAAGGCATAAAGTTTCATGTGACACGTCCAGTTCTGGGCCCTGCTGCTCTGTTCATGGAGCAGAGGAAGTTTTCAGGGTGATGTCTGCAGATCTCTGGGACCCACAAAGGTTGCTGAGAAAGGCACTTTCACACATTCTTCACAGCAAACCACATATGTGACACTGAAAAAAAAAAAAAAAAAAAAAAACAACAAACAACAAAAAACCTTTATCTTCACTGGGAAAGTTTTAGCTGTCCATAAATGAAAACACAGTTAAAAAGCAGTTGGAAAGACATCAAAGTTTAGGCTAAAGGCCAAGAAAGGACAGTTTTCTTTGTTGCTATAAAGGGTGAAGGAGCCAAGCCACAGACAAGGACTGCCACTAAACTGTCTCAGAGGACCTCAGGGTGGCAAAGCTGAAAGATTTGGTCCTAAAATTTGCCTGAGATGAAACTGGGGATTAGGCCTGGGAGAGTTTGGATTGTTCAGCCTGGAGAAATGGAGCTTTGGGGTGGCTTAACTGTGGCCTGAAGGAGCTACAGGGAAGATGGAGAGCAATTATTTACAAGGGAGTGACAGGACAAGGTGGAATGGCTTCAAATGGACAGAGCTGCTCCATCAGGCTGTTCAGAAAAGGTTCCAGTCAGAAAAGGTTCAGACAAGTTCAGGAAAGTTTCCAGTCTGAGGGGGGTTTGTGCATGGGGTGTTTAAAGGGAAAACAGATAAACAGGAGAAGTGCAATTCCAAGGCTGCATTTAGATGTTTTAGGCAGCAGCACATTTCAAATGTTTAAACAAGCACTGCTTTTACTGCACAAGAATGTCACAAGAGAGGCTCTGATCAGCTGAGAGATGTGGGCACCTCCTGCTCCAAGACCTGGCTTACCTTGGCCTTCCACTGCACCTAGGAATTCAATCACGAAGATGAAATGCTTGACAAGCTACAAAGGTCCCGTTAATCCTAATCAGATGTGCCTCCCCAGCCCCACAGTAAAGATTTTCTTCCACATATCCAACCTAAATTTCCTCTTTTTCAGTGTGAAGCCATTCCCCTTGTCCTGCTCCTCCAGCTCTTGATGAATTTTCCCTCTCCAGCTTCCTTGGAACCCCTTCAGGTACAGGAAGAGGCTCAGGGGTGTCCACACAATCTTCTTTTCTCCAGGCTGAATGTCCCCAACTTTTTCAGCTTGTCTCCATAGGGAATGTGCTCCAGCCCCCTTATTAACCTCCTGCCCCTTTAACAGAGCAGTCATTCAGAAAATTTAGGGGAAATTCAGGGGAGAAACTGTAAATGATGTCCCCTGAAGAACAACAAGAGCACTGTGAAAACTTGGAGTGAGAAAGGGAATTGCTGAAGTGCTGGAGTGAATTCCCAGTACAGTTTCACTCCATCCACCCTCCTCCAGATGTTTGTCTATAAAAGGTTCATTTAAGCTCCATTTCTTAGCTAAAAGAGTTGATAGCAAAGATCTTTATCCTCTGCCTGGCTACTACTCTGATGAGCCAAATAGACAAGCCCTGCCAGAGAAGAGCCTGTTCTGGGAGCTATATTTGTAGCTGTGAGAACACAAAAAGTTATGTCTTTGGAATAGAATTGCCTGATTTCTCAGATATCCTTCTGGATCCTGGCCTGGCAGCTCATTTCCCTATCTCCAGTTTTCATCTCCAGATTGCTCCAGTGGAGCAGCCCGAGCTTCTGAAAGCACTGGCACTGCGAGTTCTTGCTGCCCTGAAGAAACACATCCTCAGAGGGCTGTTAATCACTGAGTTTGTTATCCTGCAAACGGGGGGGAGGCGTGGAGGAGCCTGAATGGATTCTGGAAGCTGGGGAGCCTGGGCTGAGCTTGCTCCTTTCCAGAGCAGCACAGAGACAAAGCTGTCCCAGTTCTGCAGCTGAAATCCTGCACGGGCCAGAGGAGCAGGGATGAGATGCACCCCCAGGATGCTGTCCTGTTCCCAACCACTTTTAGGGCCAGATGAACACACAGACCTGCTGAAAGAATCTCACTGACCACACTGGAGCCTCAGCACAAGCTGGGGGTGTTCTCTGCATCCTTATCCTGCTGTTTTGTTATTTCTTCATCCAGCCCTGGCCTCATTTCCTCATCAGCACCCACACTTTATTGTTAAATATGCCCAAATCCCAGACCAGCAGCTCAAGGGACACTTTTAGCTTTGTGTTTTTGCTTGCCCCTGGCAGGTTGGGGAGGAAACTTCCCAAAATTTTCTGAGCAAACAGCTCAGATATCTGCTCCCGATCCAGTGTTTTTCCATTTTCCATGGAGTCACTCCCAGCTGGAAGTGTGAGGGAGTGGGGATCTGCTCCTGGCCCCAGAGGTGAGCAGGAAGGAGCAGCCAGGGAACATCTGTCAGAGGAGAAGGTTCAGGACGCGGAGCTCGCTCCGCAGCGTTCGCTCCCTGGAAGAACTTGTTCTCCCAGGATGAGCCAGGAGTGGGGATCCAAGGAAGGAGGGTCAGTGGTGGCAAAAGGAAAGACACTCAATGCTGACAGCCTGCAGGGATGGGCCAGGAAATCCAGCAGTGAGAAGCAGCTGGAGGAGAGGAGCTGGAGGGTGGATATGTGGGAAGGGCTGGAAAAGAACTGCCTGGAGTGGGTCCCTCCTTCTGCACCGAGTGGGATCTTTAGGATGGAGAAAAGGGGGATCGGGGGGGACCTTGTGGCTCTGCACAACTCCCTGACAGGAGGGGACAGCCGGGGGGATTTGGGATCTGCTCCAGGGAACAGGGACAGGAGCAGAGGGAACGGCCTCAGGCTGGGCCAGGGGAGCTCAGGGTGGACAGCAGCAGGAATTTCTGCATGGAAAGGGTGCTCAGGGATTGGAACTGCCCAGGGAGCTTTGGATCCCCATCCCTGGAGCGCCCAAGGAATTCCTGGGGGTGACACTGAGTGCTCTGGGTTGGGGACAAGGTTGGGATCAGGCACAAGCTGGATTTAATGGACTTGGAGAACTTTCCCATCCTCACTGATCCTGGGATTCTGTGACTGTGTGCCCATCACTGGGGGATGGGCCTGGAGCAAGCACCAGAAGATGGCACTCCTGGCTGTGCAGCCACCCTGGAGATGAAATTCCTTCACTTTGATCCCAGCCTCTCTCCAAAGCCAGGGACCTGATCCCAGACTTTCCAGGGTCACAATTCCCCCCCTTTGTGGGTGACAGCTGCTCTTGCTGTCCAGCAGAGCGTGGCTGGAGGAAGCCATTAATTTGTTTTTCTATTGAAATTTGAAATAAAAATGTTTTCTTACAACCATGACCAAGAAAGGAGGCAAGAGCACCAGGCAAATAAACAGTCACAAGTGTCCCTCTGAGCTCTGTTTATGCTTCTCCCCTGAAAAACAACTTCAACCCAGTGCAAGACTCCAGGATAGAGCTGGGGAAAGGGGGAGAGCTGGGAAAAACAGCCCAGGCAGAGCAGGGGGTCCCTGTCACTTGTCCAGGCAAGGGGACAGCCACCATGGGTGAGGTGGGGACGTGCCCAGCTGGGGACAAGTGTCCTGCAAGAGGCATCTCTGCTTCCCTTCCTCTTTGTGGACATCCCAGCAGGAATGTGGGAGAGGAAAACCCTCCTGGATTTGCCCTGAGCCATCCTCAGGAGACAGGAATGTCACCTGCAGGAGCAGTGACATTCAGGATGGACAGGTCAACGTTTGCCAACATTTTCACTTTCTTCCCACTCGGGAGCTTGGCTGCCTCTGCTTTTTCTCATAGTGGTGCCAGCTCGGTCTGAGAGCAGGTGGGAAGTGGCCAAGCCACCCCCAGGGTGTCACTGTCCATGTCCCCAAGCAGGGAGAGCAGCAGGGACAGACAGGGAGGGCAGGGACCAGGGGCTGTGGCCACAGGTAGCACCTGCAGAGAGTCCTTTTGGCCCTGATCCCACATTTTGGGACCCGGCCAAGCAACACCGATCCTCTTGAAGTGAAGGGACAGATGCTGGCATTTGTAGCTCTGGTCTAGGCAACCCAAATCCCATAAAACCCACCCCAAAAAGCTGCCCTGAGATTCCTCCCTGGGCTGGGTGTGTTGGCAGCTCTTGTCTGGTTTAGATGGCACAAATGGGCAAATTCTGGGAGTCAGGGGCTCTGCTGGCTGGCTCTGAGCTCCTCTTCCATGGACAAGGAGAAGATAATTTCCCTGAACTAGAGAATTTCTGAGCAATGCCATTCCCAATGATTGCATTTCTAATCCTCAAAGGGAATTTACAGAGAGATTTGGGAAGGACGAGGCTGGATCCATTTTGGAAAAGCTCTGATGGTTCGTCAGAGAGGAAAAATCCTGGTCCTACACAGGATCCAACTGCTCTGCATTTCCCATAAGAGGAAGTGGGCCACAACCTGCTTGAATTATCCCCAAATCTGTGATTCTTCCCCCAAACTGTAATGTCCTCTTTATGAAACCTCCCAGCTCCTGACCCAAACCCCCAAAACAATCTTTGCCTTGCTCCTTCTTACTTTCAGAGCTGTGTTTCAGTGCTGAGCAAAGCAATCCCCACTCACAGATTGTGTTTATAATGTGATTTTGGCTCTTCCAACATGAAAAATGCTGCAACTATGTCAGTTATTCCTTTTCCCATCACTGCAGAGCAGAGAGTTCAGTCCCCTTTAGGAAACCCTTCTCCATAATTAGGAAAGTGTCACGGAAATTGTTTATCTTCATCAGGGAGGCTGGAACTGTGAAGGCTGTGAGCTCTGTGAGAGCCCCAAAAACCAACTGAGCTTTTCTGAGAGCCCTGGTGGGGTTCAGCAGAGGGCAGGGGACAGAGGGGAGGGTGTGTGCCAAATGAAACTGTTCTGATGCCACGGGCCTGGCAAGGATGGTGCTTTGCCAGTCAAAGTCCTGCTTTTGGGGTCATTCCCAGTGTTTTTTTTGCAGGGAATTTTCCGGAGGGAGCTGATTCTGCATGGGAGGACAGAGGTGGAGTGAGCCCCAGACTTGCAGGGAGAATTCGGGTTAATTTTGGTTGACTGGGGAAGACCAGTGGAACAGAATTAGAATTTTAGCCTGAAAGCTCATCCAGTGCCACCCCTGCCATGGGCAGGGACACCTTCCACTGTCCCAGGGTGCTCCAACCTGGCCTTGGACACTGCCAGGGATCCAGGGGCAGCCACAGCTTCTCTGGGCACCCTGTGCCAGGGCTTGCCCACCCTCCTAGGGAAGGATTCTTTTCCTTCTTGAAGACTTCAGAGTCCTCTTCTTTCCCTGCAGAGCTCAGTCACTCTCACAGACACCAGAGTGGTGGCAGGAGGCACCTGCGGGGAGATGGAAATATCCCAAGAAATTGGAAATAACTTTCCTTTTTTCTTCTTTTATTCCCTGTCATCACAACTGGAAAAAGAAGAGAATACAAGGTTGCAGAACATGAACACAAAAAGCAGACGTGGGGATTTTTGGTTTGAGGCGGGCTGAGCCGTGGCCCTGATGTCGAGGGACACGTGGTGGCACTGCAGAGGTGGCAGATGGCATCTGCAGACCAGCTGGTGGGGAAGCAGCAGCTTTCCAGTGCCAGTTTGTGTGGAAAGGCTCTGGCCCTCAGGATGCAGCCCAGGGGATTGTGACCCTGCCTGAATCACGGCAGGCTCCCAGCCAAGGGGCTCCATGAGCTGGATCCACGCCCTGCACAGCCCAGTGATCCCCACTGAAATCTCTGTGCCAGCCCTCCACCCTTTGGAGAGCCATGCCAAGGAGGAATCCCACCTGGGGGACACGGGAGGGGCTGATGTGCCAGCCATATCTGATAAAACACATTTGGCTGATGCAGGTCTACTCAAAGATCGTTTCGGCCCCTTTATCCCATTAACGAGGGCCATTCCTCAGCCCTCATTAAATCCAGCCCTGCCCTGACCAAGCACTGGCAGTGAGATTGCAGAGCTCAGCTTTGTCCCTGGGACAACTTAATCTTCCTTCAGGCTGGAGCTGCTGTGGAATAATAAAGTTTCCCTGCTCGATGTGCTCTCCCAAAGGTCACATCCTTTCCCAGATCCATCCCCAGTAGCCCTGAGCTGTTGTGGGAGGGGAAAAGGATTTCTGTCCCCACCAAGGGATGTGCTGCCAGTCCCTGCTCCCATTTCAGAGTGTTCCCCCTGCCCTGCCCTGCCCTGCCCTGCCCTGCCTTGCCCTGCCCTTCCAGGCTGATGCAGTTTTTGGACTGGTTCCAGTGCTGGAAGAGCCTCAGCCCAGTCTGAGCACCCCCAGCATCGCTGCAGCTTCTCACCAGACTCGCATCCCTCAGGGTTTGCTTCTCCCCATCCCATGCATCCCTGCACTCCCTGGAAGATGCTGCTGTGAGAGCTGCTCAATCCGAGAATCCCAGGAGCCTTGGGGTTGGAAAATCCCTCCAGGATCACCAAATCCAAGCTGTGCCCAACACCCACCTTCTCAGCAGCCCAGAGCACTGAGTGCCACCTCCAGGCCTTCCCTGCACACCTCCACCACCTCCCTGGGCAGCCCCCTCCAACACCTGACCACCCCTTCCACTAAGAAATTCTTCCTGAATTTCCTTATTTTCTCTTTTTTTTCAATAACCACCATTCTCAGTTCTCTTTAACTTTCACCCAGCTCTTCACGTGCCCTACATTTGTTTTCTCAGCTCTGCAACAAATCCACCTCCTCTGCAGTGCTATGGCCTTGATGTGCCTTTGCAGAGTTTAATTGTCCGGAGAATAATTAAGCTGAGCTTCTCCTTCCCTGCTGTGTGGCAGGAAGGTTGTAAGAGCAGCTGGGGTTTGTTCCAGCCCTGTCCCTACACTTCACCTTCCCTCAGAAGGGTTTGGGCATCCTGGCACTGATTCCTCCTTCCCCCAAGACACCTTTTGCTCCTCACAGTGAAAGCGGGAATGAGAGCGAAGCTGCAGCTCCACAAAGATTCCGCGTGATGCTCCACATCATGATGGTCAGTCCTGGATTCAGGAGGGGAAAACGCTTTGTTTGACCCAGTTTTGGGGGAATGTGCCCTGCACCATCCCTTGCTGCTGCTGGTGAGGTTCTTTTTGTGTACAAGAACCCAAAACCTCTGTGCCAGCAGCTGAGGAGGGGACAGCTCACTGGGCACACCCTTGAGGTCACTTTGACTTTGGTCCTACAGCGGCCTGATGGAGCAGAAGAATTATTTAAAACTAGGAAGCAATGGAGATGGATCAGGATCCTCCCACAGCTCTGCCCCAGGGGAGTGTTTCATTGGCCATTCGAATTAGTTCTTTTATTCTTTATCTTCATCAGGGCTCAGAGAAGGATGTGGAGGCTGCCTCGGGCTCCTCCAAAACCACTAATTCCTACAGAACAACTGGGAACTTCACCTGGCATGGCACAAAATCCCTGCTGCTGGTTGGCAGCGTGGCTGGTGGAGGATAAAGCCTGGATGGATAAAAAATATCCCAGGAATGAGAGGAGCAAATAACTGAACCCTGGCTGAGTTTCCAGTTTGCCTGGACCTGGCAGAAATGTCCCCCAGGTGGGACTTCTCCAGGAATCAACACCTGATGGTGTTTCCTACATTCCCCCAAAGTCTGAGGATCCAAATCCATGCGCTGGGAATGTGGTGGGAGGAGGTGGCACTGAGGACTCAGCTAAAAATCAGCAGAAAAAGCAAACCCAGAAGGATCAATCCATGCCATGAGCATTGCTGTTAATGAATGCTGATAAGGGAAATAATCTGGTTTTAATGATCAGGACCCTGTGGCCACCTCAGGGCTCCTGAGGTGAACTGGCTTGAAAGGGGCACAGCTCCTTCACATCTTGGGGGGATGTTTTCACATTTTTGGGTGGATGTGTTTTCACATTTTTGGGGGGATATGTTGTCACACCTTGGAGGAATGTGTTTTCACATCTTGGGTGGGTGTGTTTGCTCCTCTTGCTGGAGGAAGTGGTCAGACCAGGGCTTTTCTCTCAGTGCACTGCACACTAATATTTATTATTTTCGAACCCTTAAATTCCACATCCTATTCAAGGCACTTCTCCCAAGGAGCCGCTGTGTTTGCAAGAATTGTGAGGCTGCTAAAAGGGAATTTGCCAGCTGGGAATGCTGTCCCCAGCTTGGATGGATTTCTGATAAAACCTTGAGTGGCCTTTCAGGAGATAATCAGGGTGGCTGCTGGGAAGGCAGGCAGGTTTGGGGAATGCTGGGTGTGAGGGAAATGAGGACATCCAAGGTTCTTTCCTCAGCCTGAGTGAGGAACACGAGCTGAGTCACCTTTTTGTTTTACGGTTTCTTGGATGGTGGTGGGGTCCTTCTGCTCTAAACCATCATTTCAGTGTGAAGAGCCCTGCAAAGCTGATATTTCCATGAATATTTCATATTTAATGCGAGCCAGAAGAAGGAGCAATACACAGTCAGTTGTGAGTTCATCCCCAGGAAACGGGATCGCTTCAGAAAACACATGGAACACGTCACTGCTCATTAATTATGCACAACTTAATAAATTGCTGCACACAGACTGAGTTCAATTGCTTCATTTTTTCCCTGAGCACAACAGAGTGGAACTAAGCCTTGCCAGATTTGGGTTTCTTGTATTTTAATTCCTCTGGGGGGAGCACGTGGACATTTCTTATCAAAAACTTGGAGTGAGAAATAACCCTCCCCACTTATCAGGGACTCCTGGAGCCGGATCAAAGGATGTTTGCTGTGCCATGGAGTTCAGTAGTGCCTGACTTGGAAGCAAACTCATTTCCTGCCATGAGCTCTTCCATGCCTTGTTCTTGGATGGAATATCTATCCCTGGATCTCCTTGTCTTTCCATCAATCCTCTGTTCAGATGTAGCCTTGATCCAGGGGAATGCTTCCAAGGAGATCTGTGGAATTTTGTCCTCAGTAGATTGAAAATTTTTTTGGGGGGAAAATGCTGTTTATGGGAGAAGGAAATGATTTACACATTTTTATGGTCAGGTTTTGTGTGTGTTTGTGTCCCACAAGGATTTCCTTTCCCCCAAATGTGCTGAAGTTTTTCATTTTGACAACTTGAAAGAAACCTTTCAGCCTCATCTTTTAGAATCACTGCTTGGTTTTCCCTTTTTGAAATATGACCTATATTTTAGAAAAGAAGTTAAAAAGAAGAACCAACGGTCCCCAGACAAAATAAATCTCTTGATTTGGGTCTAGTTCATCTTCTTTGTCATTGCTGTTTTACAAAACAACAGAGGGGAAAATGCAGCTCTGCTTGGGCTGAGCTAATTAATTTTCCTCTGCTTTCTTTGTTCACTCACCAAGCTGAAAAATTGGCTGTTCCTACAGCTTTATTTGGAAATGGGCTGGGAAAGCTCCTTATTCAAACAGCCGGGCTGCAGGAAATGCCCAGGGGATCTCAGGAGGAATAACACCAGGGGACAGCACTCGGCTTAGGAGCATTCCTCCTGCTCCTCGGTGTAAAACCTGACTTTTTGCAGAGGAAAGACAGGATCTGTGGGGCTCGGCGAGGGTGACGGCTGCTTTGGAAGGAGCTGGGTGATGTAAATGATCCCAGGTGCCAGGGGTGGCTCCTGTGGCACAGGAAGGGAGGCACCGGGCTGCAGTGGCTGAGGCACTCCATGACAGGGCTTTGGCTCTGTTCCCCCGAGTTATTTTTGCTCCTAACGAAGCCCTGGGCTGGTGGAAATGAGCTCAGGAGCTCGGTGCTTCCTGTGGTCACCTGCCAGGCTTGGGGGACTGCTGGGCTGTGCCAACCCCTCTGATGTCCCGTGGATGGTCCCCAAATGTCCCTCGTGGGGCAGTGCCAGCCCCACAGCCCTGAGTGCTCCTTCCCAGGGTTCCAGCAACCTCCCCCAAACCCAAAACCACAGCAGAGCCCGTCTGCATCCTCCCAGGGGACCTCCACATTCCCAGACCGTGCTTCCCAAGGGAGCCCTTTGCTTTTTCCTGAATTGCTGAGTGTATTTCAGAGCAATTCCACAGAAAGCCTGGAATAAATGAATCTTTTCCTCTGCTGTTCGGGCCGGTCCACGTCTTCATTTAACTCTTGGGACGCTGAACTCGGGGGAGGTTTTGGGTTTTTGGTAATGGAGAACGGAGGTGGCTCAGCCAGTCCTGCTTTTCCTGGGGATAGCGTGGAGCTGGACACTGCATGTGGGTGTGGAATACTGGGCACAGGTCTGGTGCTTCCAGCAGAAGAAGGACATGGAACTGCTGAAGCTGAAAAGTTGATAAAGTTTGATCTTTGCAAAGATCACAAAGTCGATAAAGGGACTGGAGCATCTCCCTGTGGAGGGGCTGGGAGAGCTGGGAACGTTCATTCTGGAGAGGAGAACGTTGTGGGGAGACCTCACAGCATTTTCCAGAGTCTGAAGGGGCTGCAGGGAGGCTGGAGAGGAAACTTCATCAGGAATTGGAGGGACAGGATGAGGGGAATGGCCTCCTGTAGAAAATGAGTAGGTTTAGATGAGATATCAGGAAGGAATTGTTCCCTGGGAGGTTGGGCAGGCCCTGGCACCGATTCCCAGAGAAGCTGTGGCTGTCCCTGGATCCCTGAGTGTCCCAGGCCAGGCTTGGAGCACCCTGGGGACAGTGGAAGGTGTCCCTGGTCACGGTGGCATGAGATGATCCTTAAGGTTTTTTCCAACCCAACCCATTCCATGATTGTAAACCAGAGCAGCAAAGAGGGAGAACAGGTCACACTCACCTACATGAGTGCCCTTCGCTTCCTGGCCACCAGCTCAGCTCCAGCTCCCAGCCTTGGGAACGTGTGCTCTGCATCTCTGCAGGGATGAGATGAGCACCACGTTCCCACTGGCCTGGGGATTGCTGCCTGTTTCTGGCCAGGGGTGGGAAAATGAGCAGGGAACATTTTGGTATCCTGATCTTTCCCAAGGAGCCTCTGAAGTGCTGGGTGTGGGAGGGCTGTACAATCAGGTCAATGCTTTTTGGGCTGCAGAAAAATTCCTCTCTAATTCCCAAGGTTCCAGGAACATGGAAGCCCTATCCTGGAGCAGTTTCCAGCAGGGACACCATGAACAAGTCAGCTTTAATCTTATTATCTCAATGATGCTCTTTATTAGCCTAAATCAGCCTGGCATCCTTTTGATGTCTGTCCAGGATGGATTGTATCTCTCCCTGTTGGAAAGGCCGTGGAGAACTCTAATCCTGGGCTGTAAATAAGGAGGGAAAAAAAAAAAATCTTCCTTGTTGATGAAGTGTTTTAGAGCACAAGGCAGGGAGAAAGTGGAATGATCAGAGAGCAGTCAGACTTTCTGAAAACTGAACTTCAGGGGAACAAAGCCCTTGCACTCTGGGAGGAAATCCCAGGCACCAGCACAGGCTGGGATGGCCCTGCTGGAGCAGGGAGGTGACACCAGTGACAGTCTGTGCTCCCCTCCAACCCGACCCATCCTGGCATTCTGGGATGTTCCCAGGAGTCCACACCTCATGATGCTTTTCTTTTCTTTGGCAGCAAAAAGAGTTGAATGAAATCCCTGTGTAATTCCAGGGTGTGGTGGGTGACAGCACCATGATATCACTGCCTGGCAGTGCCAGCACCCTGCTCTCATGGCACAGCCCGCTGTCTTTCCAGGTGTGGCAGCAGGAGATGGGATCTCACCTGCCTGAACATCCCAGCGTGCCACCGACTCCTCACCCAGGGAAGAGAGGAGAAGTCTTGGCTTCAAACTGATCTCAGCAGCCTGGTTGTATAAGCATTTTTTGTTTTTTTAAAAACATTATCTCATAGGGTTATTTAATCAGCGCTTTCGCTGTTTGATTTGTTGCCCTCACAAAGCTTGAGCCAAAAAGGGGGATAGACCTGAAATGAGGGTCTGTGAAATGAGAAATGAGAAATGAGAAATGAGAAATGAGAAATGAGAAATGAGAAATGAGAAATGAGAACCTGCCCAATGTCTCTGTTCAGGCCACTGAACTAAAAATCAGCAGAGAAAGGAAACCCAGGAAGATCAATCCATGCCATGAGCATTGCTATTAATGGATGCTGATAAGGGAAATGATTTGGTTTTAATAATAGGATTTCTAAAATAATTGTATTTTTCATTCCTGGCAGGAATGGCTGCAGCTGGTAGAAAGTCTAGTTGGAAAAAAGCAAGGGAGATAAATTCCCAGGAATTTTAGGCTTTAGGCCAAGAGGATAATTCCTTGGTTTTCTCTAGACTTGTAAGTCTGAGCATCCTCTCTTGCCCCAGCTCTGCTCAGAGCTCTAATTGTTGTAATTAACTCAGAGAGTAGGAGTTAATTACAATACATCATTGCCCCGGAGCCCACAGAGGGAAAAGGGGCCCATCCCACAGGATCAAATCCTTTGGCCATCCTTTATCAGCTTTCCCAAGGCACTGCTTTGCCAGAAATTCCCCTCTGGACTCTGGGGTGAGGAAAATCCCTGGCCCCAGGGAATTTTGTGTGAATTTGCAACAGAGGGGAAATGCAGGAGGGACATTAATTCGTGGACAGCTTTGATGTGGGAAGATATTTCGCATTTCCCTCATGTAAATGCTCCAGGAATACGAAGGTCCTCCAGCAGGGACTGCTCTCAGAGTTCTGTTTTGTTGTTGGAATGGAAATTAGGGAATGAATTTACCCTGACCACAAGGTGGTGGGCAGCAACGGGATTGCCGGGAGCAAAAATTTGTCCCTGCTAGGACACGAATATTTTGAATGTGATATTTCTTATCATTATTAAAAACCAATTTTAATTCAAAACATAAAAATTTCTGACAGGTGGAGACGCTCATCTGCAATGCAGAGCCCTCCAGTGTTTTTATTTCTTTATTTTTTATTTATTTATTTATTTTTCCCTCCTTTTATTCGGGAAGAAAAGGAAAAATGAGCTGGATCCAAGGGATTTTTTTTTTAATTTTTTTTTTTTTTTTTTTTTTTTACTTTTCATTTTTTACCTTTTTTTACAACCTGGTCTAGTGGAAGATGTCCCTGCCCATGACAAAATGTTGGAAGAGTTTTAAAGTCCTTTCCAACCCAACCCAGTCTGGGATTCTGGGATTCCAAGAAGGAGAATGCAGCCATGGATATTTGTCCTCATATCTCTGGATGGTTTTTAAAGATAAAGGTTGGAAGGAAAAAATTTTTCAACTCGACCTCAACAGGTCTGGCAGAAAGGCAAAAACTTTCAAGGACTTGAAAAATGGTTGAGTAACATTAAATTGGTGATTTTTAGATGTGAGCAGCGAGTAGATTGAATATATTTAATATGTTATAATACAGATACGTACAGCCTGAGTTAAGATCTTAGATTACACATTAATTATTTTATATTTTATATATAGCATGTGGCATTAAAATAAAACCAAAAAAAGCCTCAGCATCTGCCAAGAGAGCCCAAAACTTGTCTCTGGAAATAGCCAGGATCTTTTCCAGTGCCTCTCTAAAGAGCACCTGCATTCAGTGGTCAGCAAATGTTGCCCAATTGGTGGCAACTGTTGTCAACATCAACAAAAATAGAGATGGGATAATGAAAGATTTCTGCTGACATTCTCAGATACAACGTGTGCAGCTTCCACCTGACCACAGATCCCTGACAAATGCCATTGGCCACAAGCTGAACAGATTTTTTTTTTTTTTTTTAGGGAAAAATTCTCTGGGGAGAAGATGCCAAAACTCAATGGTTTTTTTTTTTTTAATATAGAAAATATGCTAAATAAAATATATTAAATAAAATATATTAAATATATTACTCTCTTGGTGACTTCAATTGCATTGCTGGTATTGTTCATGTTGCTTTTTAAAATGTGATCATGTTAATAATATATTTAATAATATCATATTTTGTTCTAGAAGATAAAAATAGATTTCAAAAAGCATCAGGGGCCAATACCTCTTCTTCCACTGTAAATGTTCCCAAGCTTTAAAGAAATCCCAAGAGTCCCATCATAAATATATGACATAAAAAGGGCTGATCCTGGAAGGATGAGCCTCATCCCTAAATAACTGATCCAAATGTTGCTGGAAAGGAAAGGAGGCAGGGAACAAATCCTGCTTTTTCCAAGAATTTTATTCAATTTGCTTTTCCCTCATGGTATTATTGCCATGATTTGAACTGGTTGAAATATTCCAGAATGTCAGGATTTCCCTCTTTATCCACCACAGGAATTTGATTCCTGTTGACAAGTTGGGAATCATTAGGATAAAAAAAAATCTCCTTAAGAAACCAACTCATCCTCAACCCACATAATTGTTATGTAAGTTCTTGGTGTCCTGAAAAACAAATTAATGAAATAAATAAAGGGGGCGGGGGGAATGTCATTAAAATAATTGGCTTCCTAATTTGCTTGATCAGAAGCAGCAGCATGGATTCGGTTCCCTAGGACAACGTGTCCTGCTTTGGAAAAGGAGGAAACACTTCTTGTTCTGGGATCTCCAGAGCAGCAGAACAGGCTCACTTGGACTCCCATCCCCCCTCCCCTGAAAGTGCTGCTATTTGCCCAGAACAAATTCCAAGGCTTGAGGAACCCATGGATAAAGTCAACAGCCATGGAGAACACTCATGGAAAAGCCTCTTGGCCTCTCAGGTTTGAGAGGGGACTGAAGCTCGTGCTTTTCCCGTGGATTTTTGGACCCTCAGGGACTGGCCCTGCAAAGATTGGGTGCTCCCAAGCCAACACAGCGAGGCTGGAATGTTGGGGTGCTTTTCTCTGCAGGCAGGAATTGTTTTCTACAGTTCAGAAACACTCCACAATCAGGAAAATTAAAAGAAATAAGAAAAATTAAGCATAGAAACCTCCAGAACTCAGAGAGCCGCAAGATCTGAACAACTGGCGCTGATTTCATGGAATCACAGAATTACTCAGGTTGGAAGAATCCTCCAGGATCATCAAATCCAAGCTGTGCCCCATCCCCACCCTGTCCCAAGCCCAGAGCTCTCAGTGTCACCTCCAGGAATTCCTTGGACACTCCAGGGATGGGGATCCAAAGCTCCCTGGGCAGCTCCTTCCTTCTGCAAATGCTGGCTGCTCTCCTGGAATCCCACCAGCTCCTGCCTGGACTGTGCCTGTTCGCAGGGGCTTTTCCTGGAAAATTATTCCACGTTTAGAGTCCCCACTGGAAGCGCACAGTGTGTGAAGAGGGAAGAATACCTCCCAATGTGCTGCCACAAGGATCTGCTCCAATTAATTTCCAGGGATGAGTCCCCGAATGCTGCACACTCAGTGCCCCACCCTCACCTGGGCTGTTTTTGCATCAGAAACCTCAAATTCCCACTTCCCAACTCTCTTTTTCCAGAGGTTTTTTTGGTTTTTTTTTTGGTTTTTTTTTTTTTTGCCCAGGCTGGGTAAGCCTTGCTGCAGGGGAGGATACACACAATAAACAGCTTTTCTGGGGTTGATTTAATGCCTCAGCAGCTCCCCAGTTATTAATCTATCCACAGAGGAGGTTTATTGCTGCGTCTACCACAAACTGATAAAGATTATCACGGAATTAATTCCCAACAAGTGTGTTGTTAGGCTTGGAGCCAAATGCTCCGAGTTATCAGTGTGAATAAATACTTGAGCATAATTTCTCAATGAGCCTGTCTTAAATGGACTTCTAAGGCCAAACCTTTGCAAATAAACTCCGGGGAAAGTGAAAAGAACAAACGTCACCGTGTTCTTGCATCACATCCAACAGATCTGACGCATTTGGTGCAGGGCTCAGGGAGTCTGAGATCCAGAAATACCACCCAGGTTCCCTGGAATGTGGCAGAGCTTCTCCTCTGCCTTCATCATCTTCATCCTCCTCGAAGAAGGAGCGTGCAGGGAATGCTCATCCTTCCTGGTTCTTGACCTTCTGTCATCCCTCTTTCTGTCTTGCACTTCCCAGCAGAGCCCTGGGAGTTTCATTTTCAGTGAAATTCTCCTGCACTTTCATTTTTCAGTGAAATTCCCTCCTTTCCTGCTGCCTCTTGAATTTCATTTTCAGTGAAATTTTCTCCTTTCCTGCTGCCTCTTTTGAAGGAATCACCAGCTCAAAGAGACACTGAAGCTCCAGGGGCTGCTGATGAGCACAGAGCTCAAAAGCAGCCAGAAACATCTGGGCATTGGCCAGAATAATTTTCTGTTTGTGCAAGAGACAGAAGAGTTTCCATCATCTGCTGAAAAAATGATCCTAAAAATAACTTTCCTTCAAGTGCTGCACAGCCACAGACCTGTGCAGTGGACACAGGTGCTGGCAGCTTGGGGACCTCCACCTGGGAGAGGAAGGAGTTAAAAAATACGGAAAGGCCAGGACCTTTCTAATTCTTGGAATAATTCTAATTCTCCTTTCCAGCTCGTCTCTTCCCTGGGTTGCATCTCAGAGTGTCAGGACCATATTCTTGCAGTCCTTGTGGAATAATCTTGTTTTTCCTTCCCTCTGGGTTCTGCATGAGTTTATCCAACCCTCTTCCTTCCAGGAAAAGTCACACTGCTGCTGCTGCTGCTACAGGGGACGTGTCCCAGGATGCTGCAGGGAGGCTGGAAGAAAATCTCTGGGAGCATTTTGGAGACTTGGAAGCAGCTCCAGTTTCTGTTTGAGCTAAAGATTTCTTTATTCGAGGTGCTGGAGCACCAGAGTGGATGCTGTCCTGCCTGACTGCAACAGGGGATCCCAAAAAAAACCCATCTGTAGGTTCCTGGAGTGGCCATGGTTTCAAAGGTGGTGGGAGAGAGAAATGTCCCCAGGATAATGGTTTTGTGCAGCAGGGCTTGACAAACACTCTCACAGTGATTTACGAGGAGATGAGAACTGAGCCAAGCTGGGCCCAGTCCCACTGAGGAACTGGTTTCTATATCTTAAACAAACCAGTCAAAGAAAAGCAACGTCTCATCTTTGTGTTGGAAAATATCCCAGAGCAAGGTCTGTTTGCCTGGCTGAGGAGGAAATTGGGGAGGGGAGTGGCAAAAAATTCAATGTTTTGGGGTAGGAGGGAGCAAGGTGGCACTTCCATCTATCCAGCAGGGCCAGGGGGGACTGTCCTGCTTCAGGACTGGGGGGAAGCTGTGCCTGTCCCCCTCCTAAAAAAAGAAACAAAGAAATGATGGAGACACTCAGAGACACATAAAGTGTGGGATGTGATTCAAACCCTGGAGCTGGCAGGAGAGAGGAACTCAGATTTTTGGCCAGTCCTGGTGATCTCAGCATTTGGAGAGGGCAAATGTTGATGTAGCTCTGCTTTTCTGAGGGGTAGAATTTTGTTTGTGGAGGCCACCAAGGCTCCCAGTGCAGCTTCCTCAGGGTTTGAGAGAGGCTGAAACTGTGACAATACTGCCATTAACAGCAAGAGAAAAAAACACAACAGTTAAATAGAAAACGCAGCAAAACTGTAAAAAATCAGAAACCAGCCATAAAAACCAAAATCCTGGTGGCATCCCCAAGCTAAGCAGAGCAAGGAAAATGGAAAACTGAGCAACCAGAGGGCTCTTCCCTGTGGGAATCCTGTGAGTCACATCAGTTCACAGTGTGCTCTCGACAGCAGTTTCTCACCAAGACTATCTCCCTTCTTCACCCATAAAATTGGTATTTAAAAGAATTTTTAATAGGTTTTTTTTTTTTTTTTTTGAAGTCCCTGGCTGCCACAGAGGGTGGGGAGCATCCACACCTTGTTCCTCCTGTCTCTGCCTGGAATGACCTCGGCAGCCCTGGAGGATCAGGGAACTTTTATGGCTTGTTTGAGGCAGCAATAAAATGTTCCACACCTGCATTTCGGATGCCATAAAATGCTTGGGAAAGCTGCTGGAAAAGCCTTTAATGATGATTATTTTGGGCCATCACTGAGTGCTCTCCAGAAAAACTCATGGAAATAAATAAAGCAGTGAAATATTTGTGATGTCATTATTGTCAAAGATTTTCTGAGGGCATTTTGCAGAGCTTTCCAGAGGCTGAAGGTGGTAAATGGCTCCAGAGTTTTTCCAGGAGAGGAAGGCCACGAGGTGAGGCAGGGTTTTCTTGGCAGTGGTGATGATGTTTTAGGAATTCCCTGCTGTTCAGAGGAGATTCCAGGAGGAAACAGGGCACCAAGAGCAGCACTTTGGAGTATTAAGTCAGGTTTAATGCTGCAGACACACTGGATGTGGGTTAAAAGGTTTAACTGGGACCAATGTGCTCAGCATCAATCAAAAAATAGAGAAGGTGAAGTAAGAAATTCACTAAAAAAAAAAATTTAAAAAATTAAACCAACAAACTGATTCCCAAATAACCCCAAACCCTTCCCTGCTAAAATCTGAGGTGTTGCAGCAGCCTCTAGACATTTAAACCTTTAATATTAATATAAAAATTTACCATAAACACTTATGGAATTTGATGCAGCAGCAAATCTTGTTCTGGCTTAAACTCAGGCTGGTGACACATTCCCAGTGAGGGTGATCTGGGAGAAAAATCACATTTTTAATTCCTCTTGGCATTGCAGTGCTGCTGGTTGCCAGTGGAAAACCTGCTGGAAAATGGCATCACCAGTGACCAGAGCACAGTCCCAGTCTGTCAAACCAGTTTGTCCTCCCAGTTTACTGGGAGGAGTTTTCTATCTGTAAATTGATCTGTCTTTTCACCCTGAAATTTTTGGATACCACGACAAAAAAAAAAAAAAAAAATGAGTAGGCTCTAATTTGATGCCTGCAATCAGCTGGGAGCATAAATTTCCCCCACCAGCATTTAAATTTCCATACACCCAGTATTTTCCTGACTAACTGAGAATCAGAATTTCTTCTCCAAAATGGTTTTGATGAAGGCAGCCTGGCTGATTTCTTTAATTAGTGGCAATCACGCAGCATTGTATTTAAAATGTACAAACAGCAAAGGCTGGGGAACTCATCTTGAGCCATCTTGGATGATTCCAAACGTGGAAATTTCTTTGGCTCACGTGTGAAATGGGGTTTTGGCTCAGTTCTGGGGAATCTTTTTTCCAGGTGACATCCAGCATGGAAAGGACCTGAGCACATCCCCAGCCCTGCCTGGGGCATCTCACTCCTCCTGAGCCACCTCTCAGAGAGCCCGAGCATCCCCAGGAGCATCCCAAACCAGGCCTAAAACTTCTTCCCTTCCATGAGAACCAAAGCAAATATTTTCAAAGTTAGTTATCCTCCCCAAGAGATTCATTAGCAGCCAAAAAAAAAAAAAAAGAGAGATTTTAAAGCTGTTCCTGTTGCCAATGTGAAGAGCTGTGCTTGTGTGGATGTTGTGCTGACACCTTAACAGGCTGCTGCTCATCTCTGGGATCTGTGGGACTCAGAACACTCAGCTCTTCACATCCCAATTTAGGGGAATTAGTCCTTAATTTGCCTCCAGAAATGAGGTTGGTTTTTTTTTTTTTTTGTTTGTTTTTTTTCCCTCTCGAGTTGCATCATTTTGGATGAGATCCTCCACAAGAGAGGAGGCAGGGACCTTGTTCAGCTGCTTCCTACGAGGGGGAAGGAGCCCTGGAGGAGTTTGGAAAACCAAACTGGCTGTTCCCAGCTTTAGGGACAGAGCACTGCAACAAATCTTCCTCCTCTCTGCCACCCCACCTCCTCCAAATCCCTGCTGGGATCTGCTCATTCCCTTTTTCCCATTTTTTTGGGGAAAAAAAAAATTACCCAGTCCTGACCATCCCTCAATTTGGGCAGCCCTGCCTGAGCTGGAAGTTGTATTTTGGCAGTGTGGGAGGGTGTGGTGGTGTTGAAACTCTTTCTATTCCTTCATCAGCATTCCATTTATTTAAAAAATAAATAAAAAATCCCTGTGAGCCACAATAGATTGTTTAATCAGCACAGAGCTGGTTAGCAAAGGAAAATGGGTGGCTGAGCCAGGTGCAAAATTCTTGGAAATGATTCAGGGATTGCACTGGAAGGAAAATACCCCAGGGCAGATGTGACCAGAGGGGATGGAATTCAGATTCTGCTCAGTTCTCTGAATAAATGAGGAGTCTCTGGGTGGGTGCTTCAAAAACCAGACAGGAGCTATAAATAAAGGTCTGAACCACCTTTCCCACTGGGAGCTGGTTTCCCTTAGAAGCTTTTAATGGGATAAACTGGGAGATAAGGGATCAGTGTGTGTGTCAGAGAGAATAACTGAGCCTCACTCCCTGGGTGCTTTCATCTCCCAGCTGGTTATAACCAAATCCCAAAGGATCCAGGGGCTGCTTTTCAAGCACAAGTGCTGGAGGGAAGAAATCCAGCCCCAGATCTCTGATGTATCCATGGAGAGCTGCTCCTGTTTCGTAAAATTTCCATGGTTTCTCCTCAGATTTTGACATGTTTTTTAAACCTCGAGCATTTCTTTCAAAACACATGCACAGCCTCTGCAGCTCTGGGGAGCTTGTTTGGCTTCAGGGAGTCCTGGAGCAGCCCAGGGATGCACATGGAGGATCTCTGTCGTGGAATTCACCCTCAGCCGACCCAGCTGATAACATCAGGAGACTCTGCTGCTGTTAGGGACCACTGGGATCTCAGGAAATTGCTGCCAGTTTGACCTTTGTGCCTGTTCATCATCATCATCATCATCATCATTTCCACAGAGGGGTCTGACCATGGGAAGGGACGAGTCTGGGACAGAATGCCAGGGCTGGGATGGTTTGGCAGAGCTCTGCAGGAGGATTTTGCACAGAAGCTGCACATCCTCCACGGAGTTTGGCATGTTCAGCCCTCTCCAACACCTCTGGGGCTTTGCAGAGCGAAGAAATAAATTCCAAACTCACGATGGCTCCTTTGGATGCTCAGGGAGAGCCAAGGAAAAGCAACCAGCCACAAAATTCCTTCAGGAAGATCTTTTTTTTTCTTGGCTGGGAGTGGAAATTGGGAGAAGCTTTGTGGGACGGGGCTGCCAGAACAAGCTGCATCCATCACCAGCTCCATTTTCCCTGGAAGAAGGGGCAGCTGTTAACTTATTTATTTGTCTCTGCTCCACGAATATAATTAGGGAAAAAGCCTGGAAACAGTGGGACAAAGTGCCCTTGCACATGGTGATGAACACAGAGATGGAGGATTTATGCTTGAAGCAGTGGAAGAATTCCAAACATGTTTTTAATATTCTGCATCCTGCCTTTCGTGCCTTCAGCGGCCGGGGAGGGGGAAAAGTGTCGTCTTTACACTTCTGCCTGGAAAAACAATTAGGAATGTTAATTACACTGCCCAGGAGGTGGAACAGGGGCTGGCCAGGAAGGAATTTTCTTTGCTTGTAAACAGGAAGACTCAACCTTTCCCACCATTCTCTGGGAAGGTGGCAGGAGGATTTCAAGGAGCTGGAAAATGGCACCTCAGTGGGAAAATCAGCAAAAGGAAGGAATGAAAATAGGCAACAGCAAAGCAAAGGCACCATCCAGGAGCAACCTCTGCTGAGGGGAAAAGAAGGGTGGAGGCACCTCAGCTGCTCTATGGAAGTTCTCCAGGATTTTGCCAGCACCCAGGAGCACCCAGCATTCCCCCCTCTCCCTAAATTGGGGTTTCCAGGGACACAAATCTGAGTTTTAGCCAGAGCTCTGTGCCCTGCTCAGCTCAGCTCAGACTGATGGGGATCCCATGGAAAGGAATATTTGGGGAGGAAACTCCTCATTGCTCAGGTTAAAACTCTGAAACGCAGTGCTTATCCTGGGATTTTGGAGTGGCTGTTAAACCTTGAGCATTTCTTTCAGAGTCATGGGTTTTGTGGTAAAAAAATGTGACAGATTTTCCTGATTTCAGGTCTCCACCTTCATCCCTCTGCTGAGTGCAGCACCATGCAGGGCACTGGGAATGTGAACTCTGCCCCTGCAGGCTCTCAAAGCACCTGAGTTGGGGGCTATTTAATTAATTTATTTCTTCCCCCCCCCCCCTCCCCCCCCCCCCCTCGCAGAATTTATGTAACACGAGCCACGATTTTCCCTGCCAACAATTCCCAATGGAATTACAGGTATCAGATATGAGCTCTGGTTAACTCATGTGCAAAAACAAGAGGTGAAAGCTTTTGTTTTTCAGGTCATTTATCCTTGGCTCTTCCCAGGACACAGGGAACTAGGGCAGGGCAGTTGGATAACACCAAGCAAGTCATTTCCCCTCACTTTGCTTCACTATTCCCATCAGGAAATGGGGAAAGAGGAATATTAAGTTCTCCCTGAGGGGATAACGAGCTGGCTGCAGGATCCTGAGCTGGCAGTGGCTGGATAGCCCATATGTTATCATCTAATATTGAATAAACAAAGCCATTTCCCAAGGGTCTTTAGGATAAATTGCCTTTTAGTGAGTGCTAATTGACTTGCACCCAATTTGTGCCTGGATCCCATCGTTAAAACAGTAACTACACGGCCTAAACCTTCAGCAAATATTTCAAAAAACTCGAGTTTCCGTTCTGTCCTGCTTGCCAAAAGTGGTGCTTTGTCCCTTTTTCCGTGTCCATTCCTGTCCTGGCAGTGCCAGCCTCCGGCAGAGCGGTGACGTCCGGGATGTTCTGGGAGCAGCTCTGCCCTCCAAACATGGAACTGCTCCCGAGGTGTCCCAGGGAGCAAAATCCCATCCACTCACTGCTCCAGGGCAGGAGAAGAGGATGCTCTGCCACAGCCCAGGTGTGGAAACAGAATCAGAGCCTGGAGAGGCAAATCCCGAAGGATGTTGGTGCCATCTCCCTCCTCTGATTGCCACTGGGGAGTGTTGGTAGGGAAAATTGGGGTGTGTTACATAAATGAAGGGAAGGGAAGGGAAGGGAAGGGAAGGGAAGGGAAGGGAAGGGAAGGGAAGGGAAGGGAAGGGAAGGGAAGGGAAGGGAAGGGAAGGAAAGGAAAGGAAAGGAAAGGAAAGGAAAGGAAAGGAAAGGAAAGGAAAGGAAAGGAAAGGAAAGGAAAGGAAAGGAAAGGAAAGGAAAGGAAAGGAAAGGAAAGGAAAGGAAAGGAAAGGTAAAAGATGAGAAGTTCTCCAATAGCCCCAACTCAGGTGCTTTGAGAGCCTGCAGGGGCAGAATTCACATTCCCAGTGCCCTGCATGGTGCTGCACTCAGCAGAGGGATGAAGGTGGAGACCTGAAATCAGGAAAATCTGTCACATTCTGGCTCTGTCACTTTGGGCCATGGCCATAGTGGATGAGAACAGATGGATGAAAACAGATTTCCTGTAGGGATATTTGGCTGTTTCCATGTTCCCCCTCCTGCTTGGAGCAGCCCCAAGCTTTTGGAGGATGTCCTGGAGCACCAGCCATAGGGATAACATCCAACTACAGGAGAAACCCCTGGAAAAGGGCTATTTATTCAGGGACGTGCCCTCATTTGTAACTTTTGGGCAAGTTCAGATGGCTCCAAGTGCTGGGATTCCAACCAGAACTTCTTGAATAGGGAACAGAGGTGTCCTGGCACCAAGGAGAGCTGCCTGGAAAGAAACATCCCCTGTGGAGGAACTGAGACTCTTTGTGTGCTCCTGGCACAAACCTTGCACTTCCCAGGGGGGTTTTTTATTTCCTATTCCGGCATTCTGAATTTTTTTTTCCTTGGGAATCTCTGGGAAGAGCCTGGTGCTTCCTGCAGATTTAAATAGGGTTGTACCCCAGGATTGCTGTGTGGGGAAAATGCATTTACACCAAATCCACACATCCAGGCTCAAGAGTGAAATAACAACCCATGCCTTGGGTGATCAGAAATGAAATTATGGTCTGAAGGCATTTCTGGGACACCTTTAATGGATTCAGAGGAGTCAGCAAGGGCTTGGCTCTTCAGGAAGTTTCTGGAACTGCCAGCACACTTCCAAGGCTTTTGCTGAATCCTTGACAGCTTTGATGGAAGTTAATTCATTGCAGGAGGTAAAACTGTCAGGGAAGGCTCCTTTCTCAAAAATCCTGTTGGAGTATTTAACTGGAGCTCGTGGTTTATGCAGCTCCTGGGAGAACAAGGAAGGATTTAGGATTGGAAACACTGTGCAGGTACTTTTCAGCAGGATAATTCCCTTCCTACTCCCCTTCCCAGGCTTGCTTTAGACACATATTACAGTCTAATCCTCAGTATTCCATTTTTTTTTTCCTGCCCCAGAAATACAAAGGTGCAGGATTTAGGACTGTGAGATTCAGTGGGCTTGAAAGGAGCTCTGGAGAGTCAAACACAGCAAAATGTCAAGGATTCACTTGAAATCCCTTCTAATAATGCCTCCTGCCAAGTCTATCCAAAGCAGCAGGAGCTTTTCCACCGACTCTAATGGGCTTTGGGAAATGCTCTGTGGCCTTGCAGGGAGCTCCTGTCTGGCACAAGAAGCCCTCCTGAAGAATGATTGCATATGGGACAAATCCAGGTGGCCCTTGGTGGCCTTTATTTCCTGGTGCTCCCTGGCTCCCTTCTCCAGAGGGAGAGCAGAGAGGCTCTGCTGGGAAAAGGCTGCAGAGAAGCTGGGATGGGGCTGCTCTGCTGAGGAGGTGATGCCACGTGGGGAGAGAAATTCTGGAAAAACAGGCAGGACATGTCTTCCCAATTATCCCTGCCGCTTCATTTGGATGAAATTCATTAGCGGTGCCAGGGAAAAATCAAGGGATTTTCTACCAGGCTGGTGTGGATTTGGAACTGGGCAGAGTTGGTGACTCCCCATGAAGGGCTGCAGCTCTAGTGCCAGGGCAGCGTGGAAGAACAACAATGGGAGGTGCTGGAAAAGGGCTGTGCGTGCCTGCTTTGTACCCTTGGAATTCTGATCCAGTCCTTTGCTGCTTGCTGATGTCAAAACATCATTTCCAGCAGTGTTCAAGGGCTTGTGAAACATCCCCATTTCCCCAGGAAGAAGCATCACAGAACTTTTTTCTTTTGTGCCTTCTAGGGGCTGAACTCATTCCAGAGGTCAAGTGGAGCTCAGGAACTGTGGACACCTTCCCTGGGACATGGACATTTCTCCAGGAATTCAGGGATATTTATAGCCCATGCCCAGGGAGACGAGAGGGCTTGTTTTAAAGGAAAATAGGCAGGGACAAGCAGAAATATTTGGGAGACTCTGCTTCATTCAAATTCCAGAAGCTCCCAAGGAGGAAAGCTTCCTTTTAAGGCCTCTATCCCACAATTATCCCCCAAAAAACGCAGGGAGGTGAAGCGGGGGAAATACATCCTGATAATTTGTTTGTGAAGTACCTTGGAGTGACACAAACTTCTCCCTGGAGCCCAATGTTCCCAGAGTTGTTATCCAGCTGCCTGGCTATCAAATAATCAGGAGAGGCAAAGAGGAGAATTTTGGCTCCTGGCATGAGAACAGGTGACCCAGCTGAGCATCCCAGTTCCTGGGAGAAGGAGAGGCTGGATCCCTTGGGGGATCCAAAGGGAAAGGAGGGCTCCAGAAATCCTCCCAGCAATGCAGAGCAATTCCCAGCTTGGATTTGTGGGGGGCTTTTTCCACCCACACAAATTGGCAGTGGCTGGTGGGAGGAAAATCCATGTGGGAAGATGTTGGGGAAGGATTGGAAAGTGGAGGAAGAGGGAATATGCTGGGAGAATGGTCCAGGAAAAGGACTGTAAGGAGCTGTAGGAAAGGAGGGAAAGAGCAAAACCAGAATCAGATGAACAACAAGCTCAGTGGAAGATGAGAGCCAAGGAAGGGAGAGCCTGGAGAAACAGAGGGAGAAATGAGGCACCTCACACTAAATCCCTTTGGACACCGCCACAAGCAGCAGGGATTTGGGAATGGCAGCATCCCAAGGTTGTGGATGCAGCAGAGTGCAGCGAGCTGGCTGAAGAGCAGGGATCCATCCCATTATCCCATTATCCCATCCCGTTATCCCATCCCATCCCATCCCATCCCATTATCCCATCCCGTTATCCCATCCCATCCCATTATCCCATCCCGTTATCCCATCCCGTTATCCCATCCCGTTATCCCATCCCGTTATCCCATCCCATCCCATTATCCCATCCCGTTATCCCATCCCATCCCATTATCCCATCCCATCCCATCCCATCCCATCCCATCCCATCCCATCCCATCCCATCCCCAGGAATGCGGGCAGCTCTCCAGCCCTGAGGGGTGAAGGGCACTGCACCCCTCCAAGAAGATGCCAGGCAACCCAGTGAGAGCACAAAAGGAAAGAAAACAAAATCACCGGGGATTCCATCGGGATTCAAAGCTCCGTGCCACGCCCGGTTGTTGCTGCTGGGGCTGGGATGAAGAAGGGAAAAGCTGCTTTATCTTATTCTGCTCAAAACCTGGCTCAGCCCTGAGCACCTGAGGGATGGGGAGAGAGGAGAAAGACCCAGAGCTGTGTCTCCAAATACATCTAGGGACATCAGACCATGTTAAAAGCTGACCCAGGTGACATCAATCTTCTACATCACTTCCGTATCATTGTTTAGCACCCAAATCCATGAAAATTCCAAGTTCCCAGGCTGCTGCTGCATCCCAAAAAACTCCACCTCACAGCCAGCCCGTGGCCTGGCTGGAGCTGAACTTAGGGAAGAGTTGTTTGGAGGGGAATAACTGGAAAGCTGCTCTTGAAGAAGTACTTGGTTGACAGAGAAATTTGGAGTCCACAGTTTGGTCAATATTAAAAAGAAATAAAAGTCTGACTCATTAAATGAATAAAATTAAACTGCTGACATTATTTCCAGGAGCCTCAAGGGACTCACATGGAAAACTGCTATGAAAAGTCTATAAATGGTGGCATCAATTATTAATTATATTAAAGTATGTGCCCGCAGAGCAGCACTCAGGAGCTGCTGCAGGGTTTTGAGGCAGGGCTTGGCACAACCTGCTGCAGCAGAAAGTGTCCATGACGGGGGGCTGGAAGGAGCTGATCTTTCAGGATCCTTCCAACCCAAATCATGCCAGGATTCTGGGATTCCAGGAACCATCCAGCAGAGGAGCCAAGCAGAGGTGAAGCCAGCACTTTTTGCCACGGCCCTGCAGTTTGCCACACATGGAAAATCAACTGATGAGCAGCGACTTGTTGGGATGCTGTGACTTGTCCTCGTGTCCTGGGGCTCCAAAATCATCACATGAGGCTGTGGGAGCAGTGGGAGATGTGGAGAGAGCTCCTTGTTCACTTCTGTGTGCTTTGGGGCTGCGGGACTGATGGAGCCTCCCCTTCTGCTGTGGCTCATCACCCACAGGCAGGATTGTGTCACCCCAAGTGCTGTGACAACATGGGCAGGGCAAGGCTGGCTCTGCCTCCTGCTCTGTGCAGCTTTGGGCATCGCAAAATTAATGTATATCGAGGTATTAGTGTCCAACAAATGGTGGTGCAGGTAGTGAAAGGTCAGCCTGGAGTGCAGCCTCCTCTGCCCATCCCTGCCCAATTCCCAAATCCCCAATTCCCAAATCCCCAGAGCAGCAGGATGTGCAATTAGGGTCTTGGCTCTGACTCTCAGTTCTGCCAGTCTGAGGTGCAGCTTCTCCAGGGGAGGTGGCAGCCTCTGAAATCAATCCTGAAATCAGCCCTGAAATCAATCTTGAAATCAATCTTGAAATCAGCCCTGAAATCAGCCCTGAAATCAGCCCAGCTGGTGCTTGGATTGCTCGTGACTCAGAGGTGTGAGTAAATGTGAGTAAATGTGAGTAAATGTGAGTAAATGTGAGAACACTCTGCAGCACAGCTCCTCTGATGGGAACACTCCCTCTTTCACACGCTTCAGAGGTGATTTTTAAAAAAAAAAATAAGATCTAAAGGAGCAACATATGAGCAGCAGCCAAAGGAATTTATTTGCCCATGTGATTCCTAGCTCTCTCTCACACCTCTGTTCTCCTGCAGCTTTGCCCGTGGTGCAGATCTGGGTGGAGTGGAGGGAATAAAGGTAATTTTCTTCATGGGAATCTCTGGTTTTTCACATGGCGTGGCTGCACTTGCACACTCTGCTCAGTGAGGGAGGAAAGCAGAGCTCGGCGGGGAGTGGCAAGAAAGAAAAAGCAGATAAATGTTTCTGAAGCAGCATCTGTTCAGAGGAAAACGTTGTAGAGATCTTAGCTAAATATTCCTGACGTGTGTCTGTAAATGGAATAGGACTGTAGAGGGGAATTATTATGGGATCGAGGGAGAACCCTGCAAACCAGGAGTGGGGCGATGGAGAGAGCCTGGAATAGGATGACCCTGGGAAAACAGGGACCTCAAGAAACACCTCATCAGCTGCCTCAGCCCTGGTTAAAAACCAACTCCAAAAGGAAGTTTGGGCTCCTGATGTCCCCCAAGACAGCTTGGGTGTGTCTGGTGCCCTGGCTGGCGTCAGATTCCTAGTTATGAAAATTCACCTTTGCCAGCTGCCAGGGTGAGATTCTTATATTCTGAAATCCTCGCATGTGAAACATCAAAAGCAAGAACAAGGACTCCCCAGGTTAAATCCAGCCTGGCAGAAAGCAGTCCTGGTGTGAGCACAGAGATGAAGGCTGTGCTTTGGTATCTGGGTGGAGCTGGTTTGGGGATTAGCTGAGATCAGCTCCAGCGAGTGACTCCAGGGCAGCAGGAGCTGGTTCTGGGACTGGGACCTGTGAGAAGCAGCTGGGAGTGGCTGGGGCAGGCAGGATCCCTTTGGAAATCCTCGCACCTCACTTCCCTGCAACGCCGTGCTAAAGGCTGGAAGTAAAACTGTTCAGCTGAGGTGACAGCACCGGGTACCTGGGATATACCACACCAAGAGCTCTCATTTCTTTCCCCCCAAAATACAGCATGGGAATGGCCTTGAGAGCTCCTGTGATGTATTTACCCGAGGCTGAGGGAGCTGGGAAGGGGCTCAGCCTGGAGAAAAGGGGGATCAGGGGGGACCTTGTGGCTCTGCACAACTCGCTGACAGGAGGGGACAGCCGGGGGGATTTGGGATCTGCTCCAGGGAACAGGGACAGGAGCAGAGGGAACGGCCTCAGGCTGGGCCAGGGGAGCTCAGGGTGGACAGCAGCAGGAATTTCTGCATGGAAAGGGTGCTCAGGGATTGGAACTGCCCAGGGAGCTTTGGATCCCCATCCCTGGAGCACCCAAGGAATTCCTGGGGGTGACACTGAGTGCTCTGGGTTGGGGACAAGGTTGGGATCACAGCTTGGATTTGATGGGATTGAAGGTCTTTTCCAATCAAAATTATTCTGGAATTCCGGGAAGTGCCACTTTTGGGTGTCATTGAGCCTGTGCTGACTGTGGGATGACAGAACAGGCACTGGAAGGATCTGTAAAACCTTAGAGACACCAGTGAGAAGAAGGCCAGAGAAACACAATAATTGGAAATAAATGGAAATAAATGGGAAGGCTCGAGCTGCTCACACATGAAGGGAAATGGAAGTGACACAAATTAGGCAGTGACTAATAGGACACTGCAAGCAGAAGGGGGATCACACACCAACAAGGAAAGGAAAGCAATTAGAGGGACTGTTAAGAGAAATGGAATGACTAATAGAAGGAAAGTGTCAGCTGAATGTCAGGAAATAATTCCTAAGTGGAAGCAGCTCAGGGCTGTGGAACAAACTCGAAATGAGATTTCCTGAGCTGTTCAACCCTGAGTCAAACACTCAGAATCCACTGCTGACCTGGCAGGAGCCCAGGCCTGAGCTGCTTCTACCAGAGCCTCTGCTCTTGTCACAGTTGTTTTAGAAACAAAAAAAAATTATGTTAAAGTCCATAAAACACAGCTAAATTTCCACTCCGCCTTTGCCCCAGGAATCCTTCATTCCTTGAAACTCCTGGTCAGGCCCAGAGCTTTGGTTCCATAAAACAGCCATGGAAAGATCTCCAACACTGATTGAACGTGTTTGCCTCGAGCCCTTCCTTCTCCTGAAGTTCACAAAAAGCCAGACAACCTCAAAGACTGATGTTATCTTTATTGTCCACCCTGGAAAGCGCAGTCATTTTCTGATTCACTAACTCCTGTGACCAGTGCCAGCTTGATCCCTGGAATTGTCTGTCTAGGAAGCTGCTGCCTGCCTGGGATGGGTGCTCTGGTGTTTTCCAGTTCATTTGGAGCTGATTTCCACTTGCCATTCCTTTCTCAAAGTCCCCTTTGGAAACAGGAAAAGAGGTGAAGTCCCAACAAAACTTGTGGAATTCTGGGAATCACAGAATTGGTCACAAACTCCCAGCACAGGGAGTTTGAATTGATCTGGAGTTTGATATCAAGTAATTGATATAAAGAGCATTTCCAGACCTTTGCTTCCATCCCTGATGAGCACAGGAGTGCTCTGCAAATCTGGGCTGGCTCCTGAAGTTTGCCAAGAGCTCCCACTGTCTCAGACCACACTGGCAAGAAAATTCCTTGAAAATTCAGCCCATCCTGGTTTTCTTGCTTTCCTTGCTGCATCACACATCCCTGCGTCCAAGGAAAATTGGAGGTGGCGCTCAGTGCTCGTTATCCACATTTCCCTGGCGGCAGGAGAGGCTGATCAGGGATGGAACAGCCCAGATGTGCTGCAGCTGTGGGCACAGCTGCTGCCCTGCACTCAGCCACCTTCTACATGGACCCGTCTTTGGCCTCACTCTGAAAACTGTGGTTATCCCAAACTCCTTCTTCCCCCCTTTACTCCTTCCTGGTATTGGAGCAGTGCTGGAAGCTCTGTTCCTGGAAAGGCCTCTCTGGAGTCATCGAGGGACTGATTTCCAGCTCTCCTGTGGGCACCAGCAGCACAGCTGGCTGCACTCTGTATCCAGCTGCTCTGTTCCCATAATCGTGTGGATCTGCTCCAGAGCCACGTGCCCCCCATCTGCTGGCACTCGGTCCTGAAAAGAAAACTAAACACTGAATTTTCACTCTGCTATATTTGCCTTGATTTCTGTGTCTCAGCAAGGTCAGCTCTGTTCTTTCACAGGGTGGGCATGAAGCTCAGGAAAGCCTGGAGAGGGATCCCTGGGAATTTTGTCCAGGAAAAGATGTTGGTGTGGTCATTGGAGCTTGAGGGGGAACAGGTTCTGTCCTGAACAACCCGGAGCAAAAACCACTTTTGAATGATGGAAAGTGATAAGTAGAGAGTTCCTCTATGTAAATGTCCCCCCATTCCTCAGGGAATAAACTAAATCTGGCAGCACGGATCTGCGACACTTCTGGGATGTGCAGTGGGAGGCTGCAGGGTGTCTGACCCCAAAACAGCATTTATTTCATGAAATTGTTGTCTTTGTTTTCAGCTTGGCCTTATCCAGGTGTTACTTTAGGTGCCTGACAGTGCCTTGTGAGGGTGTCACTCACCATGTCCCAGCTGTGCCATAATTCCAGGACACAGCACAGCAGCTCAGGGGTCCCTGGTCCTGATCCCCTGGTCCTGATCCTACAGCTCCCAGAGCCAAGGGTCAAAATTCCACATGGGCTGCTGAATTCCTGAGTGTCCCAGCATCCCTGAAGTGGCAGTGAAGTTTAGGGGAAGACTCAGCCTGTGTTGAGCTGATTTATTCCTCAGTTTCCACGTGTTTTCCCTCAGGAGAAGATAAAGTGGTGATAGCAACACTCATCTATGAGAGCCACATGAACCTTTAGCTGCTTTGCCTCCATCCCTTCTCTAAAAACAAATTGAAGCCACAGTGCTGAACCCACTTCACCAGTCCTGGCCCCTGGCCAGAACCTGAAAATGTGGCTGCTCAGTTATTTTGGGCTTGGAATCCCCTCTCCTTTTGTGTCCTGCTTCCCCAGCCTAAACAGAACCTCGGGAGCGAGAGAAATACAAAATGAAGTGGAACAGCTCTGCCTCATCTTGTCATCATCTGCTCATGGCAATGGCCTGACACGCGATGCTTGCCCACAATATTTTATCCAAACTGTGGATTCCAGATTCTGCTGTTTATCCACTGCCCCAGGAGTCCCCTGGAGAACAGGGACGGTCTCTGCTGGGGCCACACCAGGATGTGATGTCTGAAATCCTTCAGCTGGCTGGAGTGGCAGAACAGGATTTTTATCAGTGTGAGCAAGACAAGATTTTGTCCAAGATGTTCTCATAAAAACAAGAGTCTGCCCTGGGAGCCTCGTGAGAGGTTTGCTTGTTTGTTTGTTTTCCCAGCTCATTCAGCACCAAAGAGCTGCAAACAAAGGGGTGCTGCTGCCATGGAGGTGCTGACGTTGTTCACACCCTTCACACTGCAGCTCCAGCAGGTTCCTGATCCTTTAGGGGTGGAGGTTTTTCTTGGAGATGAACTTCAATGCTGATGGACTCAGTAAATATCTCGTGGAACACACAGCATGTCAGTGAATAGTGAGGAAATGTGGATTTGTTGTCTGCACTGGCACTCAGGGCACTGCAATAATTAAATGTCTGCAATTTCTATATTGGTTCAGTGTTGGCAATGACATTTTTTGTTGTTTATTTTATTTTATTTTATTTTATTTTATTTTATTTTATTTTATTCTCTGGGTTGAAAGAGGCCTAGTTAGGCAAATTCTGTCTATCCAGAACATTCATGGCTGAAGGTGAAAACATCACTTGTGAGCTGCTCACGGTCTGATGAAATCCTCTGCCATGGTTTCCTGGATTGGAGCAAGTTCAAGATGAGCAGAGGATGGAGCAGCTCTGCTGGGAGAGCTGGGATTGCTCAGCCTGGAGAGGAGAAGCTTTGGGGTGACACAGTTGTGGTGTTTTAGTGCCTGAAGGAGCTCCCAGAAGTATGGATTGAGTTGGTGATAGAGAGGCTGAAGGCTCAGGAGTGGGGGAAGAGAGCAGTGGGGCCATTCCAGGCAGTGCTGGTGATGCTGAGCCTGGGGATGGTGGGAGAACACTCGGGAATTGATGGGAATTTGGGATTTTGGGCTGTGAATCCAGATGTTTGTGGTGTGGGTGTCCAGGTCTGGTCATGAATATCAGCTTGAGTGTGTCACCTACAGCTGACAGCACACATGTGGTGACGTGGCCTCGGCATCATTTAATCTCAGCACGCACAAATGTCATATTCTAATTCCAATTAACGAGTTCTAATTCAGATCTAATCCAAAAAACTCTGCCAGGATGAATTTTATTTGCACGGACTTTCTGTTCATTCTCCTTTTAATGCCAAAACCCACTGGATATTGCCCAAACCCATTTGAAATTACAAAACTTTAAAAAAATTCTGCCTCATCACTGCATTACTTGGTCTCCAGGATCGACAGAATTTCTGCTTTAAAATTGTGAAGGAATTTCTTCCTGACTTTTCCAAAGCACTTTATCCACAGGCACAGAAGTGGGAACGTGGCAGTTCTGGTGCTGCTCCAGCAGTGACCCCACTCTTCAACAATCCACTCCCAACCATTGTCCTGATCCACTTTTCCCACCTGGACAGGGTGTTGATGAGGCAGGAGGCTGGGATGATGAATTGGTGGAGGTTTCCCTGTGGGATCACACCATGCCATGATGGATTCCTGATGTCAGCAGGCTGTGGAAAAACCTGGAATCCCGGAAAACACGGCCAGATCCTGCTCTGAGAGCAGCAAACACAAATGCCCGGGATCACACCTGGAAAAGCTTTACCCTGGGCATGGAGCTGTGCTCCTGCTCTTTTCCTGCTGGGATTGGAGCAGAGCCGAGCTGGCAGAGCTTCCCTGCCTGCTCCAGAGCTTCAAAGGCTGCTGGTATTTCCTTTGAGTCATCTGGTGAAGAGGCTGATAAGGCTGGGCTGGGGCTCAGGGAGGTGTCAGAGCCTCTCTGTGCCTGCCTGGAGCTGCAGAGCCCTCCAGGGACATTCCAGGGCTGGATTTGGGCTCTCCTGGGTACAAACTGTGAAGGCTCCTGGCTGAAAAAGCTCCCTAGAAAAGGTCAAGCCAACAGGAGCCCCTTGAGGAACAGATTTCACACCGTGGGTGAGGGTTAGGATGCTCCAAAAACCCCATGTCCCAAAGTTTTGCAAACTTCCTCAAGTCCTTCTGTGATGTTTCCTGCTTCCAGACCAGGCCTGATGCACATTTCTGACCCTCTGAAGGTTTGGGAGCACTTAAAGGACTTTTGAAGACAATTTACTCATCCCTGTCTGAACAAGTCAAAGCGAGCGTACAAAACTCATGGATAAACATTAGAGTTGCATCCCTGTGCATCACTGTGCTCTGGTTTTGGTGGAATTCCATCGTTTTTTCAGCAGGAAACACTCCGGGGGCTCTGATTCACGTAACAGGGATGGAGCCAGGCCTTTACATTTCATTACCCAGAGAGATGCAGGGAAGCTGGAGCAGCGACAGCTCCCACAGGGATCATGCAAAAAGCTGGATGGGGTCATTTCCACCACTCACTTCCAGCTTGCCCTGTGACTCCCTGAGGTTACTCCAACACAAACCAACCCTTCTTTGCTAAGGCTTTCCCAATCCTCTCTCTGACGCCAGAACTCTTTTGGAGAGACAAATTCGCTGAAGTTATTTGCAGCTCCTAATGATTCTCCTGCTGCTGCTGCTTTCTTAAAGATTACTCCAAGGTGCCGGGAGATCCTTCCTGTCCCATCCAGTTGGTTTCACTCTGGGTGAAGTTGGAGAAAATAAATTGAAACCCCAGCAAATCTCCCGTGTGCTGCTGAGGGAGCTCTGCTTGTCATTAAAGGAAGGTGGCTGCCAGGCTGCTGCTGAATTCCAGTTTTATTTCCTGGGAAACCAAATGAACCAGCAGGGCAGAGCTGGAAGAGGTTGGAGTGGGATGGAATTTCCTCACTGTGGCAGTGGGAGAAAACCTTTCAGAGCACGCAGACAGAATCTGGGAAATGGGAATTGCTCTGCTATTGATTTCCTGCATGTCCCTGGGCATCATCTTCCCATATTTCCTCTTCTCCTGGATTAAAAAAAATTGTATTGGTTCTGCTCCTCAGCTTCTGCAGGGAGCAGCGAGGACCAGGACCTTGAGAGCTGTTTGGTCTTCTAAGTCCTGTAGATGGATAGAAATTTAAATTCATGTGTCAGACACTGAACCTGGTGCCAAACAAAGGAATGGAGCTGGGAGAGGTCATCACAAAATTATGTCTCACTCTGGATTGTGCCAGAAATTCCCTTTGGTTCTCTTTCCATGGTGAGAGGCTCTGTTTACGTCAGAAAGAATCTTCAGCCTTTCTGCACCAGGCTGGGAGCTCACAAAAATCCTGGGATGAGGCTGATGCTGTCCAGGGTCTTGGCCAAATGTGCTGTACAAAATCCCGGAGTTTCCCGCACGTTCCAAGCGTCTCCAGATGAATTTAAGATGTTCAGGATCGAGGAGACGTGGAAAAAGGAGAATAAACCATGGGTGATGTCCTGTAACATCAGTGGAACACCCATCCTGCACAAGGAGCTCCAAATTCCATTCGTATTCCCAGATGGCACCATCAAAATGAGAGAGGAGAAAACTTCCAGAATCTCCTTGTGGTTTAATCTTTAATAACCCTGACCCCCCATTCCCACCTTCCTTAGTCTGGAAAAGCAGGAATATGATGTGTAAAGGTCCTTGATACTGGCCTGCTATTTTAATTTATTTTTTTTATCGTCTGAAACTTTACCAAGTCTTGTCTTCTCCTCTTCTGATCAGCCTTCCGATGGAAAGAAAAAGGAGAATTCCAGAAAACACGTCCCAGCAGAAAGAAAGGACATAAGGAAAGATGTCGGGGAGGTTTTTATGCAGCTGACCAAACTTTTACCTCCACAGACAGTGTAAAAGCTTTTCCCAGGTGTTCTGTACACCTGGAACAGGAGGAAAAGTATTTTTTTTTTTTCTGTGGGTTTTTTTTCTTTCCACAGAGTTGTTGCCATCTCTTTTAAATTAAGTTTTGGACAGAGGAGGTCAGCACTAAAAATCTTTATGTATTTGTCAGTCTTATCATAACCAGGAATCAGTAAATGCCTTCTAAATCTTGCCTTTATATAGAAAACAAAACTATTTTTTTCCATTCAGATTTATCTTAGTGCTGCAGTTTAAATTTTGTCTTTAAAGTCGGAAATCTCCATTTTTTATGGCTTTACCTTTCGGATTATGAAATATTCCTCCTGGCCCTTAGAAACCCATTGATTTTGCTTTTCCTGTGGCAAACAGGAAGAGATATCACCCCTATCACAACTGAGTTTTGTTTTTCTTTTTCACTGAGTGCTTTGTCTCCTTAGGAAAAGCAGAACCACATCCAAAAAGACTTTTCCATGCATTTTTTTTAATGCGTGGTTTTCCTCATTACCTGTAAGTTCAGATCCCAGATCGGATTTACCAGAATTCCCTCAGCTACAACTCCAAAATTCTGCAGCATTTAAAACATAAGGAGCAATTTGTCAGCACACTGAGCAGTCCTGAGCTCTTCCCAGTGCTCACAAGCTTTCCCTGGATGCAGGATGAGGAATTCCCTTCCCTGGGTGCAGGATACGGATTTCGTGTTGTTTTCCTATTAAAACACTTGGGGACTCTGGACCTTCATTCCCTACATGGTCAGATATGAAGACAATTCCCTGCTCGGAGCACTGCCAGCACTGCCCAACCCTTCCTCCAGGCTGTGTATTCCATGCCCTGAGGATGGAAATCCCAGAGGATGAGTTGGATTTTTTACCCCTCTGGAGCCAAGGCCAGCCCCTCCGGGATGGGGGATTTTAGGGATCCCTTGGAGAGTGGCTGGAAAGGAATTTCTGCTGCTGCCTGACAGGAAGCTGTAACAGGAGCTGAAGGAATCACCTTTCCCAGGCAGGGGAACACAGGGTTCACCCCCGTGGAATTCCAAGAACAGGAGCAGGAAAACACAAGTTTGAATGTCTTGTAACTCCAAATTCATTATTAGACAGCGCTGGGTTGTCAATATTGCAACAATTCCCTCTAATTGCATGTTGCTCCTTGCCTCTCATTCCACCTTTTCCTCTGCCTGCATCCATGGGAACACTTACCCTCCCAATTCCCTCTCTGTGAGCTCACACATCCAATCCCTCTGTGCTGGAAAATGAGTAATAATCTTTCATCTGAGAGGGAGAAATTCCTTCCAAAACAATAGGGAAAGAGCTGCTCCTCTCTTGGAAGCAGGTGACAACATTTTTGCAGCAGCCATTTCATTTCTTTCCCCTTTGTGTTTTTTCTACCTCATTAACATGGTTTGAGTTAATTGCAATATTCCAGAGCCTGTTGCCAGCAAAGCTCTAACTCAGTGCAGTCTCTGGTCCATTCTAAGACAAATTTCCCCTTCTTTCCTGAAGCACCGCAGGGATATATATATATATATATATACACATTCATACATACATATATATATATATATATATATATAAATCCACAGTGCATTCAAATTTTCCTTCCCAGCAGCATTTCTGAGTCATGTCCAGGCACAGAGATTTTCTCTGGGGAATTGAGGAGGTTCGTGAGCAGCCACAGCAGCTCCTCCAGCCTGCGCTGCTCAGCACCCTCAATCATCCTGTTCATCCCCCCAGATCCAATCCCTGCAGCTCTACAACAATAAAACAAATGTTCACCCCTAGGTAGATCCCTGATTTTCTTAGATCTCATGCCTTCTTCCAGGAAAGGCCCTTTAGGCTGCCCTTTTTTTAGTGCTCTGCTCTCCTGAACTACAGGAACAAAAAGGGTTTTAATCGATATTTCCCAACTCTGAGCCTGGAGCGAACAGAGTTGCAGGAGCCAGGTGCAAAGGTGTGCTTTGTGAATTTGGGAGCAGGCAGGCACAGATTTGCTGACATTAAGGAATGAAAATGTGCAAAAGGAACCAGGAAAGCCCAGAGAATTCAGGGAATGCCGTGCCAAGAGGAGGGAGCCCCAGGATTTCTCCCTTTCCTGTGCTACAGAAGGGATGGCAGGGATGCCTTTCTAGAACTTTCCCTGCCCTGTGGCTCTCCAGCTCCCTGGCTGTGCACCCATAACATCTCTGATGTCACTGCTGGTGGCTCAGGGGCAGGAATCCAGGGATTAAAGGAACATTTCCTGTGAAAGGGATACCCAGGTATGCACAGCAAGGATCACAGGTCCCTCCTGCACCCCAGAGCTCTTCCCTGGGATTCTTGGAGGGCTCATAACCAAATTTCTGCAGCATTTTGATGTTGTCTCACAGAGGATCCAGGCAGGAATATTTTGTTTCTTGCCCTCCCTTGTGGCACTGACAGGATTTGAATCCTCCAGCTCCAGGCCCTGCACAAATTTGGAAAGATTTTATCTCCAGAGAAACATCAAACAGCAGAGAGCTGGGTTTATCAGGGCTGGGCCAGACACTGGAATTCCTCTCCACTGCAAAATTCCTGTGAACTGGGGTCTCCCACATCTCCCACAAAAGCTGCTGACTTCATTTATAACGACAACAATAGCCCAGACTGTGAAGATTGGATAATTAATGAGTTTTAATCTCTGGGGGAAAGGAAATCGTGTGTGACTTGGGTGGTGGTGACAGTGCTGGGACCTCCTGGTCCCACTCTTGCTCTGGAGGAGGAGGTTGTTACTCTTGGCACCAGATTCCAGAGAGATGCAGCCACGCTGAGCTCCTTTACCTGCTCCAAAAAAAAAAACACCATAAAATAAAATAAAATCCACATCCATGGCTGGGAATGCTGGACTCAAACTGCCAGCAGGTAAAGGAGAGGAGTGCTGCTTATTTTAGTTTAGCTTATTTAAAGCCTTATAATTACTTTTCATATAGCTGTATCCATAATTATTTATTTTGGGCTTCGAGCAGGATTTTCCCTTTTAAAACTGCACCCACTTGAACTCGGCAGCTGCCTGAACTCATGCAACAGGAATGAGCTGAGATTTCCAGGGAAAGGGAATGCAAACCTTCCTATGAAATGTTTCTTACCAGACTCTATCAGCTACGGCCACCCTGGAACTTTCAGTGTGGACAGGGGAGCAGCTCAGCTGCAGGAGGGAAGCCAAGAGATTTTTTTTTAATTTTATTTTATTATTCTTTTTTTTTTTTTTTAATGGGGAAATATTCCTAGAACTGAAAATGAAAAGTGGAGAAAACTTCTGTCAGGGATTTCTTGCACTCAGGGATGGACACAGGTGGCTCGGAGAGAGAACTGCAGGCACAAGGGTTGGCTCCTGGAGACTTTCTCTTGTGCAGCAGCGTCCCCAGGGATGCAATCAAAAAGTCCTCGCAATAGGCACAAGGGTGGATTTATTTATTTTGTTTTAAAGGCAATAAGATGAAACTTTGATACTTTCTGGTGAGCTGAGGGAGAAAATTCCTGTTCTCTGGGGAATGGGGAGGAATTCTGGAGGATACGAAGTTCTACAAAGTTGTGTCTGTGCCTCCATGCAGAAGGTTTATGGTGGGAGTAGGAGAGGCAGGAATTGCAGGTTCTCTGGTCAGACTTGGACCATTTTTTATCCCAAATATTCTGCCGGGAGCTGGCGAAAGGGGTGAATTTGAGCTAATTTTAGCACGGGACAGCCTTACACCATTTCCCTCAGGGCTGGCAACATCCAGAACAAATTAAGAAAAATCAACCCCAGATTAAAATCACCCAATTACCATCGTGCAGCAAATAAAAACACTCGTCAGAGATGTAATCTATGCTGTTAAAAATCCCGGTACCACACAAAGCCCCGGTCCCAGATACCATCTCCGAGGTGGGTGCCGCACACAATAGCCCATCAAAAAGCAATTACTGGCATTGTTTAAGGAGTTAAACAGGGTTTAACAGGTTTATTTAAGGAGTTAAACAGGGCTTATTTCGGGAGCTAAACAGGGTTTGTTTAGGGAGCTAAATAGGGTTTATTTAGGAAGTTAGACAGGGTTTATTTAGGGAGTTAAAACAGGGTTTGTCTGACATTCCAGAGGTGGGGAAAGAACCCGGGTTGTGCCTTTCGCTTCCAGGGGTTGCTCTGCCTTCAGGGCGAGCTCATGAATGAGAAAACGAGAATGGAATATAAAAGCTGGGATGTGCGGGACGAGCTGGGAATGGGATGAGGAATTTTCCCGGAGCAAGGGAATGGCTTGAGCAGGGTTCACATGATGGCCAGGGAGCGAGAGCTGGGAAAGGGGAGAGGGAATTCTGCCTCTTGTTCACCTCACCCTGACACCTTCGTGATTCCCACACTTCTTGCAGCCAGACTCGGCCCCCAATTAAGCAAATTACTCGGTGGTAGCAAATTTAACAGCTGTCTTTGCATGGCTGCGCCCAGGATTCTCAGCGTGATGGGTTTTTTTCCACTTTTTAAGGATCCTCCGGTCCCCGAATCTTGCAGAACTCAGCCAGTTTCTTTTCTGGCATCTATTCACTTCCATGCTCAAACCAAAATTCACGGGAAGTGCCCAGAGTCTGTGGAAAAAGGGATGACTGATGCTACAGCCAGGCTGAGGCTTTACAAAGAATTCCAACAATCAGCCTAAGCCGCTTTGGAATTGTTATTTGCTTTTTCCAGCAAGGTTTTTAGGGAGAGGATGAGACCCTTAATGCTGTAGCCACAGAGAAACCCAAATTTTTAGGACTGTCTTGTGAAGTTGCTCTGAAAGAACAGACACGAGTGGATGTTCTCTTAATATGCTGGAGAAAAAGGGAATTTCGAATTGTGTTTCACAACAAATGGGAAAACAGAAAATCGTGGGCACAATGACTGCAAAGGTCCATGGGATCCAGGAGGAAAAGGTGATAAAAGCAAATTAAACCCTCTTGGGTTGGTCCCAGATGCAGAACATCCCTGCAGCACCCACCGTGGCCATCCCACCCTGCAGAAATTCCTCCTCAACCCATGCCCTCGGAGCTCAGGCAAAGCTCAGCAGCCACTCTGCTATTTTGGGTCTGATACGAGGCAGATTTGATAAGAAAGCTCTCAGGAAAAACCAAATTTCCTCTTGGACTCCACACATATTCCAGCACAGCGAGTTCCTTTTCCTATCAGCTCTTGGAGCAGCCTTCTAAAATTAGGAGTGAGGTGGAAGTTTGTCCTCCCAGCACACAGGATCCTCTGTCCTCAGCTCCAGGACTCACCTTGAGAACACAGCAGACCCTCCTGGATGGAGAGATGGAGAGGGCAGAGCTCCCTGTGTTGTTTCCATGGAACATCTCCTGTATCCATGACCTTTATTCATGGGAGTCAGAGCTTTACACCAGTGGAGGTGCCACAGAATTTGCCTCCTGCTCAATGACACTGAGAATTGTCTGAGCAGCTCAGGACCCTGGGAGAAAACCAGCAAAAAAAGGGTTTTAAATCAGAAGGCATCTTCAGCTCAGCCAAAATTTGGTGCATTTTTCTTGGAATCAGTCTTGGCCTCGCACTATGAGTGTGCAACTCCAGCCCAGGCTCCTGGGAATTTATGGCTGCATTAATTTAATTTATGGCCTCACTGTATCTGGGTGTCTCCTCCGAGCTGCTGGTGCAGAAGCCCACTCAGAAATCCCCCATGTGCTGCAAATTCCCTTTCTGCAGCCCCACAGCCTGTGAGGAATGCAGCTCTGGGGGCAGGACAAGGGAACACTGCTGGCACCACGGGCTCAGGGGTCACTGGTCTCCTGTGCTCGTGAAAACCGTGTTCAATTGTGGGAAAAACAGCAAGGAGAAAAGAAAAGAAAAAAGAAAAGAAAAGAAAAGAAAAGAAAAGGAAAGGAAAGGAAAGGAAAGGAAAGGAAAGGAAAGGAAAGGAAAGGAAAGGAAAGGAAAGGAAAGGAAAGGAAAGGAAAGGAAAGGAAAGGAAAGGAAAGGAAAGGAAAGGAAAGGAAAGGAAAGAAAAAAGAAAAGAAAAGAAAAGAAAAGAAAAGAAAAGAAAAGAAAAGAAAAGAAAAGAAAAGAAAAGGAAAGGAAAGGAAAGAAAAGAAAAGAAAAGAAAAGAAAAGAAAAGAAAAGAAAAGAAAAGAAAAGAAAAGAAAAGAAAAGAAAAGAAAAGAAGCAGTGATAAGCATCTTCTTATCTGTGGCTGTTCCTGCCCTGCTCTCTCCCGTTTCCTGTGCTGCCCTCGTGTTGTGTCACTCTGCGAATCACCTGGATTCAGCAGCAGTGTTGATTTAGGGATGAGAAGCTCAGTCTTTGACCCAGAAGCCAAATTAATTAATTAATCGCTGGTGCTCAGCTGTTCCAGCAGTGCCACGCTCCGCACAGAGTGCCTCACTCTTCACTGGGGTCATCGCTCCTGTCCAGCAATTTCCTCTTGCTTTGTTCTGCTCTAAAACACAGCAATTTCTTCCCTGTGAGTGCTGGGACTGCAAAGGTTAAAATCTGGATATCCCACACTCGGATACCCTGGAGATGCACGGGGAGGACCAGAGCATCCCCCAGCCCTGGTGCTCAAGGTCCTGCTTTGCTCGGTTTCCCTTCCCACCTTCACAGCACCCTGGGGTGGGATGAGCTGGGGACGGTGGCACTGTGGGAGTTGAGGGGAGATCCAGGGTCACGCAGGAGCTGTGCCAGGTGCTTCACACCATCCTACAGCCCCCAGAGTGGAGTAAAATCCCCCCCACTGCCCTTTCCCCTGCCGGGCACAGGGTGGGCACCGTCCCTGGGGGCAGAGGTGGCATCATCACCCCCTTTGAACGAGGCAGGAGTGTCCATCCTATTGCCCCTCCTGACACAAGTGAGTGCAAAGGGAGCCCTGGGCTTCCCTCACTGCTCCTGGAGTGAGGAGACAGCCCAGAGCTCCCTCCTGGCCATGCAGGGAGCTCCAGAGAGAAACGAGAAAACAAGAACTCCACTTCACCCCCCAAACGCCATTCGTGACTGCACTGTTCTTCCCCACAAGGATAAAGGAGAGATTAACAGGGAGCTGTGAGCCACGGGTGTCGCCTTCTCAGGGCTTGGAGGTCAAGAGGGGAAAGAAATGAGGAGCCAGGAGGCTGCACTCTGCTCCCCCAAAAAACCTGCCCAGAGCACCAAGACCCTGCCAGGCTGCTCTGAAGCAGGAGCTGGAGGGAGCCTGAAGAATCACGGAATGGTTTGGGTTGGAAGGGACTTCAAAGATCATTGAATTCCCGTGGGCAGGGACACCTTCCACCATCCCAGGCTGCTCCAAGCCCCGTCCAGCTTGGCCTTGGACACTTCCAGGGGCAGCCACAGCTTCTCTGGGCAACCACCCACTCTCCCAGGGAACAATTCCTTCCCAGTATCCCATCTAAATCTACTCCCTGGCACTTTGAAGCCATTCCCTGTGTCCCATCTGTCCAGTCCCTTGCAAACAGTGTCTGTCCATTTTCCTGTAGGTTCCCCCAGGTACTGGAAGGCTGCAATTACATCCCCAGAGGAAGGCAGGGGTACCCACAGAAAGTGCCCCTGTCCCAGCTGGCACATCTGGAGGAAAGCAGCAGCAAAAAGAGGGAAAGCAGAGTGAATTCCCTCTGAGCAGGCACTGCCAGGGTCCGAGGGTGCCCGGTGTGCCTGAGGGTGGGCAGCAGGGCTGGTGAGGAGGAGTCATCCCTCTGCTGCCTCCCCACACCCTCCCCGCTTCCCTGCAAGGAGTTTCACAAATTCCCCTGCCGCCAAACACTGTTTTTTTGTTGGGGATTGTCACTTCCAAGCTCTTGCCAAGAGGCCAGGCCTCTTAATTCCAGTGTTTGTGATAAACATCATGGTCCATTCAGCATCCAGATCCTCACAGTCCTCAGGAAAGTCTTCCATGCCCAAAAAACCTGGCTGTTTATTCCAATTATGTCAGTTGGGCTGATAAAAGTGATTATTTCTCTCTCCCAGCCCTGCTTTCTCATTGATCCCACAGGCTGCTCTTCAAATGTCACTCAGTGAGGAGGGAGCACACATCCAATTATGAAAAGGGAAAAGATCAGCGTGATGACAAAGCACCAGGGCCAGTGGGGCATGAAACAAATGAGATCTGTCTGGTTTTGACACTCTGCAAGTCCAAGGAACCCAGAAAGAGGCATTTTGGGGCTCTCCCCTCCAAAAAAAAAAAAAAATTCCAACTGAACCGTGTTCATAACATCTCTGAGGTTTCGTGCTGTACTTGTTCCAGTGTGAAGCCTTGAACCTGATGGAAATCTATTAATTGCTCAAAAGCACAGGTAAAGTCATGCAAACCTCAAAAGCCAGTGAGACTTGGGGTGATGGAATTAATTTTTATGTGAGGGAAATTCCTGCCTTTTTTTGAACCTGTGGTCACTTGTCCAGCTCACTGAGGGCCACGGCTGTGTAGTCAAAAAGCCAAAAATCATCTCAAGCCCCAGGCCAACCCTGCCACACCAAAATGTTTGCAAAGATTGCCAAAGAGGAAATCAAGGGATTAAATCAAGCAACAAAAATCAGCTTTGCCCTGCTTCCTCTGGCACAGCCTCTTAGCCAAAACCCAGCTCCTCCTCCTCCTCCTCCTCCTCCTTCTCCTTCTCCTTCTCCTTCTCCTTCTCCTTCTCCTTCTCCTTCTCCTTCTCCTTCTCCTTCTCCTTCTCCTTCTCCTTCTCCTTCTCCTTCTCCTTCTCCTTCTCCTTCTCCTTCTCCTTCTCCTTCTCCTTCTCCACTGCCTGCAACGCTGAACATCTGTAGGATGAGCATGCATGTGTTTATTAGGATAGAGGACTTAATTCTTTGGGAATGCTTGGATTTGGTGTCAGAATACTCAGAAACAACCCAGCAAACTCGCCTGGTCACTGTCTGACACCTCAAATGCTTCCTAGAGCTGTCACCTCAGCTCTTACAAAAAAAGAGGGAACAGGGATCTAAGGATGAGGTGTAGCTCCCAAAATTTCTGCTTTTCCTTCTGGTTATGCTCCTCACTCCCACTGTTGCATCTCCTCCACCTCCCTGCTTTGTCCAGGAGCATTTGGCCATGTTTTCCCTTCGAGGTGAGCGCTGCTGGCCTGGGGCAGAGGGTGGGGATGGAAATTGCAGCCAGCCTGTGCTCCTGAGCCCCTGTGGGCCACAGCCCTGCTGGGATGAGGTCTGTGAGAGCCTCGGTGCCACAAACTGAACCCAGCAGGTGCCAGCTCTACCCGGGTGTGTGTTTAGGGAGTGATGGCCCCGTTTATCTTAATTTATCTTAGAGGCAGGGGAAGCTCCAGGTAATTAGTTCAGGTCGTTAGCTCCTCCCAGCACCCCTGCTTTCCCAGATGTCTGCAGTGGGAGGGGGTGACTTCTGGATCTTCTGCTCCTTGTCTGTTCATTTTTAAACCTCTGAAGTGTGTGGATGCAGAGGTGGGGTGTGGGATGAACGGGAAGCCACCGGTTCAGGGAGGTCCCTGCAGAGACAGACACTTCACACCACTGAAACTGCCTTTAATCTCGTTTCCTGATTCTAGTACCTCATCTGCCCCTCTGTCTTAAACCACAACACTTCCTCCCTTCTCTATAAATATCCCCAGCACAGCCAGGGCATGGCATGGACACCCAGGGGGCTGTGGTGTGGGGACAGTGGGGCAAAGACACCAAAAACTGGGGAATCTGGCCCTGGCACTTCAGTACTGCAGGACAAATGAGTCGGAATTATGAAAACGCATCAGAGCCCAAGAGCTGATGAGTTTCAGATAAGATTCAACATTGATAAGGGTTTAATTGCTGACAAAGTCTGGCACTGCCTGTGCCATGGGAGGGTCACTGAGCTGCATCCAACCAGGGACCGACCGGCAGCTGCTGCTGCTGGCACTGGGGTAATCTGGGTGAAAACAATTCTTTCTTTCCTCCTTTTTTGTGGTACCGGGCAGTTTTAGAAGCACAGCTTTCAGCTGTCACCTCTGAAAACAGCCAGGGCCAGCAGAGTGAGATGTGTCTCTGGGAAAGCAGTGTTGCTTCAGAGGGATGGCAGAAACGAAACTCCAGAGGCAGCGTTATCTCCTGTCAGGTTAAAGGAAGTTTTCAGGATTCCTTAGCCCTTATTTAACGATTTTGTTTGTTTTAGAGGGAAATTCTTGTGATACTGTCTGGCTCTGACCACATGCCTGGCTGCAGCGTGGCCGGCCACAGTGTCCAGTGGTCACTCCCTGCCTGGCCAGTGCTCCCAGGACAGCTAAGGGCTGTCTACCCTTGACCAGCTCTGGGATTTCTGTGGTTGCTTCACTTGGACGAACCCCACAACTGAGGTGCAGCAACAGCACTGAGCTGGGGACTGACAGGGATGGGGACCTGGTGACATCCTGTCACGAGGTGTCACCAACGACCACGGCGTGCCAGGGGCTCTCCGCAGCCCCAGAGTCCTCGGGATTTTCCTGGTGCTGCGTGATACCCAGGGAGCACACAGGGGGACACGGGTGAGGTGGGGACACGCCGGGACAGGGAGCGTGGGGACGTTTGTGACATTTGTGACACAGGGAGAGAGCACGTGAGGCGCTGCGGGAGGAAAGCCCAGGGTCACAAGAGAACACCGCGAGCACCGGGGAGAGTGCGGGGACACGGCGGGGATGCAGCGCACGGGGCGGGGACACGCGTGGGGCAGGCGGGGGTGGCCGCGGGGTGCGGGGGGGTTCGGGGTGCGGTGCCGGCTGCCATTGGCTGTGCCGGGCTGATGTCACGGGCTGCTGTCACTTAAAAGCTCCGCGGCGCCTAACGGGCTGGGACACGGGCTGGGACACGGGCTGGGACACGGGCTGGGACACGGGCTGGGACACGGGCTGGGACACTGCCGGGACGGGACGGGAGCGGAGCGGTGCCCGGTGCCGCAGCGGAGCTGTCCCGCACCCGTCCCGTACCCGTCCCCTACCTGTCCCGTACCTGTCCCGCACCTGTCCCGTATGAGCGGCTCTCGGAGCGGCGGCGCGGCTGCCGAGCCCTGAGCACAGCCGAGCCACCCTCGCCGCCCCGGGGCTGTCGCCGGGCCATGGCCACGGCGGGGACGGAGCTGCCCGGCGGCAACGCCAGCGCCAACCAGAGCGCCACGGACCCCACGGTGTCGCGGGACGTGTGGGTGGTGGGCATGGGCATCCTGATGTCGGTGATCGTGCTGGCCATCGTCTTCGGCAACGTGCTGGTGATCACGGCCATCGCCCGCTTCCAGCGCCTGCAGACTGTCACCAACTACTTCATCACCTCGCTGGCCTGTGCAGACCTGGTCATGGGGCTGGCCGTGGTGCCCTTCGGAGCCTGCCACATCATCATGGAGATGTGGAAGTTTGGGAATTTTTGGTGCGAGTTCTGGACCTCCGTGGACGTGCTGTGCGTCACGGCCAGCATCGAGACCCTGTGCGTCATCGCCGTGGACCGGTACTTCGCCATCACCTCCCCGTTCAAGTACCAGAGCCTGCTGACCAAGGGCAAGGCACGCGTGGTCATCCTGGTGGTGTGGGTGGTGTCGGGGCTCACCTCCTTCCTGCCCATCCAGATGCACTGGTACCGGGCAGAGCACGAGGACGCCATCCGCTGCTACGAGAACGAGATGTGCTGTGACTTCTTCACCAACCAAGCCTACGCCATCGCCTCCTCCATCATCTCCTTCTACCTGCCCCTCGTCGTCATGGTCTTCGTGTACGCCAGGGTCTTCCAGGTGGCCAAGAAGCAGCTGCAGAAGATCGACAGGAGCGAGGGGAGGTTTCACATCCAGAACAAGGAGCAGGAGCAGAAAGGGGGAGCCGGGCACCGCCGCTCCTCCAAGTTCTTCTTGAAGGAGCACAAGGCCCTCAAAACCCTGGGCATCATCATGGGCACCTTCACGCTGTGCTGGCTGCCCTTCTTCATCGTCAACATCGTGCACGTCATCCAGGACAACATCATTCCCAAGTACGTGTACATCCTCCTGAACTGGCTGGGCTATGTCAACTCTGCTTTTAACCCCCTGATCTACTGCCGGAGCCCCGACTTCAGGTACGCCTTCCAGGAGCTGCTGTGCCTTCGCAGGTCCGCCCTCAAGATGTACGCCAATGGCTACTCCAACAGCAACGGCAGGAGCGACTACAACGAGGAGGACAACGGCTACCCCCTGGCCCCGGATAAAAGCTGCGACTTGCTCTGCGAGGAGGGCTCCTTCCCTCGCCCCGAGGACTTTTTGCACGGCAAAGGTACTGTGCCCGCCGGGGAGGGTGCCGGGGGTTCTGGTGTGGCTCGCGGGGGATGCACAGAGGAGCCTTCCCGAGGAAAATCAATTTATTTTAATAACAACAGCGGTTCTTTTTTAGAGAGCGCCTAAAACTTAATAGCTGCAGGAATTAAACTTTGCAAAGAGGGGCCTGGCCCCTGACGGGGCGGAGGGGCTGCTGGCAGCCCCCCTGGTTTGGGGAGAGTCCCGGGGGTCCCGTAGCGGGGCGGGGAATGCGGGGCTGTGCAGAATGCTCGTCCCCGGAGAGACTTTCTGGCCTTGGCCGGGACTGAACCGGCCTGGGACTGAACCAGCTCATGACCTTGCTGGGAGCGGGGAGCGGGGCTGGACCCCCCCTTGCACCCTTCTCACAAACCCCTCTGGTGGCCGTGAGAGCCCCCCAGGGCAGGAGGGCACCCGGGGCGGCGGTGGCAGGATTGTCCAGCTCGGGGGACTTTGCGGAGATGGCAAAACCCCTAAATTTGATCTGCGACAAAGCGACGGGGAAGGGATGCAGGCAGCGAGGCTCGGCGGGGCAGGCTCGGGGCTGCCGGCACCGGGACAGTTTGATCACCGCCCAAAAACTGCGAACGCCCTGTGCGGTTTTGTTTTGCCAAGTGCTACAGGACTTTCTGCAGGGAAAAAAAATAAATAAATAAACGGAGCGTTCGCCTAGAATGTGAGTCTGTGACTGTGGGACTCAGGAATGTGGCGCTGGGAAATCGGGTGACAATCGCAGCCCAGCGCTTTGCGTCCGACCTAAAGCTCGTAAAGTGCCCGGTTTGTTTCACTGCGAGGCTCAGATGACAGCGAGCGCGGGGAGCTGCGAGGGGAGGAGGATTTGGATTTGTTATGGCACCTTGGAAGCGCCGCTCCGACCGCGGGACGGCTGCAGGTCGCTTGGGGTGGGTGTGGAGGGGTTTTTGAGCCGTGTGCCAGGCTCTGCCAGGTGTCCCCGGGCAGGGTGGGCTGCGGGACGGGACAGGACAGGACAGGACAAGACAGGACAGTCCCTGGCTGGAGGGGTGCCGCGATTTGGGCTGAGGGCGCACCCCGGTGTGACACGCTGGACCCTCGGCTGGGAAGGTGTGCAAGTGCGGGGTTCTTTCAGGAATACTCGGGAAAGGTGAAGGAAAAGCTGCTCCCGGCACCTCTCGGCGATCCGGGGGCCGTGGTGTCCCGGGGGATGCTCGGGGGATGCTCGGGCTTGCGGGTCCCCGCATTTCCACGCGCTCTCTCCGCAGCACGGGGGTGTTGGTGGCCTTGTCGGGTCACGCCGTGGTCAGTTTGGGGCTGTGGGATCGCTGGCTGCCCGGGAGACCTGGGTGGGTGGCGAGTGACCAGCCCGGGGCTGAGTCCCGATGCGGGAGGAGGCAGAGAGGCTTTGGGGCAGCGCCGTGCCGTGTCCCGAAGGAGCCGGAGCTGGGATCGGGGCGGAGCGAGGTTTTTGGTTACCGACACCCCCTGGCAGTGCCCGTGTGGCCTTGGCTGCTCCCAGGACTCGCCCCGAGCGCTGGTGCCGCCAGGGCTGGAGGGGAATCCCCCCGGATGGTCAGGGAGCACCGAGGGTGTCATTGCTGCTGCAAGGTGTGGGGACGAACTCCTCGAGCTCTCACACCTCTCAGGGTAAAGACCAGGGCTCTGGGAACTCCTACTGCTCTTTTTTTTTTTTCTTCTTTTTTTTTTTCTTTTTCTTTCTCAAAGTGGTCCCGACCCTGCTTGAGAAGGGCGCTGGGAAGGAGAGCAGCTCTAAGCGGTCTCTCCTCCTCTAACCCTGTCACTGACTCGGCTCCTCTTGTCCCCTTTGCAGCCCAGCACCGCAGCAGGGCCGGGGGATGTGGCTGCGAGCCCTTCCCTCACCCCGTGCCCTCACCTGCTGCCTTGGCAGGGGTGCCAACAGTGCCCCGGGTGCTGGGAATGTGCGGCAAAGGAAGGGTGTGGTGACACGGTGACACTTTGTGGCGTGAGTGGCCGCAGGGCAGCGGCGCAGATAAACATTAACAGGAGTTAATGCTGAGCAGAGGACGGGCAGGACAGGGGCAGGGCTGGCAGCCAGGAGCTGTTTGCTTCAAGCACTGAGAGGTCAGAGGCTGGGGGGTGGTGTGGGGTTGGTGTAGGGACACACTCGGTGTAGGAACGCGGTGTAGGAACACACTCAATGTAGGAACACACTCGGTGTATGTGCACATTTTGCACACTTGGTGTAGGTGCACACTCAGTGTAAATGCACACACTCGGTGTACGTGCACTCGGTGTAGGTGCACACTCGGTGTAGATACTCACTCCAGGGCTGCAGATGCAATTCAGCTCAGTGCAGGCTGTGATTATTAAATGGCATTCAGGGGAAAGGAGAATTAACCTCTCGATTGCAGAGATCGATATCTCCTGTGCTTTCCATCTCCTGCATTTTGGCTCCTGGCAGTCGCTTCCATTCGGCCATGCCCAGGGTACTGTGGGTTTGAGGGCACCAAGGGCACAGAGGGACGAGGTGTCCCACAGTAATGGGGCTCAAGCCACCCCCCAGCAGGCTCCAGTTCTCACCAGTTTGAGGCAGGACCCTCTGGCACAGAGAATTCCCATGTCCACATCTCTGTTGCGGTTTGTATTTCCCCCTGTGATTAATTATTTGCATTTCAGTGGAGCAGGATTTGTTGTCCAAACAATTGTTCTCTTTTTTTGGCTTCCTCTTCTTACTTCAAATATTGTGGCTGTGGGTAGCCAAAGTGGAGAGATGAGCAAGTGATAATTTGCAAAACCACTCCAGCTTCCAGAGTGCGTGGATGTGGAAGGGACAGGGAATTTTGGGCTCTTTGCACTGTACAAATGACCTCGGTACTGCAAAGCTCAGCTGCACTGTCAGGAAATCTCAAGCTTGCAGTGGAGTCTGGGTGTTGAAGAACTGATTTCTTTCCTCTAAGGTAACAGTAGTAAAACTGGCGAAATATAAACTGTGCAGTTCTGGGGGCAGCTGGAATTAAAAGAGAGAAATAGTGGAGGAAAAAATATTGTGTCATCACCAACGCCAAACCTTTCCATGATTGCAATAAAAAAGCTTTGTCCTGTTAAAATATTTAATATTAAAAAAATTTATAGACACATTCAAAAATGGAGCATTAAGGTCAGGAGTCGCTGTTTAAATTGGATTTTAGGATTTTACACTGGCAGAGTTGGCTCAGGTTAAACACATCTGATAAAACTCACTGGTGGTGACTTCATTCAAGGGAAGTCAGTGACAAATATTAAATTAATCCTGCCAACAGAGCAGGCTAAAGCAAATGCTGTGCAGAGGTGGGAGCACAAAGGGGACACAACCCCCAAGTGTTGGTCACTGGAGCTCACCCTTACATTTACTGCTTTTATCCACTTTGGCCAAATACTGGTTTTGTTTTCAAAGTCTTGGTGGAGTGAACATCACAAACACAGCCTGGGTGTTGTTACAAACCACTGCCCTCGCTGTTGGTCCTGCCTGGGATTTGGGCAGCTGCAGTTTCCACATCTGGGCTGTCTTTGCTTCACCCCCAGAACAGAAAGCTGCTGGGTTATACCAGTTCTTCACCTCTTGGGAGCATTCCTGGGCAGCTTTGGCTGTCTGGCAGCCCATTTCTGGGCTGGAAATGCTGCTTGCTGTGGCACGGGGACACGTAGAATTGCACAGAGGGAAAAGGGTCTGGATGCAGATCCCCAGCTGGAAGCATGTAGGACTGGCTGTTCCCAAAGTGCCTCAAATCCCAAATTGTTCAGCAATTCCTGCATTACCCACAGGTTTATCTTGCACTGTCCTGGGCTGTCAGGACTGTGCCTGCCCCAGCCTTACCTGTGGAACTGTACCCCACCCCGGGGTCAGGTGAAGGTGAGGCCCCTTCACCTGAGACAGGGCAGAGATTTCAGTTCCTAAAAGCCCCCAAATGTTTGAGAACAGGCCAGGGATAAGGAGTGTGGGAAGGAGAGCTGTCAGAGGGAGCAGGTAGGTGAGCTCTGCCCCCTCCCAGCTGCTGAGCTTTGCAGAGCTGATTTCAGGGTTCATTTGCTCCAGGGACTGTGTTTGTGCCACCCCAGGAGAGCACTGCCAGGCAGCCTCCACTTTACCTCCCAGCATCTATTGCCCTTCTGGTGTCGAATCACAGACCCTCTTAGGCTGGAAAAGGCCTGGGAGGTCCAGTCCAACATGAACCCAGCATTCCCAGTGATCCAGATCCCTCTGCAGAGCTGCCCTACCCTCCAGCAAGTCAACATACCCCTCCGATTCAGTGTCATCTATGAACTTAGTGAGGATGTACTCAATCCCCTCATCCAGATCACTGACAAAGATACCAAATGAGACTGGCCCCAAAACAGAGCCCTGGGGACACCACTGGTGACTGACCAGTGGATTTATCCCAGTCCCACTCTCTGGGCTTTTAACCCAGTCAGGTTTATCCCAATGAAGAATGGACCTGTCCAAGTTAAAGGAATTCAGTTTCTCCAGGAGAGTGCTGTGGGAAACGTGTCTAAACTTAATTAAAGTCCATCATCCACAGCCTTTTCCTCACCCATGGAGTGCTCATCCTGTCACGGGAGATCAGGTCCCTGTTTTCCTGCTCAGGGGTACCTGATAAGACAACTGGTCTTACTGTTAAAGACTGAGACCAAGAAGGCTTTGAGTACCTCAGTCTCTCCCTCATGCTTTGTGTTTTTCCCCGGTAAAGGATGGACATTCTCCTTAGCTGTCCTTCACTTGCTGATGGATTTCTAGGAGCATTTTTAATAGTCTTTTCTGGCAGCAGACAGATTAAATTCTAGCTGGGCTTTGGTCCCTCTAACTTGCATCTCCCTGCATCCTTGTTGTCCTGAATTTCCTGCCCCTTCTCCAAACGTCCTAGACTATCCTTATTTTCTTTTCCCTGAATTCCAGACAAAACTCTCTGTGCTGCCAGCCTTGTTTTCCTCCTCTGCTGGCTCACCCAGCACATGGGCACAGGCTGCTGCTGCCTCTTTAATCCCATCTCCTGCTGCCAGGAGTCTCAAACCCCACAGACTGAGGCAAGGGCTGTGTCTCTCCCTTTGCCAGTCCCGCTGTTTATTTTCCCTGGGTGATGACTCCATTTCCCAAGGAGATGGCTTTATGAGCACGTTCATTCCTCTGGCACGAGGGAGGGTGTCCTGCCTTGCCTGTTCCCTTCTCTGCTCTCTGTCAAAGTGCCACCCTAAAAGCAGCAGGGAAGCTGAGCTGTCCTGCCCAGGCAGTGCCTGGAGGTGTCCCCGGGCTGTGGGGACAGAGGGGGGACTTGGGCAAGGTTCTGCTGCTCTTGCCTCAGCGTTCCCCCCGTGTTCCCCTCCCCAGCTGCCTGTGCAGAATCCCAGCCCCTTGGCTGACCCCACTGTTTGGTAACTCTGCAATAGGAGCAGGACCCAGGGCAGTTCTGCAGGTTCAGGGCAGCACAGGTTCTTGTGAAGAGCTGTTCTCAGCAGACAGGCAGTGCCACTCCAGGCTCCCCGAGATCTCTGTTTTGCAAGATGAGGGCTCCTTTCCTTGCTGTTCTCACACTTTGCTCGGTTTCTCTGCTCTGTGGCCACCTTGGCATCTCCTCCCTGAGCAAAAATCTCTTCCAGTGTGAAAGCTTGGCTCTCTCTGAGACTTCAACCCAGCAGCCCCAGCATTTCTCCCCTTTGTCACACTTTTATTGGAGCTCTTCTGGAAGCAAAAATGAGCATTGATCTCTCTTGCTGGGGGCAGAGAGAGCATTTTGCAATGAGCGCACAGCCCGGGCTCTGAGGATGCTGGCACTTGGCTGCACCCTCATCAATACATTTCTGTGGGGCTCCCACAGCAACCTGGAGGTTTTTTTGTCTTATTCCAGAGCAGGGCAGGAATATTCCACCAGCACTGGCTCCTGGGAGATGCAGTTCCTACAGCATCTGTGGGACAACCTCTCCCTGTCATCCCCTCGTGTTTGCCTGGTACAAACAAAGCCCAGCCAGCTCTGTTGGGGTTTTAGGAACACAGCCTGGCTCTAGACAGAGCTGGAAACTGGATTTTCCACATCTTGGAAGGAGATTGTCTCTCCTGGAGTGTTGTAAGAGCAGGACACAACCCCCATCCCCCTGGGTCTGGCAGCTGGAATTGCTGAATCAAGCACAGCATTTAAGGGGGCACTGAGATTTTTTTTTTAAACTTTCTCCATAATGAAAAAAAAAAGTGAATTTGCTGTTTCTCCATGCATGCCATTTCGGTTTTCCTATTTTTCCCTATGGCAGGAGCATCCAGCTGAATTTATGTGCAATATTGCCAGTGCCAGGGAGAGTGGATTGGGAAATATTCACTTGTTTTCTGTCCTTGGTAAGGTAATTTTTGCACAAGTGCATATATAGATGTGTGTGTGTGTGTGTATATCCATTATCTATATATAGCTGTACACAAACAAGGAAATGTAAAGGGTTTGTTGTGCCTGAAAAATACACAGATGAAGATCTGTATGTTCAAAATTCAGAGTATTTATTGCAGATCCTATTGACTGACGTGTTTAAATAAAGAGGATTTATGGTATTTATGCTGTAGTCAAGTGTCCTTGCTTAAAGCCATTTCTCCCATATTTCCCCAACATTTTCCCAGTGAATCTTTCAGGGCTCATTAAAGAAAACCAACACCTCAAGGAGCAGGGAGGAAACACAGTGTGGACAAAAATTTCCTTAATTTATCCAGTGCTTTGAGCCCTGGCAGTGAGCAGGGGGTTGTGGGTGCTCAGCACTCTCTGGTTTTCCCCTCTTCCATCAGGATATGCAGAAGGGAATTTAAAAACTCACTTGCTTCTCTGTTTAATCACCAGTGGATGGCTCCTGTGTTCCTGTGGCAGCACTTCCAGCAGCTGGGGAGGAAATTATGCCTCAATGTCCCTTTGTGTCACCAGAACTGATTCCTGGAAAGGCTGAGCTGGAACAGAGACCAGGCACATCAAAAGAATAAAATAGGAATTTATTGAAAGGATCCACCTTGGGCAGCGCAAGAACCCGGCCAGGCCTACATCCAAATGAAATCCAAGGTGGATCCTGGTCAGGAGTTTTTACACTTTTATAAGTTTTGGTTCATCTACATCTTGGGGTCAATTATCCAACCACAGCCCCAGGCTATGAGGTCTCAGCCCCTGCCTTGTCCACTTTTCCTCTCTGTTGTTTCTGCTTTTTGGGTACCAGGTGTCCTTGATTCTCTATCTAGAAAGGAATTGTTCTGTCACTACTCTGTGAAGAGATCTTACAACACCTAATATGAAGCTTCAGAGTCACACACTAAGCAGCAGAGATTCTAAAAAATACAAAAGCTAAACCCCAAGGCACCACTGGGACTGTTTAATCCTTCTGCTGCTGGTCACCAGTGCCAGCATCCCCTGGGGCTGGCAGGGAGCTGCAGCTTCCCCAGCTCTGGGGGTTTGGAGTTTGGGCTGGAAGCAGGTGATGAGGTGACTTGTCCTGCAGGACAACTCCTGTGTGCCCCAGGTTGCTTTGTCTTGGAAAAGCTCATGGAGGTGTTTCTTTGGAGAGGTTCCCAACCTCCTGGCCTGTCCTGCTCTCCTGATGTCCTTCTTGCTTCAGGTGGGGTGGGGAAAGAACACGAGTGATGCAAAGCAGGATGCCAGCCCAGCATGTTGCAATGACAAAGGATTTAGTGTCCCTTGTGCCACTTCAGCCCACGATGAAGCCTTGGCAGCAGAGGACACCGTGCCTGGCACATTTTGAGGCTTCTCCTTTCCAGAAACAACAGCAGGGAATTGCGTAGCTTGGACAGGGAGAGATTGCATCCAAAACACATCAATGCTCAAATTATAATAATTTGTGCTTTCAAGGGATAGAGAGCTCCAGCCATCGCTGACTGCAGGAAGAAAAAATCAGTCGGACCTTCAGCATCTCTGGGGGTGCAGCAGCAGCTTCCACCCACCTTTCCCTATTCCTGTTAAAACAGGACAGTCCTGACAGGAAATATTTCACCTGGAAAGGTGGTTGGTCTTCAGAGGTGCTCAGAGCCAGTCCTTATTTCCCCCGAGGATTCCAGCAGCCCCTCCTGGCTCTGATCCTCCAGGAACGCCAAAGGAAAGACCTCAGGGAGCCACAGCGGCCACTGGCAGAGCCTGAGGGCTCACGATTCCACAGGCACAGAAGCCAAGCAAGGGCATCTCCCAGCCCTAAAAACAGTCCCATGGCTCAGGGAGGTTCAAGCTCTGCAGCCTCAGCCCAGGCCTGAGAAATGCATAAACAGCAAATGTCCTCTGGGGAGGCCCTGCCAAGTCCTTTTTCCCTCATGTAAATATTTTTTCCTCTTAAGTGTATGTGAGTGTGAAAAACCTCTCCTTAATCTTTTTTTTTGTTTTCTGTCCCTGGCTGAAGGAAATGCTTGTTCATCCCTGGGTGGGAACAGCTTCATCTTGATATTTTGCAGCTGAAGCAAGAACCACGCCGCTGAAAACATTTCTCTCCCCCAAAGCCATACAGGAATCAGATTAAATGGTGCCTGTCAGGACATGACCTCCTCAGTGGCTGTTGGATGGAGGTCCCATGGGACAGCAAATTGTCAGGCAGCCTTGAAGGAGACTTCAGAAGCAGCACAAAATATCCCTGGGGTTACAGGATTCCAAAGCCTGAAAGTCCCACTCTGTTATATTGAACATGTGAGTGGAAATGTGTGGCATTTTCTTCTGAGAAAAACTGGAGACCTAAATAAGTTTCTTGCTGTCTGGCCTCGAAATCAAACGTCTTTGTGTGTATTTTCCGATAGCTGGTGGTGAGAGGAAGTGTGTCTGAGCGCAACAGGGCTGGTGGCAGCCCCAAAATATCTTTAGGAGAGCAGGCTGGGGGAAGTGGGTGAGTTCACTGGGGAATCTGTTCCCACTGCTCAGAGGTTTCCTCCCTCTCCTGCTTGGGAAAGGCTGGGATCAGGCTGTCACCCCTCTGTTCCAGCCCTCTGCCAGCCGAGCTCTGTCTCAGGAGAATCAGAAGTTGTTGCTCATGGTGGTTTTTGAGAGGAAGAGTGTTAGCCCTGAGCAAGAGAACGGTGCTGAGATAAACCTGTATCAGCCTGGCCTGGTGGTGAGGCTCAGCAGAACCCAAATCCTGCTCTGAGGCTCTGCCTTGACACGAGACAGGCTCGTGACCTCCTTTAGAGAGCCAAGTCATGCTCGTGAGCTGGGGTTCAGAGATGCACCAACAGCTTTACAGAAAAAAAAATTACAAAATTTACAAAAAGTCCTTTTGGCACAGAATGAGTGTCTGAGGTTGCAATACAGGATGTGACCAAAAGTATGAATTCTGTCACCATCTGTTGAAACCAGGTGGGGCAGTGATCTTTATCTCTGTGGAAGATATTCTCTGCTAACGGGCCAGGTGTTAAAATCCAGCCAGAGCAGTGTTCTTTATCTTTTCCACAACCCATCCTTCTTCCAGGAGATATCTCCTGTTAAAGGGCCACTGAGTCCCAGTGCATGGCTGAGAAAATTCCATCATCCCACTGGGAGATGCTCCACCCAGGGGGAGGAGCCAAGAATTTCCTGCCTAGATAAAATCTGAGATTTGGAACATCAGAGCAGCCTTTTCCCACTGGATTCCAGAGGAAAACCAGACCTTTACACTTCATCAATGGAACTTTGGAGGAAAACTGCACCTTCTCCAGGAGCACTGCTCCAACAGAACCACGTCTGCCACTGCAGGACTGCAGCCACCATTTAATGGGACTGCTCCAACACCCTGAGTGACTGACAGGGGTCAGCTTGGATTGTGACTCTGTCAGTGTTTTGGAGTTTGCTGTTTGTAATACTGTATTTCTATTTTAATTTTCCTAGTTCGAACTGTTACTCCTATTCCCATATCTTTGCCTGACAGCCCCTTAATTTCAAAATTGCAATAATTTGGAGGGAGGGGGTTACAATGTCCATTTCAAAGAGAGGCTTCTGCCTTTCTTAGCAGACACCTGTCTTTCAAACCAAGACAATGAGGCAAAGGAGAGCTGCAGAGGGCAGGGAAAAGGGAAAGCACAACCACAGAGAGGTTTGTGACTCACAAGAAGAATGCCATTCCTCAGTTTTGGAATGATTTTGGAATGATTTGCATAGCTCATTTAAAGCTGACTCTGTGTTTCCCTGTCCCTCCAGGGCTCCCTGCTGCAGAGAAAGCCCCTTCTTAAAAGGGGATCCTCAGGATTCCTATTTATAGCAGGGAAAACGCTCCAGGAGAGTCACCCAGCCCTGCATGAACATCCCTGGGAGGAGGGGATGGATGGACAGGCTGTTCCCCTGCAGCCCCGGCCCCTCCTGTTGACATTTGCCAGGTTGGAAGGGACAGTGGCATCTCCCTGGTGCCACACAGGAGGTGGTGACACAGCCTGGCAGGGCCAGGAGGAGGCAGGGACAGGCTGCTCCAGGCCCTTTCGTGGTGGGAAGCCGAGGAGAGCATGCTGTTCCCAAAAGGAAAAGTCACTGTGCAGAGCTGGGGGTGAGGACTTGGAGGTGTTGGCCAGGAGAGACAGAATTAATTGAGGATGGGGGGATGGGATTGTTGGTTTGAAAGGAAGCATGGGGCTCTGCAGGAGTGCAGGATGAACAATTCATACCAGCCTGGAATGCCCCCCTGGACCTCAGAGGGACCCAGGATGGGATCCTGGCATTGCAGCTGCTCAGTTTTGGTCTCAGGCTGGACTGGAAACCCTCTGGTTTCCGAAGTGTGGGATTTCAGTTTGCCACAGTTACATGGCCCAGCTTTGGGAATTTTCCTTTCTATGTGATTTACAAATCAATAAACTCAGAGTGATTCAGGAATGTTTTCTCAAACTGCCTAATAATTCCCCTTAGCACTCAAACCTTGGGAGGGGAAAGATAATGATAAAACTCTTTGAGGACAACTCTTTTAGGACAGGTGTGTAGAACTGTAAGGAGGCTTCCATCAACTCTGCCATGAAAATCATAAATCCAGCCGAGACTGGTGATGGGAAGAGAAGGAATCTATGGAGAATTGTTAAATGGAAAGATGGAGGCAACCAAATAAGAGAGGCAAAGCAAAACATAGCCCAAGGAGAGTGTAAAAAGATGGAGAAACAATAAAGATGAGAAATCAGACCTAGGAGGCAAAATGAATCAAGCACCAGCAGGAAACTCAAGAGGATGGATCCCCTGGAAAGGGAGGGACAAGGAACGAATGGATGGAAGATGAGGAAGCAGGGCTGGGAAATGCCAGGAGAGCAGGATCTGCATTTCAGTGCAGGATCTGTGGTTCAGTGCAGGATCTGCAGTTCAGTGCAGGGTCTGCATTTCAGTGCAGGATCTGTGGTTCAGCGCAGGATCTGCAGTTCAGTGCAGGGTCTGCATTTCAGTGCAGGATCTGCATTTCAGTGCAGGGTCTGCATTTCAGTGCAGGGTCTGCATTTCAGCGCAGGATCTGCAGTTCAGTGCAGGATCTGCATTTCAGTGCAGGATCTGTGGTTCAGTGCAGGATCTGCAGTTCAGTGCAGGGTCTGCATTTCAGTGCAGGGTCTGCATTTCAGTGCAGGATCTGCAGTTCAGTGCAGGATCTGCATTTCAGTGCAGGGTCTGCATTTCAGTGCAGGATCTGCAGTTCAGTGCAGGGTCTGCATTTCAGTGCAGGGTCTGCATTTCAGTGCAGGATCTGCATTTCAGCGCAGGATCTGCATTTCAGTGCAGGGTCTGCATTTCAGTGCAGGGTCTGCATTTCAGCGCAGGGTCTGCATTTCAGCGCAGGATCTGCAGTTCAGTGCAGGATCTGCCTTTCAGTGCAGGCAGCCTGGCTGGTGCCTCTGCCCTCCCACGCTGCCCATTCCCCTGACTGCTCGCAGAGCTTTGTGGAGACGATGGTTGCCTCTGGAATGAGCAGCAGCTTTGCTTCCTTCTCGGAGCTGCTCTGCTGCCTGCCAAGGCATGGCTGGAAGGGCGTGGGGCAGGCGTTCCTGTCATTCTGGAGCCGGGGATGCCTTTGGAGTGAGTGTGTGACAGGTATGGAGACAAACCAGGACAGCCGTCCTGTCTCCTGCCTGCCCCTGCACGGGGATAGCCTGGGGGATAAGGAGGTGGGAATGGGGAATCACAGAACCACTGAGGTTGGGAAGGACCTCTCAGAGGATCCAGCTCAAACTTCGACCACTTTGCCAGCCAGAAGAGTGGAAGGGGAAATGGGGTTTTCCCAGTGGAAGGGGAAATGGGGTTTTCCCAGTGGAAGGGTTGTGGGAAGAGGTTGGGTACCTGGGATGTTGCTTGGCTTTGGTGTCAGCGTTGCTCCCAGGAGTTTTGCTGGTCTTAATTTGCTCTTTATTTGTCATCCTGAGGTTTTCACAATGCCAGCCAGGAGCTGTGGTTTGTCTGGAAGGGACAGGTCACTGCTGTCACCTCTGCTGGCGTGTCCATCCTGCAGTTTTCCCCGTGGTGACCAGGGCTGTGGCCCTGCTGTTTCCAGCGCCCCTGGGAACACGACCAGCACTGTCACTGCCACTTTGCTGAAGTGGACCTCAGACCATCCTCTGATCCACGGGGCAGCTCCGGAGGATGAGTGGAGGGACTCACAGCTCACTGTGCCCCAGGGAATTCCAGACTTCCCGTGGGAAGGTGGAAACCCATGGGATGGGGACCTGGGCAGGACCGTGGCTGTATTAGGGATGTAAACCACGGTTCAAATGTGGACAGGAGATGTCCTGCTGTGCAAGGAGCCCTTGGAGCATGGAGATGTCTGTGCAGTGTCCATATCCACCCCTGAAAAGCAGCTGCCTGGGTTATGCAGTCTCTGGGCAGAGATTGTGCTGTTACTGCCACACACGGGAATTGGAAAGGCCAAAATGTTCCTCCAGGCTTTGTGTGGAATTCCTCAAGGCCACAGTCGCGTCCCAGGCTTTGGCACGAGGGGCTTGTGGAGTGGCAGGGAGACAGAAATGCAGCGTGAAGGTGTCACCCTGCCCCTTGGTGACAAACAGCAGGGCCCAGATTAGAAACCAGTCTGTGCCCCGGTGACTCACAGCCCAGCCCGGTGCCACCTGCCACTGCCACCTGCCAGGACCTGCCACTGCCGCCTGCCAGGACCTGCCACTGCCGCCTGCCAGGACCCTGCTGCCCGCTGTCCCTTCTCACCGTGCCCAGCAACTGGGGGAGAAGATGCTCCCCAGTTATCACACGCTGCCCATCCTTGACTTCCTCAGCAGAAATCTGAGCCCCAGCCCGGTGCAGGTGCACCCTGAGGATGGAACCTTCATCTTCACTTGCCACTTTTGGGGGTGTCTGTGACACAACTGCCACGAGATCTGTCAGATCACGCAGGAGATGACCCCCAAAGGGTAAGGCACAATTCTCCACTCCGAATGTGCCATCCTTGCCTGGCAGTAGTAAAAAGCCATTTTATGTTGCTTTTTTTTCCAGCTTTGAGTAATCCTAACCTAAAAGAGACTGTATCCCCTGCAAGCTTGTTCCATTAACCTTAAGTACCTGATAAATTCTCTCCCTCCAGCCGCTGATGGAACAGGTTGTGTTTGCAGTGAACTTTCCTCCTTCCCCCTCTGCTGCGATTCATCCCAGGGTGAATTCATTTCTCGGGAGAGTGGAGAAGAGAGAGGCGATCGCATCCATGCAAATGGGACCCGAGGAGTCGCAGGTTAATAATGGCAATTTCTGCACAAATGCGAATTACAGGAGCAGCCCAGCCAGGTCCGCGCTGGGGCTTTCTACACCTGTGGGCTTAGCCAGGCTTTCCAATTCCTTTTTTGTTACGATTAATAAGAGAAACTTGAGGATTTCGGAATCTCTAGTGCAGACACAGGGATGTTTTATCCTGCCTGGAAGTTTTTCAGTGTTTTTGCAGAAGGAAGGGGTGTCCACTTCTTCCCTGGGACAAGCCAGAGGGGACATCACCTCCTAAATCTGTGTCTCCTGCCCCTACCCTGCTTCTCTCCACAGGAATCCTCACCCCATCCACGGCTCCTTCAAAGGATGGTGATGGGAATAACGAGCACTTTGTTGTTAATAATAGAGACAATTTCCAGATGAGCTGCCGAGGGATAATGGAGGTGAATAAATGCATGGAGCTGCTCCTCCTTTCATCTCCCTTACATGGAATTTGTTAAAGTTTGGCTTCCAGACCTTTATGGAAAGCTCAGTTGTAATTCCCACACCCATCTTACAGATTTCTGTGCGCAGAAACCACTCTCTCATTGCACAGCACAGGTTTTTATTGGCCACTTCATGTGATCCTGAGCCCTTCTGTGTCCTCCTGCCTTTGCAGTGAGCCCTGGAATCACAGGTGTGGAGGAACCAGACAATGCCACCCAGCTCTGTAAAAAAATGGGGTCCTTCAGATTTCAGGGCTGTCAAAACTATGAAACTGATATAAAATAAAATACACCTGAAATTCTTCCATATCAGACCCTCAGAGAGCTGTAGATGAGTTCCTTGAACACTCCTCTCATTCCTACACAAGTCTTGGGACCACCCATTTTCAAATGAGGTTTCATGTCACAGCTGGGCTTCTCAACCTGCCTAAACAGGAGGGAAATTACAGTAAACAAGCGACCAAAATGAAAACCTTGTGTCCCCCTAGCATCCCACCCCTGCCATTTCTGCACATTCCTGGACTTTTCCTTCTGCAAGGAGCGTCTGTCTCATTCCCAGCCCATCTCTGGGAGTCAGGAGGACAGGCTGGGCTCTCTGTTGTGGTGTACAACTGGGATTTGCCCTGGAAAAAGTGGATAAGGCAACCCCGACCTGCAGAATTGCTGCCAGGGGCAGGGAGGAAAGGCTGCATCCATCAAGAGCAGCAGGTCACCGTGACTGAAACCATGAGATCACCAACAAGTCGAGCTCCACCCCGCAGGGAAATCTTTTTTTATCTCCCTGGCAAGTGCCAACCATTTGCTCGGTCCCTGCAGAAGGAAGCAGAGCAGGAGAGCCCGGCGGGCTGAGCTGTCACCACTGGGAGCTGGGCTCTGGGAAAACAGGTTGTGTTTACCCAGGTGTGATGCCAGCTCCACCCAGGGGTGCCTGGCCCTGCCTGGGTGCTGTGTGAGCTGCAGAACCTCTGCAGGGCTCTGTTGTGTCTGCCTGTGATACCATCAGCACCCCGCTGCCAGCCCCGCTCTGCTTTGATCAGGGAACCAAAGCTTGGTGTGGACACAACCGTGCTGGAGCTTTTTCCACACAAGTTTAGCCCTGTAAGACCTGGGAGTGTTTGCCAGGCCTTGGCACAGCTCCTGTGCTCCACCCTTTGATGTGGGTGAAGAGGATCGGGGGAAAAATCGAGATTTGCTCTCATGGAGTAGCAGCTACTGCTGAGTGAGGGATTGCTCGAGGTGATTTTGGGAATGAGATTCAAGCTCTGGGATGGCTTTGGAAACAGTGGGGATGTGTTGCTCAGGAGGCCAGCTGGGGCTCTGTCCCCTCTCCCTGCCCCGTGTAATTGTGCATTGCTGATTTAATGGGATGGAAGATCCATAATGCTCCTCAGGAGCAGCGTCCTCCAAAACCCAGTGATTTAACCACGAGTGCAGGAATTGCCACTTACACTCCTCCAGGTTGGAATTAATGTGTTTGCTATGGGGTTACTTCTGTGGGAAGTGAGAAACAGGGTGGGTTTTAGTCCATGAGGTTCTGTGACGAGGGGATGGGAAGGAGAGCTGATGGATGCTCCACACTGGGCAGAGAATTTCTGAGGGGTAGAACACGCTGCTCAGTCTTCAAAAGAAAATTTTTGTCTTTTGAGACAGCAGCATGAGCAGATGGAGAGGAAATCCCTGGGGGTTTTTTGTGGTAGGAAGCAAACCCCTGGCTGAGCACTCATTTACCAGGCACTGTTGGACTTCCTAAAATAAAAATCCTTTTGTATTTCCCACTGGCACTGAGATATTTTGCATAAAACAATCAAACTGACCACCCCAACTCCATTTACAATTTTTCCAAGAAATCCTTGGAGCAGCCAGAGATCAGAGTTCAGAGCTGAATTCCACAAGTGATGATGTCGAGTCTGGGGAAGGATTTTCACTGCTGGAATGCAAATGTCCACAAATGCTATTTTTTTAAAAATGTGAGATGTTTTTGGTGTGGATACCCTCCAGGCATTCACAGGCACCTGCTGATAATCCCATTTGTGTCAGATCCCTGGCTCTTTCCCATCTGGAGGTTCATTGTTTGCCATTTTCTTGTGAGGATTTGGTGGTGTCTCCATGTTTTTCACATTCTGTGACCTCTTAAGCTTGGCACACAGCAGTGCTCCTACCTCTGTGTTTCACAGGGAATTGGGAGAGAGCTCTGGAGATTGTCCCAACATCCCAGCAGCATCCACTTCTCACAGCAGGGTCAGGGAGAGCAGCTTGCTCAGAGCTTTGTGCTTAGATTGTGGCACGAGGGAGCTGAGATTCTATCTCAGATCTTTGTATGGAGCCCAAATGAAGATGGAGGAGAGAATTCAGAATTCCATCCCAGATCTTCCTTTGTGTGGAGACCAAAGGCAGGTGGAGGAGAGAATTCAAGATTCCATTCCAGATCTTAGTGTGGAACCCAAAGGCAGATGGAGGAGAAAAATCAAAATTCCATCTCAGATCTTTGTGTGGAGCCCAAAGGCAGGTGGAGAATTCAGAATTCCATGTCAAATCTTCCTTTGTGAGAGCCCAAAGGCAGCAGGAGGAGGGAATCCATGGTTCCTGCAGGGAGAAGGTTGTTCTGCTCATTGTTAACTTGTTTGGCTTGGGTTTAAGCCTGTGTTACTTGGAATACGAGCAGAGGAAATTGGGTCTAAGCCAGGATTAGGGACGAGTCTACGCTCTGCTGGCATCACACCAAGAAAAGGAAATTACAGTACCACAAATCAAGGGGAAAGGGTTGCCTGCATTGGTTTAGATGGGATATTGGGATTAAATCCTTCCCTGGGAGGGCTGCCCAACCCCTGGCAGTGTCCAGGGCGAGGTTGGATGGGGTTTGGAGCACCCTGAGATAATGGAATGTGTCCCTGCCATGGCAGGGGAGGAGCTGGATGATTTTAAGGTCCCTTCCAGCCCCAGTCATTCCATGATTCTACCCCTGGTCCCTGCTTCCTCTGTTGGGAACAATATTCAATCTGTTCAATGATTTAAAAAAACCCACAAGACCCAAAGCAAACAGTGTAATTCCACTTCCCCAAAATTGAATAAAAGAAAAATACCTCAGAAAAGCTGGGACAAGGGGAGGGGAATGGGATAACAGAGCTTTTAAAATCTTCTTGCTTTGCAGCTGTTCCCATCCTTGCTGCTTTCCAGAGGTACTTGGATCATCCTCTGCCTGGGAAAAAAAAAAAAAGAAGTCTTTCAAACCCATCATTTGATGGGCACGTTATTTCTCAGCAAATGAGATGAAAACCCAAGTCTGGGGTTTAGGAATGGAACTGCATCAGTGTAGGAGCCAGGGATCTTCACTCAGGTAGATTTGAGTGATATCCCAGTGCTGGGACATTCTTCAGGTGGGGGTTGAGGGCACTTGGATCTCCAGAGAAGTTTGACACCACAGCCAGCACGTGAACATGTGGAGTTAATTTGGTGCCTGGCTCGTGGGGAAAGCTGGACATGTGCTAAGAACCAACTGGGAATTTGTGTCCCAGTTTGGCTCTGTGGCACTGGCTGCTGGATCAAAAGCCAGGGCTTGGCACAGCAAATGGGAAGGGATGAGATGGATTTTTTCCTTTCCTAGTCAAAAGTCATCATCAACCAGAGTAAATTTGGGATTGGGACACTCTGGGGTGGTTTTTGTGCTATACCTTGGCTTCTTACCAGGCTTTCACAGGTTTTTCTTTCCCCTTGAGCTGTGCAGAAACACCTGCTGCTTCCTCTCTTGTTGCTGTGCCCTGGGATTCCTCTCACACCTTGCACTTGGAGCAGATGCTGTTTAAATGCTCCAGGAGGAACTGTTGGCACTTGGGGGATGACAGGTTGCAGAAACAGGATAAAATAGCAGGCATTTCCAAGGAGAGGTTGGAAAGGCAGGAAAGGAAAGGGGGGACAGTCTGGAGATGATGAGATGAGATGAGATGAGATGAGATGAGATGAGATGAGATGAGATGAGATGAGATGAGATGAGATGAGATGAGATGAGATGAGATGAGCTGTGCCAGGCTGGGCTGGGGTGGGAGAACCCTGCTGAGGTGCAGACTGTGCAGGGCAAGGCTGGCAGATTTTCCTGGTTCCTGGAGGGCTGGAGAAGGAAATTCTGTCTTGCTCTGCCCTCATTCCACCCTGAATCCGTGGATTGCTTGGGGAGGAGCTGCTCAGCTGCCTTGCAGAGAGCTCCATTTCCATGGACATCCAGCTCCCATGGAGATTTCCACAGGCTTCAAATATAAAATGTATGGAATCACACAATCCCACAACAGTCTGGGTTGGAAGGGACCTTAAAAATCATCTCATTCCACCTCTGCCATGGCAGGGACACCTTCCACTGTCCCAGGTTACTACAATCCCCACTGTCCAACCCGGCCTTGGGCACTGCCAGGGATCCAGGGGCAGCCACAGCTGCTCTGGGCACCCTGTGCCAGCCCTGCCCACCCTGCCAGGGAACAATTCCTTCCCAATATCCCATCTAAACCTGCTCCCTTTCAGTTTGAAGCCATTCCCTGTGTCCTGTCGATGCTGATTTGCAAAACCACTTAGTCCAAAGCACTAAGACAACTCACAGGGAATTTTTTTTCCTCTTCATCCTCCCCTTGACCCCTTGGGAAATGTCCCATGGGAGCCACAGAGTGATTCTGTGTGCAGCAATCCATTCCCATTGACTGGAAAAGGAATTTTGACTTTCTGATCAGCTCTTCACCCTGTGGAAGGGCTGTCTTGAGCCTGGAATTAATTAGGACTAATGACCAAGAACATCATCATCAGGCTTCCACCTCTCCTAGGACCATTCTGAAGCAAAAGAAGGAAATATAAAGGAGCAAATTCCATCTGGGAAGTTGTTGACAGGGCTGTGCATCCCTTGCTCTGTGGGATGTGGCTGATTCATCCTGCTGAATCCAAGATTCCCACAGGTGAATAGGCAGCGGTCAGGACCGGAGGTTTTCTCAGCCAGCTTCTGTTTTGAATATTAAGCTTTGCCTTGTGAACCTTGAGGAATTCAGCTCCCAGGGCAGAGGAAATGTTGGAAGGGGTCAGGCGAGCTGTGCTCTGTCCGTGTCACTGGGAGTAGCCAGCAGCATTCCAGGACAACATCTGATTTTGTGCTTTTTACAAGGCAGATGTTTGGGAGAAGGGATGTGCTGTTTATTGGAGCTGCCATCTCCCATCCCTCCTCCCTCACAGCCCGAGCCCAATAAATAAAGATTCTTGGGATTATGCCGACGTTTGGGCAGCCCTGTCTTCCATCAGAGCCTGGACAAGATGCAAACCCCGCTCCCCCTGCACCTCAGTTTTACAGGGGAATAAATCAGGGAGGGCTAAATCCTCTCCCAGTGACACGAGGGTAAATCCGGGATGGCTGCGCTGACGTCGGCGCCGTGATGGAATTGCCGAGGGGAGTTTGGTTCCTTGGTTTGCTGATTTACTCCAGAAGAGTTTGGGCTCAGCGTGCCCTGGGACTGAACAAGGCAGGGTTTGCTCTGGGATGCAGTGCATGGCAGAGCAGCTCCGTGGATTTTGCTGGAATTAAGTGGAATGAAATGAGTTGTAGCTTCAGCACGGTTTGGGCCTCAAAGAGCTCCAGGTTATTAATGAGAGAAAGGATAAATCCTGTGTAAAGTGATCATTCCCATCACCTGACACTATTCCAGGAGAGTCCCACAGAGATGAATCCCACCCTTTGGCTTGTGTTGGGATGATGATGGAGAGTGGTGCCCTCACACCTTGACGGACACCAGGCAGATTTCCATGGAGGGACTGGAGATCCCTGCTGGTCCCGGTATGTGCAGGAACACCTGGAAGTGGTGCCAGGGGTGGGAATGCTGCTCTTGGCTGCACTTTTCTCATCCAAGAGAACCCAAGAAGTTGTTGAAGGCAGCAATCCTTACTCACTTGTTCCTCTAGGTTTTCCCACTTTTTTTTTTTTTTAAAGGATTGGAAGTGAAAGAGTGCAAAAGAGGTGCTGGCCCCTCTCTGCTGTGGCTCCAGGCTGCAGCCCGTGGGTTTAGGCAGTCTGTGGATATTCCCTCTTGAGTATTAATATTAATAATTACGGATATGGAGTGGGTATTTCCTCTTGAAGCTGTAGGGCTTCCCAAACAACTCTAGAGTGACTTTGCAAAGGAGTGCCTGGAATTCTGGTGGCTGCTTTTAGGGAAGCTGGAGAGCACACTGGTCACCTCAGGGTCTGCCAGCCTTGCCCCATAAATACCACTGGACACTGGGGTGATTTTTACCCCTCTGCTGGTGGCACCTGGCCAACTCTTAATTGTTCAAAAGTCACTTTTTTTTTCCATGGCTCGGGTTGCCCAGGGTGAGATGCAGTCCCTTGTGGCTGTTTCAAGGTCCAGGGGAAGCACTGGGTGACCCGGAGGTGCCACCGAGCAGGATTGGGGTCAGGCTGGACCTGGCACCTCCTGAGAGTGACCTGGAGGTGCCTCCCTGTCCCCCCTCAGATGGAAGGTGCCCGTGGAGGTGCAGGGAGAGGTGACAAAACATTGTCCCAGTTTTCCCACCAGTTTGTTCTCACTGAATGACTCTGCTCGTGGTGGAGTTTGCCAGCAAACCAAACTGGGATTATTGCTGTGGAAACTGGAGACTGGGTGGAAAGCTCATCGAGGAAGAAGGTTTTGGATTTCTGTCTCCTATCAGACTGTGTGGCTTGGATTTGGAACTCCATGCAGTCATTGCTATGATAATCGTGTGGTAAAATATCCAGAAACATCGACTTCCTTTGTTTTCCTGGGAAAAACCAAACCAGGATCTCAGCCCCGATGAGCAGCATCACTGTAATGAGCAAAGCTCTCTAATCACAGCAGCAGCAATTAAACCCCAGCGGTGAGGGATGCAGAGCTGGAGACACAGCCTCGCTGAGCTCTGTGCCTCCATTTCCTGAACACAGAAAATGGAATTATGCCATTCCAAGGAGCATCCCCTTTTCCTTCCCACCTGAACTCCACAAGTGGCTCTGTCCTGGGAGCTCTGGGAAAGGTTCAGGTTTCCTTGGAAGCTGACAAGCACCATCTATAGGATTGCTGCAGAAGAGGCTCCCGGCTGATGACAAAGGGCAGAGGAGCTTCACTCTGAGTTTCCAGATTTGTTCTGGAAAAAGTCCAGCGTGCTCAGCATTCCACAGTGCACAAAGCCACGGCTTTCATCATCCATCCGTCACGTCTGGGTGGATTGTCCACCCTGGATAAACTCCTGCTCCTTGCTCCCATGGGGGAATGTTGCCTGTGGAAATTGCTGGAATTGTAGAGCTGGGATTATTTCATACAGGGATTTTCTGAAGAGCTCCTAATCTGCAAGATTTCTGCTTTTCCTCAGGAATTGTAGGGGCAGGACAAGAGGGAATGGCTTCAAATGCAGAGAGAGGAGGCTGAGGTGGGATATTGGGATGAAATTCTTCCCTGAGAGGGTAGGGAGGGTAGGGAGGGTAGGGAAGGAAGGAAGGAAGGAAGGAAGGAAGGAAGGAAGGAAGGAAGGAAGGAAGGAAGGAAGGAAGGAAGGAAGGAAGGAAGGAAGGAAGGAAGGAAGGAAGGAAGGAAGGAAGGAAGGAAGGATAAACACACTTTGCAGGGCAGATGGAGTGAAAATAATCTTTCTAAAGAGATGCTGGCAAGGGACACTGGTGCAAATTGTCCCTGTCACGTTGGAACTTCATCCTTGGTTTGCACAAGAAATACAACTCCAGTTTGGATACCCAGAATTCTCCCAAGAGAGGCATTGTGTTCCCAAAGAACAGATATGGGGTTTTTTTTCCTCTCTTCAGATCCATTTTGGCTTTAAAGCTGTTTTCTTCTCCTACATGCACAGATGATAATCTTTTACATGTCCTTATTAAAAAATATCACTTCCAGAAAATAAAAAGCACTGGCATATTCTGTACTTGTTCCTTTCTCTATCTCCGAATTAATTTCCCATTTTTTCATCTGACTTGTCAGTCATTTGATATCTCCACAATCAAGGAAAGAGGTTTAATCTCTCTCCTGGCTTTGGCATCCAAATCTCTCCTCTATCCCAACCTCTATGTACTAAATTAATGCTGTTTTCTTTTCTCTCTCTCTTTTTTTTTTTTTTTTTTTTTATCCCCACAGAGATCCCTGGATGTCCAGGAATGGTGGAGAGCTGAATGATCCAACCTCTGTTCCTCACCACCCTGAGCTCGTGAGGGCTCTGCAGAGATGGAGTGGGAGCACGGCCTCGCTTCCCCGAGCCAGGGGATGCTGTGGGAAGTGATTGCCTTGGCAAAGGTCCTCATCCCAACCCATCACCCATCATGCAGCACCTCCAGGAGAAGCTGGGGAACGACAACCAAGGGACCAGGAGAGGCTCTGAGAGCCTTGGGAAGGAGCTGAAGGAGGGGATGTACCATAAGCAAAGGTGCCGAGGGTCGGTTTTTTATTTTCCCTTGGAAAACCCTATTTTAAAAGGGAGCACCAGGCCCACGTGTGGTCTCCAGCTGGTTTGGAGGAGGCACAGCCAGGTGTCGGGGCCAGGCCAGGAGCCCAGCAGGACGTGCTCAGGGCAGCCTGAGTGCTGGGTGGGGATCCAGGTGGAGCAGGAACTTGTCCAAGACCAAGAGAGAGGAGCATGGAAGATCCCTTTGATTTATTCTGTGCTTGTTTCTCCTTCTGGTGTCTTCTCTGTCTACCTCTTCTTCTCTAGAGAGCACGGGGGGGCCTGGCTGTCACCAAGGAGCAGAAGGATTGGCACAGGGCAGGAATGTGGCCTTGGTTCACTCCTTGCTCCAAAAAATCTGCAACTGTCCTGCCTGGACCTCAGCCATTGGAAAGGATGGGACCTGGCAATCCTTTTTCACATTTTAGCAGGACCAGCCAGACTTGGGAGCCAAGATTTCCCACCTGAGGCTCAAAATACGTCAGAACATCCATCCCTCTCCTGCAGCTGTGGGAAGGAGCACACTGGGCTCCTGATTTTAGATCGTGGAAAACTCATTAAGCGGAGAAAGAGATGGAGGGACTTAATGGTCTCAGGAAGAAAACAACAGGAAAAACTGTCTGAAAACCATAAAAAATGTGCACCTTGGACTTGGCCCAACTCTGTGGACTCTGAGCTGCTCCCAGAGCTGGGCAGGACGTGCTGGTACTGAACTGTGGGAGCCCCATCTCAGACCTTCCCTCTCGGGCTTCCAGCTGCAAAACCTTTCCCTCAAGTGCAATCCTATTTATTTATTTATTTTCTCGCTGCTTGATGTGAAGCTGCTAAAGGAGCACCCCCCCCCCTCCCCCAAACAGCCAGGCCTGTGTGAGGGCACTGAGCAGAGGGGCAGGACACAGGGATACCTCCCAAAAAATCAGGAGCAACCTCCCGGTGAAGGAGTGGGGAGGGGGACTGGGCTTGGTGGTTTTTTAAGGTTCTTTCTAACCAAAACAATTCAGTGAGATCTGGTAAGGATGTCCCATCCCTGGAAGTCCCCGAGGGCGGTTGGATGGAGCTCTGAGCAGCCTGGGATGGTGGGAGGTGTCCCCACCCTTGGCAGGATGGGCTTTAAGGTCCTTCCCTTCCAGGATCCTGTGGACAGGGCACACGAGGGAAGAAGAAAAGCTGAGACCAGAACTGCTGTCTCTGAGGATGCAATGTGGATCTCTCAAGGACTAAGAGCAAGCTGGGTAGAGCTTTGTTGGGAAGGACAGAGGCTGCAGGAGCTCAGCAGCGCCCCTCTATCCTGATTTTCATTGTGCAGGACCACAAGAGTTGCTCACCTGGAGGGCTCTCGGGTGCCCTGCTGCTCTCCCACAGCTCCCAGGATACCCTGAAATCCCTTGGCACAGCTCCCAGCTTCCCTAGGAGAACCTGATTTCTCCCTTCCCTCTGAAGAACCCTGCCAAGGCTTTGTCCAAACCTGCTGAAGGGAGATATTTGCCAACAAAAACCTGTTTTTCAGAAGATTCCTGGCTGGCTCCAGCCCCTTATTCTGAACTGGAAACACAGTCCTTGGGACTGTTTGCAGGTTAGGGACGTGCATGGGGTTGTGGCAGTTCTCAGTCGCCCCAATCCCTGATGTGCAAGAGCAGGTTCAGGGAGAGGAAGGGCTGAACGTGCTCCAGTCACTTGCCAGTCCAAAACCAGGGACCTGCCTTGCAGAGCTGCCCAGATCCACCTGCCTGCCACCCTCCAGGCTTGTCCCATGGATTCCATTCACTGCTGGAACTATTTTTAGGCTCCCTGACCACGGGGTTATCGTGCTGTCCCCTGGGAGGTGGCTCCATGCTCCACAGCAGGAGCTGCTGGGAGTTTCCCACCTGCATTTTCTCCTGGAAATTTCATTTCATTGTTTTTTTTCCCTCGTGCTGCTCCTCAAGTACCTGCTGTTCATCTTCTCCTGCCGCTTGACCAATGCTCCTCTTCCCCTTCCAAGAGCCTCCCTGTCCTTCCCTGGCTCAGCACAGGATGAGCCTGGTCATTAATGAGTCTCTGTCAGGGAACCAAACCCATCCCTGGAGCAGCCTCTGGCAGTGCCCAGCAGCTGCTCCCTCCCTCATTTGGGGTGCAGGGAAGGGGTAAACAGAGCCAAAATGGATCAGTGTTGGCACTGAGCTCTCATATCCCAAAATATCAGGAAGAAATCCTTCCCTGCGAGAGTGGTGAAACTCTGGAATGGATTTCCCAGAGAAGCTGTGGCTGCCCCATCCCTGGAAATGTCCAAGACGAGGTTGGATGGAGCTTGGAGCCACCTGGGCTAGTGGAAGGTGTCCTGCCCATGGCTGGGTTGGGAATGAAGTGATCTTTAATGTCCCTCCCAACCCATTCTGGGATTCAGTGATCCCATGGGGAGCAATCCCTGGTAGGGACAAATGCACAGCCAAGGTCCAGCTCAGCAAAGCCCAGCCTGAGCTCCAGCACTGGGGATGCTCCAGTATTTCCTCTGGAGATGTACTGGGATCATGTGGGGGGCGGGGAAGGTCTGTCCTGCCTGGAAGTCACATCCATGGGCTGGAGCTGCAGCTCTGCATGCAAGGAGAGCTGCAGGGAGCTGGGAGCACAGGGGGAGCAGGCGTGGGGAGCTCTGTGTGCAGCTGGAGCACCACGGGGAGGGACACGGCTCTGTCCTTGTCACCGAACAAATTGTTCTGACAAATAAAGAATGGAAATTCCTCCTCTTCCCACTCTTCTTTTTCACCAGAGGGAGGGGCTGCACCTGCCGGGTGGGTGTTAGTGGCTAACTTCTTTTTTCTTCTGCCTTCAGAGCTGGGATTGAATTCACGAGAGATGGATTTTCATGTTTAGACTCAGTTGTTTATTAATTCTTGTCTATAGTTCAGTCAGTGCTACAGCACTTCTAACTAACAAGCTAAAGGTGAGAAAATGTTGGGTGATTTTAGCTAGTTACAAGATCTTTTAAAGCTTAATTATCAAATTAAAAATTAACATCTCTATTATTTATACTTTTGGCCCAATGACCAAACACCTATGACCTGCACTGTGGTACTTTCTATCCAACCAAAAGCTACTACCTGAAACTAAGAAGGAACAAAAAGGAGAAAAAGACAATGCCTCAGAACCTCCATTTTGTCCCATACCCATTACAATATCCTAAAACCCCATATTCCAAACCCTTCACCATGTGAAATCACACACTTCCATTTAACTACACACCAGTGATTTTAACTCCATCACTCAAATTTTGGGAGCCTTCCCCAAGGCCTCAAGTCCAAAGCAGCGTTCTCCTGGGGGTCAGAAAAGCACAGAAAGCTCCAAACTCCCAAACTTCAGGGTTCCAGCAGGTGGGAGCACAGTTTGGGAAGGGCTGTGGCTCCCAGAGGGAGAAGCTGGGTGCACTCAGGATAACCAGGGGGATTCAAACACTCAGTGCACTGGAGCAGGTGCCAGAGCCTCTCCAGGGATTCCTGGTGGAATCTCCAGGTGGGAAGGGGCTGTGGGACCAGGCTGGAGTGGAGCTGAGCAGCAGCAGGGCAGGGGGTGTGGGGCTGCAGGAGGAGGCATCAAACAAACCAAGGAGGAGGAAAAAAGAGGGTGAAGGGCGATGAAGAAGGTGCTGAGCATCACAAGGGTTTCACGGGATGACAGCAGAGGAATCTGGAGTCCACTTTGTGGAACTGTGCTGTTCCCTGGGCCAGGTCTTGACCCAAATCTCAGATCAGCTCCTTCATTCCTCCTCCCCATCCCAGCTGTGCCCCAGGGCAGGGTGGCAGTGACAGCTTGGCAGGGGAAAAAAATTGGTCCCCACACAAGGAAAGAATAAAAATTACACATTTCCAACTGAATTAATGATGAGACAATTAATCATCCCAATTAAAACTAGCGGAGAGCCTGGAGGGCCTTAATCCATGAAGATGCTCCAGGCAGCAGCACCCTGGGGTTTCACACCTCAGCACTGCCAGGAGAATTTGGGAATTTTATCACAGGATGGCCTGAAAAACTGCAGAGATCCGTGTGGAGTCACCCCCTGCTTTTCAGTGCCACTGAGACCCCCCCAAAGTCAGCAGCTCATCCCTGCTGTCTGTGGACATTGCCAAAGTCACCTTCTGTGCCACCCACCCACATCAGAGCCTTCCTCAGCCTCTGCAGCCCTCCAGGATGGATTTTCCCCAGCTCCCAGCTTTGGATCTCTCTGTATATTTGTATTTACAGAGCTCTGGGCTCAGCCCTGGGTTTTGGGATTGGATAAGTGTGAGCCTTGTTTGCCAAGAGCCCACACAACTCCAGACACCCAAGTGTCCAAACATCTTCCTAAAGTTCCTAAAGCTGGAGAGCAAAGGGCTGTGAGGACACATTGCTGCAATAAACCCTTTTTTCATCCTTTCATGGGCCGAGATATGAACATGAATTATGGCAGCTTTAAACCTCCCAGAGCAGCTTTCTTAAGGGGCTGGTGAAGAGCATTGTTAAGCTGAGATGTCAGCGCTGGATGGCTCAATGAGGATGTTTTACAAGGCACTTTAATCCTTTCAGGAATCCAACGATCCCTTTTCCACCCACAGATCCTCTCCTTGCTCCTTGTTTTCTGCCCTGTTTGTTCCCCGAGCCTCTGGTGTGCCCTCACCTCTGGCTTCCAGATGTAAACAGGTTCCTAAAAACCTCACATCTGGCCAGATTTGGGGTTACCTGGCAAATAGCAGAGGCTGCAGAGATACCAGGGGGTTCTCTTGTAATTTTTAAAGTCATTTTTAGTCATTTTATCAGCAGGGCTGCCAGCCTCCAGCAATCCCTGTGGCTTCTGGGCATGGATCTTGTTGGAGGATGGAGGAGGATGGAGGAGGATGGAGGAGGATGGAGGGGCTGTGCCCTCAAAGAGCCATGGGCACTCCAGGCACAGCCACATCCCTTTGGGATAATCTTTCATCTCCTGGCATCCTTCCAAAATCCTGCTTTAAAATAAGCAGCAGATCCTTTCCTTTCCTTTCCTTTCCTTTCCTTTCCTTTCCTTTCCTTTCCTTTCCTTTCCTTTCCTTTCCTTTCCTTTCCTTTCCTTTCCTTTCCTTTCCTTTCCTTTCCTTTCCTTTCCTTTCCTTTCCTTTCCTTTCCTTTCCTTTCCTTTCCTTTCCTTTCCTTTCCTTTCCTGAACTTTCCTTTCCTGAACTTTCCTTTCCTTTCCTTTCCTTTCCTTTCCTGAACTTTCCTTTCCTGAACTTTCCTTTCCTGAACTTTCCTGAACTTTCCTTTCCTTTCCTTTCCTGAACTTTCCTTTCCTGAACTTTCCTTTCCTTTCCTTTCCTTTCCTGAACTTTCCTTTCCTTTCCTGAACTTTCCTTTCCTGAACTTTCCTTTCCTTTCCTTTCCTTTCCTTTCCTTTCCTTTCCTTTCCTTTCCTTTCCTTTCCTTTCCTTTCCTTTCCTTTCCTTTCCTTTCCTTTCCTTTCCTTTCCTTTCCTTTCCTTTCCTTTCCTTTCCTTTCCTTTCCTTTCCTTTCCTTTCCTTTCCTTTCCTTTCCTTTCCTTTCCTTTCCTTTCCTTTCCTTTCCTTTCCTTTCCTGAACTTTCCTTTCCTTTCCTGAACTTTCCTTTCCTTTCCTTTCCTGAACTTTCCTTTCCTGAACTTTCCTTTCCTTTCCTGAACTTTCCTTTCCTGAACTTTCCTTTCCTTTCCTGAACTTTCCTTTCCTTTCCTGAACTTTCCTTTCCTTTCCTTTCCTGAACTTTCCTTTCCTGAACTTTCCTTTCCTTTCCTGAACTTTCCTTTCCTGAACTTTCCTTTCCTTTCCTTTCCTTTCCTGAACTTTCCTTTCCTTTCCTTTCCTGAACTTTCCTTTCCTTTCCTTTCCTGAACTTTCCTTTCCTGAACTTTCCTTTCCTTTCCTTTCCTTTCCTTTCCTTTCCTGAACTTTCCTGAACTTTCCTGAACTTTCCTGAACTTTCCTTTCCTGAACTTTCCTTTCCTTTCCTGAACTTTCCTTTCCTGAACTTTCCTTTCCTAAACTTTCCTTTCCTTTCCTGCACTTTCCTTTCCTGCCACTTTCCTGCACTTTCCTGCACTTTCCTTTCCTGAACTTTCCTGAACTTTCCTTTTTTCCCTTCTGGAGGTTGTGTCCCCTTCCCTGATGCCTTGACCCCAATATCATTCCTGAGGCTTTTCTTTCCCGGGACACAAGCTGAATTCTGGGTCTCACAGTAACATTTATTTCAATTCAAAAGGCACAGATCCCAGCAAATGTTGGATTAAACCATTCCAAACTGGTGATTTGCCATCATCTTGATTGCTTTAGGAGAATGTTGAATTCCCAAATGTTCTGAATTGGTCTCCTTGGAAATTGGTAGGAACCTTTGGATTGCACAGTCCTGAGGCTGAGATTTGGTTTTGTCAGTCAAGGATGTGATGGGGGCTGCTCTGCTTTGCTTTTTGTGTCAGTGAAATTCCTAAAGAAATGAGAATATGCCCAACCCAGTCTGTCAGCTGACAGCAGGAAACAAAAACAAAAAAAAAAACAGGAAGAAAAGGCATTGCAAAACTGGAAATTATGTTCATTAAAGCAAAAAAAAAAAAATTAAAAAATCCCATCAAAATAAACCTGATCATTATAAACGCCCAGCTGGTTTACCTGTGCTGCACCCAGAGCTTGTTGTGGCTGGAAACTGGAAAAGCAGGGAATTATTCAGCTCTGTTAACCATTAACTACACACTGCAGGTTCTGGCTGCAGCCTGCATGGAGAGCTGATGTTTTCTGGAGTTAATCTTCCTTCCAAGGCTACCCAAGCCAATGGAAAGGCTGGATGGGAATCCAGGGATGCAGGTGACAATGAGCTGTGTTTGCAATGGCCACCAGGCAACCGAGCAGAGAGTCCAGGTGGCTCCAGGTGTCACAGAAGCCACGTGGGAAAGGCTGGTCCTGGAAGATCAGGATCTAAATGTTCAAGAAGGGAGAATAAAAACAGGCAGAGGCGACATCCCAGAGGCAGCAACAGCATCCAAAGGGATCCCTGGTCCAGCAGAGGTCAGGGAAACATCAGGAAATGAGGAGCAGAGGAAAGGATGATTCTTCATTAGGGACAAAGAGGGGAAATTTAGGCTGGGTTTTGGGAAGGAATTGTTCCCTGGCAGGGTGGAGAGCACTGAAGAAGCTGTGACTGCCCCTGGATCCCTGGAAGTGCCCAAAGCCAGGTTGGACATTGGAGTTTTGCATGAAACATCAGGAAAACTGCAGAGCCAGAAAGGAATTCCACACCGAGCAGATCTGGGGGAAGGGCCTGCGTTTTGTTTGTCAGCTTTGAGAAATCATTTCAGATGTTTCTTTCTAGAAAACAAGGAAGTCACAGCTCCGTGGTGGCTTTGTTCCCCTTTCCAGCAGCGAGGGGAGTGCACTGACCCAGGGATTGTTCCACTTCCTTCCACCCTCCAGCCGGAGAAGTTTTGTGATTTTGATGGGTTTTAAACAGCAAAGGAGGGGGATGGGGCAGAGATGAGAACACCCTCGGCATCATCTCAACAAGTGCATTCCAGGACAGAGCAAACAAAGAGGAAATTAAATTTTCCACTTTTCTTTTATCATCCGAACCAAAGCGAAATGAATGCGTCAATCCAAAATTAATTTTTCCATGTTGCAGAAGCCTCCCCCAAAAAAGTGTAATCAGAAATTAATTTTTTTTTTTCTTGAGGAAAGAAAGATGGATTTGATGGAATCGAACTCTTTGATCCCCAAATTGTGGCCAAGCAGGGTAAAGTGTCCCTCACAGCTCTCCATCCTGTGGCTGCAGTTGGGTGTTTCCTGCTGGTCCTTGTGCAAATCTGTGATGGTTTCGGCAAACAGGCAGAGAATCCCAGTTGGCATCGAGCCACAGACATCCCACATCCCACATGGGAAACTGGGAACAGGGCAGATTTTGTCAGGATCTTGACAGGACTTTGCCAGGATTTTGTCAAGTTTTTGCCAGGATTTTGCCAGGACTTTGCCAGGATTTTGCCAGGATTTTGTCAGGACTTTTGAGGATTTTGCCAGAATTTTGTTGGGATTTTGTCAGGTTTTTGCCAGGATTTTGCCAGGATTTTGCCAGGATTTTGCCAGGATTTTGCCAGGACATGTGGAAGAGGTAGAACCCCTCCTTGCTCTCCCATCCTGCCTCCTCCACCCCAAACTCTTGATACATCCCAGGTGCTCCTGCCAGGATAAAAGCAGGAAAAATTCCAGTGGAGTCCAGGGCATCACCTGTTGTTGAGGCTGCCCTAGGAGGGAGCTCAGAGCTATTTTTGGAGCTGCTTGAGGGCAGGGACGATTAAGGAGCCCCAAATGCACAAGAGAGAATTGGGATTTCCTCAGCCACAAACTCTGTCCCAGCTGGGAAAATGAAAGGCCAAGCTGAAATCCTTGGGAAATCTAAGGTTAAATATTAAGGGAAAAAAAAAAACCCTTCCCTGTAAGGGTGGGGAGACCCTGGGGTGGAATTCCCAGAGAAGCTGGGGCTGCCCCTGGATCCCTGGAAGTGTCCAAGGCCAGGATGGATGGGATGGAGCAGGTCCAGAGCAAGATGCTGACAGCACTGGGGACAATAATGCCAAGGGCCAGGAAATACAAAGAGCAGAAAAATCCACAGAGCTTCCAGAGCCCCTTCTCAGGGGATTATGAGAGGTAACAAAAAGAGCCTGATTCACCCTGCCTTGCACCTGCAGCTGGAATTCCCTCCAGACTCATGGCAGGGCTGATTTTCCATCTGTTCTTCAGGATTAATCCCCCCAGGGCAGGATGGAGTCAGGGCACTGGTGTCTCTGTGATGAGAGAAGTGTCCCTCACACCTGACCTGTGACCTTCACCTGCTCCCTCCTGCACCTGGGGCAGCTTCACCCACACAGACATCCCTGTTTTCCCCCATTTCCCTCCACCCTCAGTGGTTTAGAACCCAAAACTTGGAAAATCACCAGGAGTTCTGAGTGGGAAGTTTCCTTCCAGGGAGCTGAGTTGTGTCTGCATTCCCTACCCCTGGATAAATCCCAGTGGGAGATGATTCCTGTCTTTTAATGATTAATGAAGCCTCCAGCAACATCAAATACTTCTGCTGATGCAGAGAATGTATAAGCAATTTGCTGCGATTGGGAATGAATAAGAGTTCTTTCAATCCTCCCATAAATAAATTAAATTAATGGAAGTGGTCATTGCCCCCCATGCCAGGGAATCCCTGAGTGTCCAAGGCCAGGCTGGACAGGGCTTGGAACAACCTGGGATAGTGAAAAGTGTCCCTGCCCACGGAATGAGATGATTTCTAAAGTCCTTTCCAACCCAAACCCAAACCATCCCATAATTCTGTGATTCTTGAAGAGAAAGCTTTCATCTGATGCGGTCCTGTAGGGAGAGAGAGAACAATAAAGAGGCTCTGACATTAAACCCCATTAATTGCAACATAATCTTGCAAATGTGTTCCTGGCTGCCAGATTTGCTCATTCTGTGTCACTCCACACCTAAATCACAGCAGGATCCTTCAGCTACGACGATTCCTCCTGCAGTTGCATTTTTTTTGTTGTAGTTTCTGGTTTAAAACACGCTCTGTCCCTCTGCTAGGTGCTTTTTCCTGTGTTTTCCTGGATCAAGCAAAGCACGATCCAAGCAAATCTCTGCTCTGCCAAAGCCCAGCTGTGCCCATGGAAAGGTGCCTGTGGTCGCTTTAGGTCCTGCCACTCAAAAAATCAGGGGAATTGTGACCTAATTAAGGAGATAAACCATGAGGTTTTTCCAAAAATTGCTCTCGTGGGTGGGCAAAACCTGTTCTGGGGCAGTGGGGCAGGACCAAGCTGGACCCCAGGCCATGCAGGTTTAGGGGTTGCAGCCTCCCTGTGGGTTTGACATCAAAAGCCACCCCTGAAACTCCGGGGTCAGAACATTTATGGCCATGTTGTGTTTTGCCCAGCACTAGAAGCCCACAGGATGCCAGGAGCTGTTTCAGCGTGTCGGGGAAAGGCTCCATGTGCAGATGTTGAACTTGTTTCCCTTCCCAGATCCCTGGGAAAAGCCTCTCCGTGTCCCTGGGAGTGGGCAAGATTCATGATGACTCCACCAGAGCCAAAATCTGGAGGTGGAAGTCACAGAGAAGGAGCCAAACCCCAACCCACAGAGCACAGGCTGCCCCTGTGTGTGACAGGGGTCTCAGAAGCCACTTTCTCATCCTGGCTTCCCACTAAAGCACAACTTCCCCTGAGCCCTGCTCCAGCAGAGCTTGTTTGATGTGGAATTCTGTGCACAGGGGCACCAGGCAGGAGCCTCTGTTTCCCAAAATATCCCTGACGGGTGCCTTGAAAATCCTGGCACCAGAGTGACACCACTGAGAGAGATCCCAAAATGGATTTCATCTCTTTGAGCCCAACCAGATGCAACTCTGGACCTCCAGGTCACTTTTATTTGTCCAGCTTCTCTCAGGCACAGGGATTGGAGAGCAGGAACATCTCCATGCCCACAGCTCCCATCTGGCTGCCCAGGCACAGAGCTCAGGGCTGGGGCCAGTTCTGGGTCCCCACTGTTAAAATCCAGTCCTTAAAATTACTAGAGAGGTTCCTCTGCCCTCATTGAGGTGCAAACAAACACAAAGTCAAGAGTAGAGATTTTTACTTAACAGTAAATGTGAGATCCAGAGCGATGGATGGATGGATGGATGGATGGATGGATGGATGGATGGATGGATGGATGGATGGATTCCCAATGGGAATCTGCAAGGCAAAGCACTGCATTGTACTGGGATTTTTGGGATTTCTTCCCAGCGTTGCCAAGAGGAAATTTGAAACATCAACTCCTGCATTTTCTCTTCTGAATCCTTCTGTAAAGGCAGGAAGCTCTCTCCAGGACAGCAGCTTGTCCAACTGTTCTTGTCCTTAGGGATGCCATGCACAGGCAGAGGGGGATTTTGTGATTCTCTGCCCTCACTGGACCTGTCCTGTCCCTCTCCTCCAGCCTGGGATTCCTGGGCAGGCCAGCTCAGGCTGCAGGAGCTGCAGGAGTTGCAGGAGCAGCAGGAGATGCAGGAGATGCAGGAGATGCAGAAGCTGCAGGAGATGCAGGAGATGCAGGGGATGCAGGGGATGCAGGGGATGCAGGGGATGCAGGAGCTGCAGGAGATTCAGGGGATGCAGGAGCTGCAGGAGATGCAGGAGATGCAGGAGATGCAGGGGATGCAGGGGATGAAGGGGATGCAGGGGATGCAGGAGCTGCAGGAGATTCAGGGGATGCAGGAGCTGCAGGAGATGCAGGAGATGCAGGAGATGCAGGAGATGCAGGGGATGCAGGGGATGCAGGGGATGCAGGGGATGCAGGAGCTGCAGGAGATTCAGGGGATGCAGGAGCTGCAGCTCTGCCCATGGTGGCCCTGGGGAGGTGACAGTGACAGTGGCACCTATGACCACGCAGCCTGTGAGTCCTTCAGAGCTGCAGGGCTCCATTCAAAGGCCACAGGGGAATTCCTCATTTCTAAAACCACACCATGCTCCACAGAGAAAAAGGGAAAAAAATAAAAATAAATCCCCAGCAACTCAACTGAAACCAACCCGACCTCCAACAGCAAATCCAATCAAGTTTTCTTGTTAAGCACAGGTTTGGAGAACATTGCACTGAGTCATTTACGGTGTGGAATCGATGGGAATCGTCTGGAGTGGCTCCCAGCAGCAGTTTGGGTTTGCAGGGAGATGAATATTGGATGAATATTGGTGCAGCTGGATGCTGCAGTGCCCACTCCTGCCCTGGTCCCCACATGGGGGGTGGGCACACAGCCCATGGAGCACCAGGGAAAAGTTCCCAAAGCGTGGCAGCTGTGGAAAAATGTTTGGGATGGGTTGGGATGGGATGGGATAATGGGATGGGATAATGGGATGGGATGGGATGGGATAATGGGATGGGGTGGGATGGGATAATGGGATGGGATGGGATGGGATGGGATGGGATGGGATAATGGGATGGGATAATGGGATGGGATGGGATGGGATAATGGGATGGGATAATGGGATGGGATAATGGGATGGGATGGGATGGGATAATGGGATGGGGTGGGATGGGATGGGATGGGATGGGATGGGATAATGGGATGGGATAATGGGATGGGATAATGGGATGGGATGGGATAATGGGATGGGATGGGATAATGGGATGGGATAATGGGATGGGATGGGATAATGGGATGGGATAATGGGATGGGATGGGATAATGGGATGGGATAGGATAGGATAGACCTTAAAGCCCATCCAGTGCCACCCCTTCCACTGTCCCAGGTGGCTCCAAGCCCCATCCTTGGACACTTCCAGGGATGGGGCAGCCACAGCTTCTCTGGGAATTCCACCCCAGCCCCTCCCCACCCTGACAGGGAGGAATTCTTCCCAATATCCCATCTAACCCTACCCTCTGGCAGTGGAAAGCCATTCCCTGTGTCCTGGCACTCCATCCCTTGGAAATCCTCTCTCTTCATCTTTCCTGCAGCTCCTTCAGGCCACAGTTGAGTCACCCCAAATCTTCTCCAGCCCAGGTGAACAATCCCAGCTCTCCCAGCAGAGCTGCTCCCTCCGATCCCCGGGTGCCTCCTCATCCAAAGGATGCTGTCCCCATCCCTGTGCACTCTCCATTCCCAGGGTCCCCTCAGCTCCTTCACCTGGACCCTCTGCCCACCCCACAGTGGCAAGGAGACAACTCCAGGCCGACTCTGACCTGTCCTGGGGCCGTGCCACAAGCGAGACAACTTCACTTTTACATTTTCGCTTGCATTGGCAGGTTTAGAGCTACCCAACTGCCTTCATCCTTTTTTCATCCTTTTTTTTTTTTTTTCCCACCTCCAAAAGGAAAGTCCCAGGGAGCTGGAGTGATGCAATCCTTGAATCATCCTGAAAAGAGCAGTGGTGGGCGAGTGCTGGGGTGTGAATCACACAGCTCCTAATTGCAGCCCCCGCTTGGCAGCCAACTGCCCAAGTTGTGTTTTGCTGTCCTATTTTTCCTTTTATTTGGCCATTTGACAGTGCTTGTTCATTACAGGACTTTTGGAGATGCCTATTGCCATTGGCTCAGGGGTGTCGGTAATTATTTAATGAATTTTCCTCAGATAGAAATGAACAAAAAGAGCTGGAGGAGAGGGTTTGATTTCCAGCCTCCGGGAACGCTTTATAAACAGCTCAGATGATTAAAAAGACAAGGGTGCTCTTTTAATAATGGGCTTTGTCAGGGTTCAGCTAATTAATTTCAGAGAAAAATGTGCATTTTGGTAAAGCAGCCACTTAAGCTCCTTTCTCTTTGGCTTCACAATGAATTTTTCCTGTCTCATTTGAAGGGTGGTGGAAGTTAAGGATGGTTAAAGTTCCTTCCAACCTCAACCAGCTGCCCATTTCCCTGGAAAACGTGGGCAGGGTGGCAATGGGGAGCTCTCCAAGCTGCAGCCTTGGCGTCCTGCAGGATAAAACAGAGGGAAAATCGCTGGCAAAAAAAAAAAATGAAAAAAAAAATTAATCCTGCCATTTTCTCCTGCCACTCCTGACTGGTGAGAAATCAGGTGTGAGAAGGGAATGGAGAGAATGGGCATGGAAAATTGGGATTCATGCAGTGGGGAGAAGCAGCAGGGAATCTGTGACCTCTCCAAAGGTGAGGGACCAGCCCCATTCCCAGTTTTGCCTCGTTTTCCCTGGATTCCTGATCAACCCTGCACACCCACGGCTGGGAACCACCAGGACAAGCAAGGCTGGGGGAGCTCAGCAGAGCCCACAACTCCTTCTCTGGGCACAGCAGACACCAAAAAAATCAGAATATTGCATCCAGCAGGTCCTGCTGGATAAAACCAGGTTCATTTGCCCTCCAATCTTCACCTTATTTAGAGGCAGCCCTGTCCCTGCTGCCCTCCCCTTGCTCCACTTGTGAAATAAATGTCTATTTTTGTGCTCAGCTCCTGCCTGTTCCCCACGTACTGCCAGGGAAATGAAGAGCTGTGTTTATTCCAAACGGCTTTATTGGAGCATCAGGAAGCACAAATCAATTTCCAGACCAAGTCCTGTGGTACCCCAGGAATCAGAGCTGACAAACACAGAGATTTGCTGGGTTAAATTAATAGCAAGGCAAGATAAAAGGCAAGGCAAGCCATAAAATGAGTCAGGTACAATATACTCCCTAAAATGTAGAGCTCAGCAGTAAATAACCAGCAGAGGGGTTTTAAAAATCAACATGGAAAAGGAAATTCTGGGGAGCCCTGAGTCCATTTTGCCACGGAGGAGTCGCTCCTGCTTTTCTTTACTCGCGTGCTGGGGGCTGCAGGAGGAGGGGAAATTTCACAGCAAAATATTCCACTTTTCCAGTTGTTTTGGGCAGAGCAAATTCAGATTTTCTCGTGTCCTCCTCCAGGAGCTTGGGGTTCCCTCTCTGCTTGTGGTTTCCTGCAGAGATTGGGAAATGTTGGGGGGGTTTTTTTGGCAAATAAATGAACGGAACAGATGAAACTTTGGGTAATACCGGAGCAGAGCGGGCACCACCCAACCCCGCAGGAATCCCAGCTACCTCGGGAAGCATCAGCCAGGGCTGGAAAAGCGATGTCCCGCCGGGAATCAGCCGGGAATGCTGCCCTGGCCAGGCGGCTGTGGCACAGGGGGGGTTTGGGGATGCTCCCCTCCACCCGCTGCAAGCAAAAAATGTGAATTTTCTCTTTTCTCTCCTTCCCCAGAGATACTATATTTTTTAAAATTTTAGTTTGATTAATACCACCTGATTTTCCCATTGCACTGAGGTGCTCTCTTAAGGTTTTTTTTTTTTTCCCCCCCCACTGGAGTTGTCCCAGAATGTCACCAGCAGCCACCAGTGACAGGGACAAGCTGTGCCTGTCACCCAGGGCAGCACCTCTGGCGCTGCTGAACATTTTCCCACCGTCTGTGGGGCTGCTCCTCTGTCCTCTAATTAACTAATGAGCCGTGATGAGGCTGTGACACTGCACAAGGAGTGACAGGGCAGCCGAGTGGGACAGGATTTGGGAGGAGAAACACTGAAATGGGAGCCCTTGGAAAGTGAGAATCGCTCAGAATCCCTCAAAATTCTTTAACCCTGTGGATTCTCCTGCGTTCCCAACTGCTGGAAGGAGGGGTGGGAGAAGATTCTGCTTTTCTGGGAGTCTATCCCTCCTCAAGGCAGTGAGACATGACCTTTTTTAAATCTTTTTTTTGGGGGGAAAAACTCTCCTGGAATGTTCCAGGCTTGGAATATAATCAAACTCTTTATTATTTCATTATTTATTTATTTATTTATAATAAAATAATAAAGCTCTTCCACATAAATTAAGTTACAGGTATCTCATGTTCATCCCTTTGGGGTTCATCAGTTTTTGTTTGTGAAACTCAATCCATTGATGCCCAATCATAATAATAATAATAATTATGGGTTGTCTAACGAGCAGGAAATCAATCCCTGTCTCCTGGGCAGTCACTGAACGTCAGTCATTTTTTTTAAAAAATCCGGATTTTGTTTTTAATAAACGTAATTACTGTCCAAGTACAGCTGAATTAACAGGTTCAGCTGATGTGAAGCAGTTCTGGCTGCTGTGGGTGATTTCTACAGGCTCCAGCTCGGGCTGGAAGAGATCCAGGGATTGGGAGCAGCTCCTTGCCATGGTAACCCCTTCCCACCTGCCAGCCCTGGCTGTGTTTTTCTCAGGCAGGCTCTGACTTTGAGATGTTGTCCCTCAAAAATTCATCCCCTGGGCCAGTCCATGAGGTGCAGCCCTAGCCTTCCAAAAAAAAATCCTTCCTGCACATGGAAAACATGGGGAAAAAACCGCAGAATTGCCTCTTCAGAGTGAAGCTTTTGGCATTCAGCTGGAAGAGAGGCAATTAAATTAAATACTAGGAATAAATTGAGGCCCTGGCACAGGGTGCCCAGAGAAGCTGAGGCTGCCCCTGGATCCCTGGAAGTGCCCAAGGCTGGGTTGGATGGGTTTGGAGCAGCCTGGGATGGTGGAAGGTGTCCCTGCCACGGCAGGGGTGGAATGAGATGATTTTAAGGTCTCTTCCAACCCAAAGCAGTCTGGGATTCTGGGACACAAATGCGCACAAATCCCAGCATCCATCAAAGCTGCTCCTCCCAGCTCCTGAAGGGAGGTTTGGCTGCTCTGCAGGAGTGAGAACACAAAGTCTGGGCTGGGTGGGAGCAGAGGAGCTCCCCGAGCCTCCTGGAGGAGTTCTGGGAGGTCCAGGAGGGTGATGGACGCAGCCTCGGTGCCAGAGGCTGACAGTGGTTGTCACTTAGCGGGGTCTGATTGTGTGAGAGCACTGCAGTCACCCAGGACACGTTTTGGGTTGAGCTGAGTAAATCCAGCTCATTTAACGCTCCTTGGAGCCCATTCCAAGGGATGTGAGTCCTGGCTGGGATCAGACTCCTGTTCCCAGAGCAGCTCAGGGCTATGAGTGCTCCCCCCCAGCTCTGCCCTGGCACTCCCCTCGCCGCCTGTCCCCAAGAGCCACCGCCACCAGGCACAGGGTGACACCGAGGGCAGCTCCCAGCCGCCTTCTGCTCCATCTTTTCCCCACTGAAGCGCCACCCGACAGTGGATTTCCAAGGGGTTTTCCATCCTGCTTGTGCTTGATTCCAGGTGCCATCCCCTCCTCCTGTTCTGCAGCTTCAGAGCGAGATGGGACGAGCAGGAGCGGGAGGGAAATGTGCTCCCAGTGAGCTCCCGGCCCAGTTTCACCTCCCAGGCATCTGGGCTTTGCTCTGGGATGCTCAGGAAGGGCTGGATTGGCAGGTGAGGGGATGCCAGAGCATATTTCACATCCCCACAGCTCCCAGGAGTGTCCCCCTCCTTTCCTTCCAGTCCCCCTTTTTCTGCTGCTTCCTTTTCCCTCAGCGCTGCTCCTCATGCCAGATTTTGGGAAATTAACCCAAAACAAGGCAGAAATCCAGATACTGGGAGAAATCCCATTTTGCCAGGGATGAAACAGATTTTTCTGGAGATTCTGGGGAGGGGAGGATGGGGACACCCATTTGTCCTGTGTTTATTTTTTTTTTTAATTATTATTTTTTTAAATTTTATTTTTGTTTGTTTGTTTTTGTTTTTTTTTTTTTTTTTCTATCAGCCAAACCTTTCACCCTTGTTTGAGGGCAAGGAAAAGGGAAGGGCTCGTTTCCCTAAATCCCAGAGGAATGGCAGCTGCGGTTTGGCAGGGATGGGCTGGGAATGCCTGCGAGATGCCAGCGGTGTCTGCAGGCTGCTCCAGGTACGGACCTTTAGCCTGGAGAGCAGGAAATGTTAACGAGCTCTTAATTAACCCCGAGTTTCTCTCACACCCACACCCTGTGCACTCGCACAGCTTTGGGCCAGAGGGTGTTGGCAGCATTTCGGCCACCCCCAAAAGAAAAAAGATAAAATAATAATAAATAAATAAATAAATAAATAAAAGTGTGAGCGGGGCAAAATTTGGTGGAATTTTTAGCTGCTGTGGCATCACCTGCTGAATTCCAAACGCAAGAGCCTTCCTGCAAAAAAAAAAAAAGATAAATCACCAGAGGTCCAGCAGGATTTGCAGAGGGTCCACCAGAGACTTCCCTAAGTGACCATTAGGCTGTTGTACCTTTCCAGCTGGAAATACAAGAAGATCGAGGGATTTCCAGTTGGAGAGGAACTCAGAGAAGGAAGAAGGACACATCACAAAAGTAGTTTGTGCCAGTTTGTAGGGCAGGTTTGGAAAGAATTTGAGAATAAAGCAGCTCGTGCCTGGGAGTTTATCAAAACAGCAGCAAGAAGATTTCAGAAGAAAATCTGTCAAGCCCAGCAAAGAATATTTAAGGAGGAATTCAGCAGATGCAGGAAGAAAGGACTGAGAGAAGGCAGGACAGGGACAAAGCAGGTCCTGTAATCCCCAGATCTTCTGGGATACCAAATAACTCCCAAAATAGGTGTGGTGCAGGCACAGGAGCCAGAGATGGCTCTGACGGTGCCAGGTTTGGCTTCCTGTGGATGCATCCCTGACCCTCACCACCAGAGCACGCAGCTCATCCTCCTGCCTCATCAGGAGAGAAAAATGGCAAAACCCAGCTGATGGGTCAGGGAAATCCAGGAGAGACTCCTCATGCTCTGGAGTCACACAGGACTTAATTAAATCCTTCCCACAGCACTGGAGGAAGAGGTTTTGTAACCTGATTAATGTTGTAGGAGTACTTTGGGAACAAGCCTGTCTTAAATCTCATACAGGGCAAGCAAAAATCGTGCTGCCATTAAACAATCAGCTGCAAGGATCTGAGGGTGTCCCAGGGAGGATTAAACCCCACAACCAGCCCAGAAATCGTGCAGGTGTAGTATTTATAACCAATATTTACACTCTTGTGTGGCCCCAGTGCCACAGTCAGAGCAGGTGCAAAAGAAAGGGAAAAAAAAAATCAAACAAAACAGCAAAAGAAAACAAGCACCCCATAACCAGAGCACAGAGGGAGTTTGGTTATGTAAGGATTTATTCTTCCTTCCTCAAAACCCATCTGCTGCTCAGGAGCTCATTTCTGTGCATCCATCCTGATTCCTGGACTGCTTTCCAAGAGTCTCCACGGCCAAATGTGGAGTCTTTTTAATTTCCCTCCCCTCTCCTGCAGTGTGACAGGAATTGCTGGCACTTGTGCTGCTTCTTACACTTGTCCCCAGTGCTGTGGAGAGAGGAGACTCTTAGGCCACTTTTCCTGCCAGTTTTCCCACTTCTTTCCTGCCAGTTTTCCTGCTTTTTTTCCTACAAGTTTTCTGCCTCTTTTTTCCCGTTTTTCTTCTTCTTTCCTGCCACTTTCCTGCCTCTTCTCTCCCAGTTTTCTGTCTCTTTTCTTCCATTTTTCTGCCTATTTGCTGCCTCTTCTTTCCCAGTTTTTCTGCTTCTTTCCTGCCTGTTTCCTGCCAATTTTCCCACTTCTTTCCTGACAGTTTTCCTGTTTCCTACCAGTTTCCTGCCTCTTTTCTCCATTTTCTCCCTTTCTTTCCATCCTGTTTCCCTACCTCTTTCCTCCCCGTTTTCCTCCTCTGTCCTGCCTCTTTCCTCCCAGTTTCCCTGTTTTTTCCTGCCTGTTTCCCACCTGTCTCCTCCTAGTTCCCCTACTTCTTTCCTGCCAGTTTTCCTGCTTTTTCCTGCCTCTTTCCTTCCCTTTTCCCTGGGCGAGGAGCTGCCACTGTTGGCACAGCCCATGGGAGCTGGGGAGCTCTGAGCAACCCCCAGCTCACCCTGGCACCTTCTAATCCAGGACAAGACAGGAACAGGGAGCTGTCACCCACCCCTGGCACCCAGCTGTCCTTCCACGTGTCCCTGGAAGGTTGGGTGCTTGGAAGGAGTTGGATTTTCTGTTTGATTTCTGTATTTTCTTCACCAGTTCACTCTCCCTGCCCTCTCCATGCCCACAGAGATGTTTGACCTGGGCTCCCATCCCAGGTGCTGAATGCCAGGGACACTCAGGTGACAGCAGAGGTGACAGCTCCAGGACTGCCCCCCTGCCTGATGCCACCTCAGCACATTTAATTTCAAATCCCTACTGGGAATTATTTTTACATCTGGCCTCACTATTCCCTATCCAGAGTCACTTCCCTGCTGCTCCTCTGCCTCTTCTCCCTTCCCCCAGGGACAAGGTGAGCTCTCAGGGCAGGGCCAGCAGCACTGCAGGAATTCCAGGCCTATTCCAGGTGTTTTCATCCCAACACACCCCAGTGCAGAGATGGAGAGTTTATTTCATCCCCTGCAGCCACAGTTGGTGACTCCTGGCTCAGGCTCAGCCCCTGCTCCTCCTCCTCCCATAAATATTTATGGCCCCAATTATCACCGAACAAGCAGGTTGCTGTGCAAATAAATGATTTTTAATCTAAATTACCCAGTTTACGCACTCCCCCCAGCTCTGCTTAGCAGAACAGCTGGTGTTTACCAACTCCTCATTACCCATCCAGGCAACACCAGGAGATGCTGCCCAGAGAGGAGCAGCCACCTCTGAGATAAGCTGAGCTCCAGGTTTATCTCTGCCTCAGCCTCGCTGCTCCTCCACATCAGCTCTCTCATCCAGCCCGGTTTGCACCACTGTGCCACGAAGGAACGATGGAAAAAAAAAAAAAATGTCTGCTGATAACAAGTGTTGTTGTTGGGTGCTGCGCTTCCGCAGAAAATAGCAATTTCAGTGAAAATCCAAATAAATCCGGCTCTCTGTATTTCCATTTATCGGCATTTCCTTTCTCCTGATTCCACGGGAGAGCTCAGATGATGCAGTAATTATTCCTGTCGTGGTATTTCCACTGTCCAAGAATGAAATCCCAGCCCCTCGATACTCCAGGCTTTAAATACCCCCTTGAGAAATCAAACAAACACAGGACCACAGGCTGGGTGCTATGTCAGGACTGGGAGTGCTGGTGCCTGCAAGGTCAAACTGGGGAAGGATTGGAGCCCCAAAAAAGCAAAGCAGGGATGTTCCTGCAGCTCTGGAAGCTCTGGGAAGGAAGGTGCTGCTCTGAGCAGCACGCGCTGCTGCACGTGGCTCCCACCAAATCTATTTCCAGCCTGTCTGGCTGCGGGGAGGAAGGAAAACTGCTGGCCTGGGCACAGAACAGGCTGTCACACGTGGCTCAGGAAGGGGTCACAAGCCAGGGCACACCTGGTGTCAGGGGAGATTTGATCCATCCCTTCCCTTTCCCCTATTTCTGCCTCGGAGGACGCTGCTGCTCGATTTTTGGTAATTTGGTGAAGTTTATTTGTGTTTTGGTAAATGGCCTGTGGGCTATTTCTTTTTTTCTTTTTTTTTTTTTTTTTTAATTGGTGTTTGTTAATTTTTTGGTATATAAGGTAGTTTTTTACGACTTGTTTGGTTATATTATATATTTTAATATACCTATATTTAGTTGTAAATTGATTAACTAATGTCTGGGTTTTTTAATGGGTCTTTTAATGAAACCATTGTATTATTTTTAGGTTTTGGAAGGACCTTTTGGCCATTTGGGAGTTCGTATTTTCTTTTTATTTTTTTTATTTTAGTTTTTATTTGGTTTAGTTTGGGGTTTTTTTGAATGGTAAAATTTAAGATGTGATACTGGTTTTTATGCAGTAGGTAATGTTCAGTTTTTGGGTTATTATACATGTAGTGTATTATTTTTATTTTAAAATGTTCAAATATGTATGACATGGGAATTTGTTTCAATTATTTTTATAAGTTGTACAGTTTTTTTGGTTTTTTGTGATTTTTTTTTTATGTAGGGCTAGTAAGGCAGGTTTTTTTTGGGTTTTTGGTTTGCTAGGTTATTTTTTTGTATTAGTGGGCTTAATTTTTTTTTGTGTGTTTTTTTTTTAAGTACACTGCTGTTATTTTGTTATTCTGCAGGATAATTCCTGTGTTCCCACATTCCTTCTCTTCCTGGAGCAGCAGCACAGCCCTGGCCAGGCTCTGCACCCCTCAGCACGCTGAGGGTCCCTCCCTGCTGCTGTGTCCCAAAGAACGTCCCAGGAATGAGGGACAGCACCCCCAGCCTGGACAGGGTGGAGGATGACAGGAGCTCCAGGAGCTGAGCCAGCACCTGGTGACCTCCTCCAGCACAAAGTCCCCAAATTTCTCTGCCCACAAAACTGGTGGCTGGAGGGATGGGATATCCTCATCTTTCCTTGGGCACTGACCCAGCGGTACACATGAACAACAGCTTTAAATTTTGCTGTATTATGAATTTTAATTAGCCCTGGCCACCCTGAGCTCTCATCTCACTGCATCGCAGCATGCGGGAGCGGGCAGGCAGATGAGGGAGAGGGAAAATGATCTTTTATAGGATTCTCCCAAGGAGGAAGACTTTTTCTCCCCTTGCAGGCACCACAAAATCTGTTTTGCTGTGATTTAAGGAGGGCGCATTTGGTTTCCAAGCAGCTCCAGAGTCCTGCAAATCAGAATTTCTCTGACTCCTGGAGCTGGGCTGAGTTCGGCCAGCTCAGACACTGAGCCTGTGTGTTTAAACCAGAACCATCCCAGCTCCTCCCCACAATTTCCAGTTGTCCATCTTCCTCCTGGCACAAAGATGTGAGACCGTGCTTTTCCCCCCCTGTTCGTGAGAAGATCCAGGGAATGTTAAGTGGTTGGAATTGTCCTTAAAGACCATCTAGACCAAAATAAAAACTGCAGAAAACATCCTGCTCTGGCATGGTGAGCACCAAGCACCTGCACTGAGCTCAAGCAGCCCAGTGGGGTGGGGCAGGAAGATTTTGGGGAGCCCTGAGCACGTTGGCTTTCACCCTGAAAATTTGGATGAATCTTTTGCAAAAGGATGAAGATTTCCCTCCTCTGGGCTGGGGTCTGAGGCTGCTCGGTAAACAAGCTGTAAATAATCATTGCCTCGGTGACAAACGCCTCGAAGGGATTCGAAGAGGAAGCTGAACTCGGCGTTTGCAGAGAGCAGGGAGGAAATAAATATTCTGCATTTCACAATCCCATGCAGGGCAGCAGGGGCAGGGAACTGGGAGCAGGGTCTGGCTGTGAAAGCCCCAGATGGCCACTGGTTGCCAAAGCAAAGAGATCGGATGTGGAAAATCGCTCCTTCTTCCCTGTGCTCCATCCCGGAGTTTGCAGAGAAGCCGCTCTCGCTGTAAAAAATGAGCTTTTATTGCTCTCTGGTGGCCGTCTCAGAACTGCACATACCTGCCCTGTGCCCGGGAGAACCACTCAGGTTGGAAAATCTCTCTAAGATCATCGAGCCCGACCATTCCCACACCACTAAACCGTGTCCCAAAATGTCACATCTGCGTTTAGAGACCTCCAGGGACGGGGATACTGCACGTCCCGGTTCCAGTGCTCTTTTCCTGCTCTAGAACCGGAGGTTGGATGGCAGGGCTGGGGTTCTTTTTTTCTGCCCCCAATTGAGCCTGGACCAGCCCTTTATTCGTCCTCACTTCCCCAATTCTGTCTCTCACTGCCAAAAGCTTTGGTGGTGCATTTTACAGGAGAGGGGACTGCCAGAGATGTCATCACGAGGATAAAAACCAGGCATAAATAAAGGAGTTGCTATTTCAAACACGTTTGGGTCGGGCTGAGCTGCTCCAAGGTGTGGGGCAGCTGTGGGGACAGGCACATGGCAGCTGTCACCATCCCCATCCCCATCCTGGGCAGGACACTCCTGAACCCCCCAGGAACTCGACCCTGCTGCACCACCAGCTCCAGCATCCTGCCCTGGCTGTGCCACCTCTGCTGCGGGGCACAACCCTGCTCCTGAAGAACCAGGACAGGGTCCCAAGTTCTTGGGGTGAGGGGCCCAAACCCTTCCAGCCCCTCAGGACGTGCTGCAGGACCTCTCCTGTCTCCTGGGCTGGTTCTGGAGAGCACACAGCCCTGGCACGGTGCTCCCGGATGGCTCCCAGGGTGGCACACGGGTCACACCACGTGGCCACCACCGCTCAGCCACCGGGGCCGGTCCGTGGCACAGCCTGGCGTGCCCTCAGGTCCCCCTGGGGCTCTGGGGATGGCAGCCAGCTTGGCACGGAGCCGGGCTTGCAGCTCCTGGTCTCCCAGCTCGGCGGCTGCGGCGAGGGCCAGCAGGAAGTAGGAGGATGCATCCTGTTCATCCTGGGCAGAAAGCACAGAGCAAGGTGTTAGGAAGGGGCTTCACCGGAGCTCACGGGGCAGGAGGGAGCTGGAGCAGAGCCTGGAGGTTCCAGGCAGGACCTGATTTCACTGGAATGCTGCTACGTGCCAGCACTTCTTTCCCAATTACCTTCACCCCCTTCAAAAAACCAGATGATGTGACCTCCACCCTCAGCTCTCCACCCAAGCCACAGCAGCATGGGAAGGCTCCTTTCTCACCTGCAGTTTGTGCAGAGCCAGGTTGCCCAGGTGCCAGTAGAGCTTGCAGTAGTACAGGGTCTCTGCTGAGCCCTGCAGCACGGGGGGACGCAGGGCCAGCGTCTTCAGGTAGCAATCCTCGGCCATCTCATGCATGTGCAGCAAGTCATAGGCTGTGGCCAGGCGGTGGAAGGCAACCAGCTCCTGCAGCTGATCCCCTGGGAAAGAGAGGGAATGGTGGAATCAATCAGATCCTGCAGCTGATCCCCTGGGAAAGAGAGGGAATGGTGGAATCAATCAGATCCTGCCATGGATCCCCTGGGAAAGAGAGGGAATGGTGGAATCAATCAGATTCTGCCATGGATCTCCTGGAAAAGGTTGTGTGGAATCAACCAGGTCCTACAATGGATCTCCTGGAAAACAGAGGAGTGGAATCAACTGGATCCTGCCATGGATTCCCTGGAAAAGAGAGGGGTGGAATCAACCGGGTCCTACAATGGATCCGGAAAAGAGAAGAAAATGTGGAATCAACCAGATCCTGCCATGGATCCCCTGGAGAAGGTTGTGTGGAATCAACCAGGTCCTACAATGGGTCTGGAAAAGTTGCTGACCCAGCTCAATCTGCCCCCAGCCCTGCTGAGCCACTTTGGATTCATTTTCTCAGCAGCCTGGGGGCATGGATACCTCCAAGAGAAAACAGAGCCATGGGCAGGGTTGTTGATACCCAAGCTGGACCAGCAGTGTCACTCAGCCAGGGGAATTTTGGGTGCTGGAAGGAGCTGGTACAAGACTGGTCCCATCCCATACATTTAAACTGGCATTTTGCCCACCCAAACTATTTCTGTAACGGGAAGGGTTGAGGATTTTAGCAGAACCAGGGCAGAGAGGAACTGCTCAGTCTTCAGCTTCCACCAGACTTCCTGTGCTCTGGGGGAACAAAACCCCACTGCTGTCACACAGCTGAAAAAAAGGGAAGTGGCCTTAAAAATAGGTCCTAACTTTGGGTAAGAATAGGTCCAGCAGAGTTAGGAAAGCAGGAGATCCCCTTTTCACATGGATTTTGTTCTCACCCACAAGATTCAGTGGCTCCCAATCACCTGTGGGTGAAAATCACCCGCCGCCCAGTAACTCCCAGTAACTTTTGGGTGTAAATCACTCACCAACCCTGAGGCTGAGCCTGGCTGCCAGCGTGGCGAACTCCAGAGCCTTCTCATAGCCCTGCAGGCTGATCTGCAGCTCTGCCAGTTTGTTGAACAACCGCAGCTCTGTCTGAGTGGCCTTGAGTTTCCTGGCCAAGGGCACAGCACCTCCCTAAAGGAGAGAGAACGGTGAGTTCAGGGCTCCTGGAGGGATCAGCACTGCCTGAGAGGGGTGACAGAGCAACAGGACAAGGACCAAGACAGGGGATGGGCACTGCACCGATAGGTTTTAGACCCTTTCTTTCCTTTGAAAGTGAGTTTTAAATCCCAGAGCACAGCTCTCAAGTTTCACATCTCTGCCCTTCCTCGGGTACCTGGAATTCTGACTGGGTGTACCCAGGAGTGACCAGCTCACACTTAACACCACCAGAATTGGTAACGGAAGGAATCCATTCCCAATCCCAAATGATCTCTGGGTTGGCTTTTTTGGATTTTTTTTTTTTGTTTTGTTTTGTTTTGAAAACCTGTGCTCCAGGCCTCCTACTCTGGCACCTTCAGGATCACCCCATCCCTCTCCACCCTCCATCCTTTTGCTCTGCCCTGGGGCAAAGCCCCCCGGCCCCTTTCCCTGTGGGGTCAGAGATGCTCAGAGGGCTCCATACCCTGTAAAACTCCACTGCTCGGGCCCTGTTCCTGCTGCCATTAAAGAAGGTGTCACCTGCTTTCTCATAAAGATCCATGGCCAAGGAGAAGTTGTCCCCTTTCAGAGCAGTCTGGATGCCTGCCTGGAAGGAAAAATAGGGCTGGAGTGACATTTGGAAAGGCAGAGACATTGGTATGATTAAATGAAACCCTAATTTTAGGAGTTGGTCTTCTACTCTGCAGCTCAGCTGATAAAATAATGCTGGAGATGGAGAGATGCCAGAAGTCTTCAACTCCAAGGACTTCCCTGGCACTTATCCTTTATTTATGGATATTTCAATGGGAACTGGTCACTTGGCACCTCCAGCTTCCTTTGGCACTCCTACATCACTTTCTGACTCAATGAATTCACTTATTTTCACCCCAAAATCCTCTAAACTCAGTGGATGGAGAGAAAGAGAGGAAATTCAGAGCCTGAGGGTAAGGCAAGAGCTCCTCCTTCCAGCAGGAGTGCTGGAAGTGCTCAGAACTTTCCCTTCCAGGTTTTCCAGCCCCAAAAGGCTGTGATGGGAATGCATGGGACAACTCCAGCCACCTCCTCCATACCTGGAAGTACATTTCCACCAGCTCATCCTCCTGTAGAAGATAATAGAGTTTTCCTGCCTGCAGCCAGGCCTCTGCTGCCCTCGCAGCCTCCTCGAGGTCGATGAAGATCCTCAGGCACTGCTTGGTGCAGTCCAGGGATTGTCTCAAAGCCCTGAGATGGCAACAGGCAAAAAGCCACTTTAGAGTAGTTACAGGACACTCTCAGCTGTCCCCACGCCGCCTCCCCATGGCACTGAGCCCCTGCCCTCTCCTCCTGTAGTTATCAAAGTTTGGGGACAAAAGGACATTGGGAGCTCTGAGCAATGTGCACTGGTAGGATCATGGAGGTCTCATGCTCTAATTCTCAGGCTTTCATGGTCATTTGGCCACCTTAGGACAATTCAGGACCCTCTCAGGCTGCTCCTTGCCCCTCTGTGATTAAGAGGGGCTCATCCAGGTCACCCACAAGCCCAATTTGCCTCCCTGAGCTGACTCCCAAAGTCACTCCCAGCTCCACATGGGAGCAGAGGCAGGGAATGCTTGTACTTACATCTCCCAGACAGCACCTGGCACCCAAACCCACAACTTTGCCCGGTGTTTGTCCTTTGTGCAGCCACAGAGAGATCTCTGGCTACACGTCCAAACCTCTCTTCCAGCCCCTGGTCACTGGGGGACACAGGGACAGGCAGTGGGATGAGCTGTGGGGAAGGAAGAGCCAGCAGTGTCCAGGGCAGTTTGTTGGCTTGGTGTCCCTTCTGCTGGCAGCCAGGCCCCAGCTGTCCTGGGAGCCCAGGGAATGGGGTGCTTTGTGATCCTAAATAGCACTTTGTGATCCTAAATAGCACCGTTCACATGACAGGCATCTGCTCCCTAAATACCTTCCCCCTGCACTCACCATGACCTGGCTGGGGAGGTGAACACCCCAGCTGGGGACAGCCCTGCCCATTTGTCCTTCTGGCAGTGGGAACTGCCTCTGCACACCTTTGGTCTGTCCTCCTCTCCTCTCCTCTCCTCTCCTCTCCTCTCCTCTCCTCTCCTCTCCTCTCCTCTCCTCTCCTCTCCTCTCCTCTCCTCTCCTCTCCTCTCCTCTCCTCTCCTCTCCTCTCCTCTCCTCTCCTCTCCTCTCCTCTCCTCTCCTCTCCTCTCCTCTCCTCTCCTCTCCTCTCCTCTCCTCTCCATTTAATCAGTCCCACACAGGTGTCAGGCAGAGGATTAAAGGTGAGCTGACACCGGGTTTTAAGCAGCTCCTGTGGGTCCAAAGTCCCTCCCTGGGGACAACATCACAGCAGATATAGGAGGGGCAGCCTTGGCAGCTGGAACCAGATTTACTCAAAGAGCAGATAAGGAGCCTGTTCTTACTGGGGAGTGGTGATTAACCATTGGGATGAGCTTCCAAAGGAAGCAGTGAATTCCCTGTCACTCTGCTGAAGGCTGGAGGTGTCCTGGAAAACTGTGTTTGGCCAGATCCAGCTCTGCCTGGGACAGCGTTTGCCCAGCTCTGGTTGACATTGAGCTGCTGCCTCTCAGAGCACAGGGACAGCTCATAAATGTCAGAACCAGAACTGTGGGGCAGATGGAGCCACCACACCCCTTCCCACCCTGCTCAAGCCAACGCACTCTGGCAGTATCCAGCAGCCCCAGGCACTCACTCAGGTGTGCCCAAAGCCTGGTAGAGCTGGCTGAGGGCCTGCCTGGCACTGCCCTCCAGCTCCCTGTGCTGCAGCTGCCGTGCCAAGGATGCCCAGTGCTCGTGGTAGGTGATGCATGCCTGCAGGTCGGGGCACACTCTGCTGTAGAAATGGCACAGACACTCCGTGACGTGCAGCTGACCTGCGTGGCACGAGGAAAGGGAGAAGGACAGGTCAGGGGACAGCGCCAGGCACCTGGCAGGGTGGAACACTGCCCGGCTCCCCTCTGTACTCACTCCTCAGGTTCTGCCACTTCAGGGCAAACCCCAGCGCCAGCTCGTAGCAGAGTTTGGCATCTTCCATCCTCTGCCTGTCCACCATGGCTTGTGCCAGCCACAGCAGCACCTGTGCCAGCTCCATGTCCAGCTCTCGGTGTCCCTGGAGCTCGGCGTAGAGCCGCACTGACCACAGCAGGTAGAGCTCAGCCAGCTGGGCAGCCCCACACGACAGGCTCAGCTGGCCCAGGTTAGCCAGAGCCACAGCCTGGTTCCTCCTGCTCCCCATCTCCTTGGCTTTGTGCAGGGCCCTCAGGAAGTTCTCTGCAGCCTCCTGAATCCTCCCCTCGCCCCTGAGGGCCATGGCCAGGAGGTTGTGCACCGCCCCACCCTGGGTCTCGCTGGCCGTGCCGCGCAGGCAGCGCCGCAGCTGCCGCAGGATGTCCCCGGCTGCACCCGGCTGCTGCTGCAGGAGGTACAGCCACCCCAAGGACAGCGAGGACTCAAAAGCCTCCTCCTCCCCCAGCAGCCTGCCCAGGGCTGCGGCTCTGGCTGCGTAACAAACGGCCCCATCCAGCAGCCCGTGCTGGAGGAACAGCCTGGACAGCACGGCACAGAGCGTCCTCTGCATGGGCACAGCCCTGGTGTCGCAGCAGAACTGCAGCGCTTGCTTCAGGTACAAGCAAGCCACTGCCGGGATGCTGCTCCTGTCCAGCTGCTTCCCCAGGAGCTTGGAGGCGTTTTGGAGGATGAAGCCGGCTCTCCAGATAGGGGTGGGTGTCCCCTTGGTGCTGCTGGGAGCTAAGGACCTGACGGAGGCCAGCGCGATGTTCGGCAAGCACTTCTTGTCGTAGAGGTAGCCCAAGGTGGCAGCGGCGTCCAGTGGCCCAGCACGGGTGTCTGGGTCGAGCCAGGTGATGCTGAGACACTGGAGATGCTCCAAAAAGGGCAGCACCTCCTCGGTTCTGCCCAGCTGCAGGAAGAGCTTGACGATGAGGAAGCAGATCCGGGCTTCCAGCAGAGCGTTGCCCACGGCGATGGATTCCCTCAGGATGTACGTCAGGAGATCCAGCTCGTTCTCCCAGCTGAAGGAGCGGCCAGGCAGGCACACGAGCAAGGTCACCGTCTTCCCCAGCAGGGAGGAGAACTTGAGCTTCATGTTCTGCTTCAGGTAGATGGAGGCGAGGCTCACGTGCAGCGCTGCCAGCAGGGGCAGATCCCCAAAACCCCTGTCTAGGACGCTCATGGCTTCCTCAAAGTACACCCGAGCCTGGGAGAGCTTGACCTTTTTGATGCAGAGTTTACCCAAGAGGAAACAGAGCCTGACGTGAGCCCAAACTGAACGAGTCCTCTTGGCCCAGTTGCGGGAAGTCTCGAGGTACAGGACCAGTTCATCCTCATCAGAGAAACCATAAAAAGTGGAGTGGAGAAAGGAAAAGCTGAGATCATAAAAGCTTTGAAAACTGGGCACAAAACTGTCTTGGTTGAGGAAGGTCAACATGGGGTCAAAGACATCAGCATCCTCCATATGTCCAGCACTGAGGTCGATGAAGAATTTGGGATAATCCAAATCGTCCAGCTTGTCCAGGAGAACATCTTCCAGAGTGGCAGGGGCTGTTTCACTGCCTGGGCTGGACAGCTCTGAGGTGCTGCTGGTAGCCCAGTCATTGATTTCCTCCCAAGACTGGAGCACTTGGATTTCTTTACTGCCATGGAGAGCAGCCTCTGGAAGGGACAGGGAAACCACAGTGGGGTCAGGGAGAAATGGTTCCCTGTGGCTGCCCCATCCCTGGCAGTGTCCAAGGACAGGTTGGACACTGGGCTAGTGGAAGGTGTCCCTGGCCATGGCAGGAGGTGGGGTTGGATGACCTTTAAGGTTCCTCCCAACCCAAACCTTCCTCTGATGTTTCCTCATATCCAAATTCACCCTCAGAAATCATCACCAAAGCCTCCCCCTCTGTCCCCTCCTCATACTCACCTGGTGGTGCCTGTGGGAGCGCGGCTGCGGGCTCAAAACCAGCTGTACAGAGAGACAAACAGAAAACAAAACCCCAAATCCTTTTGTCAGTGTCAATGTGCAGACATCAGCTGAAGTCCCCAAACCACCCAGCTGGAAGAGAGACACCTCAGAAACCCTGACCCTGGTCCTGCAGGCCAGCCTCAGTGGAGAGCAGCATCTGCCAGGGTGAATCCCAGCTCAGGAGCTGCCCTGGGAGCACAGAAGATCCCCACAAACTCCAGCATGGCAGGGTCACCTCCTAAGGACTCCTCCAGCTTCCATCACCAGGCTGAGCATGGGTTTGGTGCCACCTCCACCCCAGGAGTTGCTTCCACTGCATTCCCATGATCCTGGGGCTCTCCAGGCACTGCCCAGCTCTCCCTGGAGATGCAGGGACTGGGATAGAAGGGTAGGGGACACTCACCCAGCCTGTACACAGAGGTGATGTCAGTGTGTGCCAGGTCCCCCAGGAGGGTGGCAAAGTGCTGCTCCCCACCATTGCAGGGCACGTGCAGGACTGGGGACTTCTCCTCTTCGCTCAGAAACACAAAACCCTTTCCCCTGTGGAGTGGGGCAGGAGAAAAGAGTCAGCGTGTCCCCAGCCCCTGCCACTGCAGCTGGCCTGTGGAGTGGGGTGGGATAATGGGATGGGATAACAGGATGGGATAATGGGATGGGATGGGATGGGATGGGATGGGATGGGATGGGATGGGATGGGATGGGATGGGATGGGATGGGATAACAGGATGGGATAATGGGATGGGATGGGATGGGATGGGATGGGATGGGATGGGATGGGATGGGATGGGATGGGATGGGATGGGATAATGGGATGGGATAATGGGATGGGATAATGGGATGGGATAATGGGATGGGATAACGGGATGGGATAACGGGATGGGATAACGGGATGGGATGGGATGGGATGGGATAACAGGATGGGATAATGGGATGGGATGTTTTCCATCCATTCTTTTCATCCCACCACAGAAGTTCTGTTGCAGATGAACACCGGATTTTGGACACCTTCCCCACCCAGGTTCTTCATGAAGGACCAGAAGAGTACCAAGGAAAAGGAGACCTATTGGTCATTATTGGAATGCAGAAGCCACAGGATGCCACCTGATCTGCTCTGTCCCTTCTGGAGTGTCAGAGAAAAGGGCTACAATTCACCCTGAGTGACTCTGAGAGAGGAAAGCCCAGCAGAGCTTGGTTAAAACCTTGTCCTCCTCCACACACTCTTGGAGAAGCCTTTTGGGACAGGCATCGAATGGAAGCCACCAACAGAGACAAGTGCCTGAGTCAGGGTGGGATTTCTCATCCTCCCTCCCTGGACAGCTCTTGCTGTGTCCTTGGGAAGGGGTGGAATTCTGCTCTGTGCCAGTGGCCATTCTGCCTCCACACCCAGCGGCAGGAGGAAGGAAAGCAGGATTTGGTTTCCTCAGCAGGGAATGCTCTCCCCAGCCCCTCAGAGCTACAAACCGAAGCCAGCTCAGCCCAGGGCTGGATCTGTTCCTCTCCAAGAATCACCTAAGAAATGCAATTTCTTTGTCTGGGCTGCAGCAGAGCCTGGCCAAGGTTTCTGCTCACACCTCAAACCCACCCTCTGTAAAGCTCCTGAAAAGGAAATCACCTGCACTAGGCTCTCACACAGCCCTGAGGTGGGATTCAGAGCCTCCCCTCTCTTTTTTTCCAGGATTTAAATTAAATAAACTCACAGAGGTTCACAAGCCTCAGGATTTACGTGTTGGGTGGGAACGAAGCCGATGCTCCCGGTGCTGAGTGATTTACCCACAAACCAGGGCAGTCCAGGGATGAAGAAACCGATGATTTCTATGGGGTCTCCTTTGGAGAAGCTCAGCTCATCCCATGCTGCTCCTCTGTGGTCCTTGGTGGCAATGCACTTGCCTTTGACTGGGAAACCAAGGCAAAAAAAAAAGGAATTTCAGTGGGATCCCTGCTAAAACCTCCTCACTTGGAAAGACCTGGGCAAGGAGAGGTTTGATTCCAGCTGGAGAGGGCTGCCTCTCTCCCCCCTTAGATTTATTGTGATCTTGGATCCAGCTCTGTGCTGTTTCTCCTTGAGAAGTGGATTATAACACAAAATAAAAGAGGGATGGATAAACTCCACATCTCTGCAAGCTGCAGCCTGGAAGGTGACTGGAAATATGGATTTTCACAGACTGCCCTATCTCAATTCTGCCAGGAGTGAAATCTTGGACAGGGTAAATGTCCCTACAGGACAAAGTCACACCTGCAGAGAGCTCCTGTGTCCAGCTTGCTGTGAACTGGACTGGACTGGGGTTAAGGGCTGGCTGGTGGGCACAGGTTTCATGTGAACACAAGGTTGGAACCTCATGATTTGAAACCTCCCTCCTGAAAGAATTTAAAGAAACGTAAAATTGAAATAGGACATGGAAAAACCAGTGGCAGAAGGGTGTCACCAGCAGCCTTCTGTGCTCCTCAGAACGTGGTTTGCAACTTCCAGAGAGTCCAGACATGCAGCATTCCCTTGGAGCCCCTGTAGTGGGCTCAGGCCCAGAACAACAAATGGATTTGTGGTCACTTGTGGCCAAACCCGGGTTTTGAGCTGTGCCCAGCCCTGGGACAGTGCCTTGCACAGGGGTCACTCACCAATGGCCCCAGAGCTCGTCCCACTGATCTCCTGGGAGAGGCCAAAACTCACAGCATAACTCTTCAGGAACCACCTGCAAGGCAAAAGGGACCCTCACTGGTCCTCTGGGAGCACTCCTGAACCCAGGCCAGCCCCAGGGATGGTGTCACACCACAGGAGACGAGCAGGATAAATTTGCCATCTTTAAGGAAGATTTCTCCAAGCAAAAGGCTCAGACAGGTGACCAATGTGAATCCCCACTTTGGTTGCCATTGCCTAATTTTTTTTTTTTGCCATTTCTTCATCTGTTAATCAGAGATAACCTCATGTATGACCTAAATCAATACCTTACAAAAACATCATCTGAAGTAGGAGCATGTCCTTGCTGTGTCCCATTGACAGCACCTGCATTGATTCCAGTCTTTATGTCTAATGTGGATCCTCCTGGGAATACCCTCATGGAATTGTGAGGCTCTTGCCCTTTGCCAGAGGCAAGAGGAGTTTCCCAGCCACCTTTGGAGCCAGTCAGGCACCAGGATCAGGAAAGAATCCTGGTTTGAGCCCTTTAATTCAGCACTTACTGGTAAAAGGGCTGAGCTATTGGCTCCAGAGCTGTCACGGGCACCATGCCTCGCTGCCCCGTCAGCAGGGACATCCCTTCCCATTTGGAATCCTGCCCAACACTCTTCACATGGATCAGCTCGTTCCTGCAGAGCTGCAGACCCTCCTCTCCCTCCTGCTCTGGCTTCCAGGTGCCAGGCACTGCCCTGGAGAAGAAGTTCCCTGCAAGGAGAAAGAGTCAGAGATTGGATCAGTGCATCAGTGGTGCCAGCCCAGCCCTGCTGTAGGATTTTCAGGAATTCCCTGCATGTGCATTCCCATCACACCTTCCTGGAGGAGCAGATCCATGTAGATGGTGGCCAGGTGCTCTTCATCCATGGTGACCCTGAGCTCGGTGTCCTCCACCAGAGCACAGTCCAGCCAGAATTCCTGGGCAAAGAGCAGCTGCTCCAGGCAGGTCCCCACGTACCCTGAGGAGCCAAGAGTGGGATCAGGATCAGCACCTCCTTCCCTGGGCAGCAGGAAGGGTCTTGGGATTTTCAAAGGTCAGGCAAATGCTTCTAATTTTGTCTCCAAAATTTCCCAAAAGGAATCCTCCTGATTCTCGCTGATCCAAGCAGAGATTTCATAAATTGCGAATTTCTCTAATTCATATTTTCATTGTCCACCCTCAACATTACAGTTCTGTAGTGTCAGCCAATGCCCTCTCCAAAAACTCTTCTCACACAAAAGATCTGTTTAGACTTTGGGAACATTACCTAAAGTCAGATATGTGGAAAACTTCCAGACTTCCTCCAGGGTTTTGAAGGTGAGGAGGAAGCGATCCTCGTGGGCCTGCATACAGACCAGCCTGGCTGACAGCTCCTGCACATGGGACACAAAGCAGCATCAAGGTATGGTCCTTGAAATCCAGCAGGGAAGGAGAGTTCAGTCCAGGAATCCCTTCTGCACTAGGATTTGTTTCTATAAAAACCAACCTGAGAACTCTGTGCCTGCCCAGAGCTGTCACCTCCAGCAGGGACACGGATTTGGTGATCCCAGCGCTGTGAATTCCTGGCTATTCAGAACCCCCCCAAAACAGCACAAGGCTCAGCTTTGCCTCTCATCTGCCATCAGTTCACCTTCCCCATCATTCCAGTCCTCTCCACAGTCCCCTGCAGTGATCTTGGAGGAGTTCCAGAGTTGGGTTTGGTACCCCAGCACATCCCCCCATCATTCCAGGAGCATTCCAGCATGCTGCCATGGGATTTCTACCTTGAACAGGGCACAGACACTTCTGTCATCGCTCTCCAGAGCCCACAGCTTCTTCCTGGCAGCTTCCTGGAGCTGGGAATTGCGGCACCGCGAGGAGCGGCTCTCGACGGAGAACGAGAGCGAGATCTCTTGGGAAGGGAAAGAGGAGGATTGAAGGGGAGCAGGAGCTCTGTGGCACCCAGAGCCACCCCTGCCGCCCAGAGCCACCCCTGCCACCCAGAGACACCTCTGACCAGAGCCTCCAGCTTGGCTGTGATGCTCAAACCACACAACCCCAGCCCATCCTCACCCTTCAGCCAAGGCACCCCAGGAAATCTGTGAGATCTCCCCGGCAGATCCTTACCTGGTGGAAAGGTGTCCCTGAGAGCCAGCAGCACCACTGGGGGCTCTGGGGAGCCCTGTCTCGCCTCGGGAGTGGGGCTGCTCTGCTCTGGCAGCCCAGCCTTCCCTGGAGAGGAGGGGACACAGCAAAGCTGCTGGGAAATGTTGTGGAAGAGCTTTCGGATGTCCAGGAGCTGCTGAGAGCTCTTGGGAGCACAGATCTGCAGCTCAGGCTGGGGATGGTGTGAGTCTGGAACCACCCGAGAGTCACGCTCGGGGTTGGAGAGATCCATGAGATTGATCCATGGGTCTAACTCCATCATTCCCTTGATTCTGGGGTTTTTCCCAGTGCTGGAGTGGCTCTGGAGTGAGGGGATTTTCCCTCCTTTCTCCTGGCCAGACCCTCAGGTGAGCAGATCTGATAAAAGGGTGAATCCCCAACAGAGATTTTTTTGGAGGAGACCTCAACTCCCCAGAGCAGGAGAGCCAAGGCCTTGCAAAACTCTCTGTTCAAAAATTTGAAAGTCAAAATGAGATTCTCTCCCTTGCCTGCTCTGGTGGGTATCCAAAATCCAAGCAGCATTCTCCCTTCTCCACACATTGCCATAAAGGATTCAGGGCCTGCAACTTGAGCTGCTAATTATGTTAATGAAAGCTGAGGCACACAAAACTCCAGTCCCGCTCCCCCACAGCTGCATTGGCCATGGAGGGATAGCGAGATTAAACCCCAATTTTTGTCAGCAATCAGACTGGATTTGTAATATAAACATGTACCTGGAAATATGGGGCTGGAATGTGCAGCAGCCTTTTAAAGTCACTTCTTTGACCAGAACTCTGCCCTACAGTTCTTTTTATTGAGCCAGCTTTGCCAGTCACTCAAATAAATTGGTATTTGTTAAGTCACTCAAATAAACTGGTATTTGCATGCAGAAATATGGTTCTTATTTATTTAGAGAAATAGAATTCTTATGTAGAGCCAGCAATTAGAAAAGAACAGCCCAAGGCTGAACAGGTCATGAATAAGTTTTGCTTTGAAAGAAAAGGGTCTACATTTCACAAAGCCTTAACATTTCATGTGGCAGCTCCATCCCTTCCACATGAGGGAAACGGAGAAGGGAAGTGAAAGGAGGCAGAGGCAGAATGAAATCTGAGCCAGCTCCTGCCATTGCTGCACTTCTCCACGTCCTCCTCCCCTCTGTGTGTCCCAGCAGACCCTGGCTGGGCCTGGGGATGGGTCCCTGATGCCATTCCCTGGGGATGAGTCCCTGGTGGCACTCCCTGGGGATGGGGATGGGGATGGGTCCCTGATGCCATTCCCTTGGGATGGGGATGGGTCCCTGGTGCCATTCCCTGGGGATGAGTCCCTGGTGCCATTCCCTGGGGATGGGGATGGGTCCCTGGTGCCATTCCCTGGGGATGGGGATGGGGATGGGTCCCTGATGCCATTCCCTTGGGATGAGTCCCTGATGCCATTCTTTGGGGATGGGTACCTGATGCCATTCCCTGGGGATGGGGATGGGTCCCTGGTGCCATTCCCTGGGGATGGGGATGGGTCCCTGGTGCCATTCCCTGGGGATGGGGATGGGTCCCTGGTGCCATTCCCTGGGGATGGGGATGGGGATGGGTCCCTGATGCCATTCCCTTGGGATGGGGATGGGTCCCTGATGCCATTCCCTTGGGATGGGGATGGGTCCCTGGTGCCATTCCCTGGGGATGGGGATGGGTCCCTGGTGCCATTCCCTTGGGATGAGTCCCTGATGCCATTCCCTTGGGATGGGGATGGGTCCCTGGTGCCATTCCCTGGGGATGGGGATGGGTCCCTGGTGCCATTCCCTGGGGATGAGTCCCTGATGCCATTCTTTGGGGATGGGTACCTGATGCCATTCCCTGGGGATGGGTCCCTGATGCCGTGGTCGTGTCCCACCACCATTGTCCCTGGTGCCAGCGGGGCAGGAGCTCGGGGGAGCGGGGCCAGCAGGACTCACACTCCTCACCTGGGGAACACAGAGGGTGGGCAGAGGCGTCCGGGTGCCTGGCAAGATTCTCCCTGCCTGAGATGTGTCCGTGGGATGTGCCACAGGAGGTGGCAGGTGGGACGCTGCTCACGCCAGCAGCAGGACAGAGCCTGTCCATGGCTCCCCAGAGCCAGGAAGGGGCCAGGGCTCACTCTGGTTGCTCCCACAGGTTCAGTGTTTATTTTCATTTGAGCCAGGCTCAGAAGGGGAACTGGGAGTTTCTTTTTTTTTCAAGGCACCAATTGAAACCGCAGCTGGGGTGTTGTTCCCAGTCGTGCCAGTGACTCACTGACCTCCTCAGTGCCAAAATATTTTGTAACAGTGGGCAGGAAAGAGCTCCAGCCCTGAGCCAAGAACAGGTCCCAGCACTCAGGGCTGCACTCCTGGCTCCAGGGCTGCCTGCTCAGGGCACCTTGTGGCCCTGGGGGACACGTGGCCACGGTGGCTGGCCCTGAGCCACGTCCTTCCTCCAGCTCACTGGAATGGGAATGGTGCCTTGGGGGATGCCAGCACCCCCGGGCTGTGCTTGGAGGGCTCCTGGACAGGGAGGGCGGCGAGGGGAAAAGCCAACAGCATGGGAATAAAACAACCCTGTCCCCTCCCTGGCCAAAATGTCCTGCCCCACTCCCTACACACCCTAATCCAAGAGGAGACAGCATCAGAAGCCATCCCAGAAAAGGCAAGTAGCCAGAGGGGCCAGTGCTCAGCACCAGAGTGTCCCCAAGGGTCCCATCCCATGGAAGGAGCCAGCCCCAGCTCCCACGGCCCCACTGGCACAGCACAGCCCCTCAGGCACCTTACCTGTGCATCCCAGTGCCAGGTCCTGGTGCCAGGGGGTCCCCAGGCAGCAGCCCATGTGTGCAGTGACAGCAGCAGTGGGCTGGCAGGGGGCTGGCAGAGGCAGGGCTGCTCGCTGCCCGCCCGGCACCGCGGCTGGGCACGGCCACAATGCACAATGTCCCCTTGTCCCCTTTGAGAGGGCACTGGCACGGCGGGGGCGGCGGGCACGGGCTCAGGGAAGGGCTGCGGTTGGAGTCACAGCATCACTCAGCTTTGGAAAGGCCTTTAAGGTCATCGAGTCTGGCCACAGACCTGATGCTGCCAAGGCCAGTGTCAAATCATGCCCCTAAGGGCCACATCTGTCTTATAAACGGGGACTCCACCATGCCCTGGATGGGCTGTGCCAGTGCTTGACAAGCCTCTGCATGGAGAAAATTTCCCTCATATCCAACCCAAACCCTCCCTGGTACAACCTGGGACTATTTTCTCTCATCCTGTGTCTTTTTTCCTGGGAGCAGAGCTCGACATCCCCCTGGCTGTCCCCTCCTGTCAGGGAGTTGTGCAGAGGCAGAAGGTTCCCCCTGAGCCTCCTTTTCTCCAGGCTGCCTTTGCCTCCGGGAGGGCAGTGCCCATCCCACATGGCACATTCCTGGCATTGCTCCTCGGGAGTCCCTCGCTCTGCCAAGCCTGCCCCAGCTCCCAGCTGCTCCCTCCAAGCTGATCTCCCCCAGTTCCAAAGGCAGAGCTGTTCCTGACGGCTGCAGGCACCTCCCTCACCTGTGGGGATGTCCAGCTGGGGTCCATCCAGCATCCTCCATCCGGGGCTGGATGTGATCCTGGACCTCCTCCCTGCCCGATGCTTTTCCCTTGGCACCGTGGGGACAGCTGGCAGCACCACGGGCATCTCTGCCAGCTACATCCAGGTGAGTTCCTGCAGCCCAGGCACTGCGGGCACCCCGGGGCTCAGCTCCAACTCCAGCAGGAATGGGTTGGCTGCTGTGCAGGATCCCTCGGGCATCCCAGGATGAGGATGAGCTTCATTCCCTCCTCACTGACATCCTCAGGCCTTCCCCAGCTCTCAGGGTCAGGATTTGGGATGGTTGGGTGGGTTCACTGTGCTGTGGGTGGTCTGCAGAGCATCTTTGGGCAACAGCAGCGCAACCCCTGCAAAAAAAACCACGAAAGGTTTAGGGAGACAACTTGCAGACTGGGAGGGCTTTTAGGGATGGATTTTTACTCCAGCAACCAGACAGTGCCACCACTGCAGGGATTTGTGTGCTGGGGTTGCTCCAGGAGCATTGCTGGCTCTCCCAGGCTGCATCCCAAGCTATGGCAGTGCCTTGAACTTCTCCAGAGTAGGGAATAATTAATCCAGGGAGTGATTTAAGCCAGGTTGGATGAGGCTGTGGTGCACTAGAAGGTGTTCCTGGCTATGAACAGAGGTACATTTTAACGTGTTTAACCCAAACCTGGTGGTCTCTATGATTCCATGACCCAGAGAGGGAATTTCTCACCAGACAGATTCCCACGCCTGGCACAAATGTGGTGCCCCTAAAGCAAAGCATGAGGAGTACCAGGCTGTGGGTATGGAAGGATGGAGCATGCATGGAGCTGGCTGGGAATTTCACACAAAAGTGAAGCCAAAATCCTCTGCAGGGAGAGTTGCACTGAGAGATGCTCCTCCACAGTCAGAGAAGGCTGCAGGAGTGGGGATTCCTCATCCACATCTCCAAATGCTGGGATTGCCTGGACAAGGGAGCATCCTCTCCATCCTCCTGCAGAGCCCCAGGTGTCGGGGCATTCTCCAGGCTGGGCTTTGCACTCAGAGCTGTGGGGCTGCAGGGAGGGGAGTGCTGGGACCGGCCAGGGCTGCTCCCCCTGTGGCAAAGGCAGTGCCTGTTCCATCCCTCACCAACCCTGGGAAGTGTAAAAAACTCTCCCAGCTGACCTGGGGGTGCTCTGAAGGTGCAGGAATCAAAGGGGGAATGCAGCCTGCCTGTGCTCAGAGCACGCAGGTGGGATTTTGTGATGGATTCAGGCACATCTTTACAAAAGAGGTGTCTCTGCTTTGGTCTTAATGCTGTCCAAGAGATCAGAGCTCTAGCAGGGCAGTCTTTTTAAAGAAAACGTTTTGCTCTCCTCAAAAGATTCCTGGTTTTAGCAGTTCCTGCTCTCCAATCTACATGATTTCTTCTACACAGGGGAAAAATTTATTTTACTTAAATCAACAAAATTGGGGTTTTAAACTTTTTAAACACAAGTATCTTCCTTTAAGGTTGTGAAATGTCTTTTTATTTTTAAGTCTACCTTGACAACTTAGCAACCAAACCCATCCCTGTACAAGCAAAGGTGTCACCTCCTGCTTGACCTGAACTGGAATTTGCCTTTTGGCCAGCGAGCTGAAAACCTCTCACTCTACTTCCTACCTTTCTGCTTCCAAAAAAAAACCCAACTCTGGCTTTCATCTGGAGAGCCCCCATTGCTGCTGGTGCAGCCTGGCCTCCCTGCAAAAGCCTTGTCTTGATACGTATGGAATATTTGGGATATATATATTATATATATATATATATATATATATATATATATATATATATATATAATATTTGGAATATACTTGTCTTGATACGTATGGAATATTTCCTGGGAGATATATATATATAATATATAATATATAATATATAATATATTATATATAATATATTATATATTATATATAATATATAATATATAATATTATATATATACTTGTCTTGATAAGTATGGAATATTTCCTGTTCCAGAGGGGGTTCTCTGCCTGTGCCAGCTCTCCAGGGGTCTGCTCTCTTTGCAATCCCAGTGCCAACCAGGACATGGAACGGGATGAGAGTGGCTCTCCAGGCACCCCCGGCTCGGGGACAGAGCTGCCACAGCCCCCGCAGCTCTGCAGGGCTGAAACCCAGCCCTGGCACCAAATTCCCTTTGCCAACCCCAGCTCCGATCTCTCCTGTCACTTCCCAAAAGACCCAAACCCGACCTGTCCCTCCCCGCTCTGCTCGTCCCTGTCACAGCCGAGCCTCTAAAAACTCCCAAACTCCACGTCCCAGCCTGGAATTCCACTCTGGAATTCCAGAGTGTTTGCTCAGCAGGGACAAAGGGCACAGGCAGGGCACAGACAGAGGCTCGACTGACCTGCTCCCAGCTCCGCTTCCCTCCCGGAGAACTCCTGGATGGAATTCCAGCCTCTCCAAGCCCCGAGGGAACGCTGCTCTGCCGGGATGGAGCTCCCGGGGCTGCGGACGTGTTTGAGAGCGCTGCCACTCCCTCACACGAGGGACGGAGTTCCTTCCAGGAGTTCCTTATCATCCTGGGAACCTCCTCTTCCCAGCAGAGGTCAAGGAGTTACCCAGGGCTGCGCTATCAACTGGAGACCGCCGGCTCCCGGAATTCCCAGGTGCTTTCTTCGCCCAGCTCCGCAGGAAACAATTGCAGGGAGCTTCTCTCTCCACGGGCACGGTGTGCCCATGCCAACCTCAAAGTTCTCCCATGCCAGGCTCTCCCGGTCTCACCTGTGTCCTGCTCGCAGCCCCGGCACCGCGGCCTTGGAGCTGGGAATCTCCCGTGTCCTCACCGTGCGCCAGCAAAATCCCGGGAGAAGCATTCCCTCCGGGAATTCCAGCTCCGAAGCGCCCTTCTTCCCTGCCAAAATGCAAATACAGGCGCGCAGAACAAGAGATCTGTGGACCCAGCAGTATTTGTGCATCCAGGCTAAAGTCCGCGGCAGAGGGAACCACAGGGAATTTTTTCCTCTTGGAAACAATGGAACAGTTAGCGTCAAACTTTCCCGATATTTCTGGGGTTTTTTTTCTGTAGTCGGCCATTCCTTGGCAGGTTCAAAAATGAACCCTCGTGGCTTTTCAGCTTATTTCAAACTGAGCCTCAAAGCAAAGGAAGTCAGCCCAGACCCGGTTTCGGTGGAAGAAAAAGCAAACAAACAAACAAACAAACAAAAAGATGAAAGGTTTCGTGTGAGAGAAACTCTCGGTTCATGGTTTGATCCTCTGGTATGGGTGGAGGTACCTATGTTGGTGTGAGATGGAGCAGAGCTTTCCTTCCCTCCCTCTGAAATCCCGGTGGGGGAGGGCTGGGACACTGGCAGGAGCACAGGGGACATTTCCTCGGGGACATTTCCTCATTCCAGCGCTCTGCTTTGGCTTTCACCCCGTGCAAATGGGCACAGAGCAGCGATAAGCACCTGCCCCCCCTCCAGCTTTGCCACCCTCCAGGAATCCAGGAGCCCTCGGGCTGCACACCTGGACAACCTGCCTCATGTACCTCCATCCCCAAGACTTGGGACAGCATTTTCCCAGATTTTTTTGGCAGCTGGGGCATTGGGGACCGGGGGTTCATGCATGGCTGAGGACACAAGGAAATCTCAAGGCTTTCACAGCCAAACTGGTGTGACCAGTCCCTGAGTGCAGCCTGGCATTTCGATCTTTCTTCTCAATGATTGCCCCTCACTCAGGAATTTTCTTCCACCTCCAAGCCCTTTCCAACTTTTCTCAATGAGAGGTGACCCAGAGGAGCTGCTGCTGCACTGGGAATTCTGCTCCATCCCACAACTAAAGGGTTAAGAGGGCTCTGGGGCTGAACTGAGCTGAACTCAGCGCTTCGTGTTCAGAAATGCTGAGTCCTGCTCCTCTTGCATTGTTTTCAGCCAGAGGAGGAAATGAACTCTCTTGGAGAACTGGAGAACTGGGGAATTGGAGAACTGGGGAACTGGAGAACTGGAGAACTGGAGAACTGGAGAACTGGGGAATTGGAGAATTGGAAAACTGGAAGGCTGTGTCTATGTGTCTCTGTGTGTGTGTGTGTGTGTGTGTGTGTGTGTGTGTGTGTGTGTGTGTGTTGGATGGGTCTGTGTGGGTCTGGAGGCTGGGATCAGCCTTTGCCACTATGCCAGGAGCTGTGGTTTGATGTCTCCTCCCTGGCACTGGGGTGTGAATCCCAGGAATCCTCCCTGCTCCTGCCTGTCACCGTCACTCCAGGGACAGCACCTGAGTGCCACCACCCAGGACAGCCCTGAGACAGAGGCAGGGAAGTGAGGCCATGGATGAGGCATGGGAAGGAGGAAGAGAAGACCAGAGGCAGGGTGCTGGGCACTGCCCAGGCTCCCCAGGGAATGGGCACAGCCCCAGGGGCTGCCAGAGCTCCAGGAGGGTTTGGAGGGATGCAGCACTCCCAGGGGTGCACAGGCTGGGATTTTGGGGCTGTGCAGGGTGAGGAGTTCCTTCCAGCTCAGGATATTCCCTTATCCATGCACTTCAGGGTGTGAAGTGGGTTCACCCTGCCCCAGGAAGGGCAGAGCTGCTGGCACCACAAGCATCATTCCTAAGGAGCTTGTCCTAATCCTTGCAATAGGAATCTGTCCGTGTGCCCAGTGTCACCTCAGGGACATCGCGCCGTGTTTTGGGTTTGCTGTGGCCTCCTGCAGCCCTCAGGAGAGCTCATGGACTGCCCACCCCAGCAGTGCTCACTGCAACCAGGCCCTCCCTGATGGATATTCATTGTCAGAGCCATTAGATGGCAGCAGGAACCGCTCCACAGCATGCCGGCGTTGGAAAAACAGGATTGCAGCCCTGCTGTCCCCAGCCCTGCTGTCCTCAGCCCCGAGCACCAGCAGCTCCACAGACTGGTTAAAAAAAAAAAAAAAAAAAAAAAACCAAAAAACAAACCAAGCTCTGTGGGGCTGTGGAATTGGGATCGCCAAGAAAAATGAGGCAAAGCTCCAAAATAAGGGAGCAGCATCCCGAGCAGCAGCAGGGGCACAAGAGCTGGGTCTAGAGGACATCTCCAATGAAAAGAACCCTCTGGAGATGTTCTCCAAGGGATTTTGGGAGCTCACAGCTGGGTATGAGTCAGTAGTGAGTGGTCAGTGAGGCCACACGCAGTTCCAGACGGGATTTTATGGTTCCTGAGTTAAAGACACCCCAGGTGTGGTAATGCTCTGGCAAATCCTGAAGGGAATGTCCGGCCAAGGTTCATCCAGGTGCTGCTTTGGATGCAGCTGGCTGAAAATCAGGAGGAAAAACTTCTCCAAACATCACAGTTGTTCTCCTCTGAGAGGTTTCCAAAGGAAATGTATTTCACCTCTAGAAAATGAGACTTCCAAAATACTTCATGTTCATGTTCAATTTCCCTTCCAGGCTCTGATTTCCTGTATTATCCTCTGCTTTTACCCTGGTCCTATTTTGCCACTGGAACAGAAATAAACAGGACAAGAAGGAAAGATGACAAAGTGAATTTATATGAACCGTCCCATATAATTCCCACAGCTCAAGCTCCAGCTTAACCATCCAGTGAGGGGATCATATTTAAAGAAATCTTTGGATAAAACAGAGAAAATCAATATTTTTAGACTTCTCTCTGGAAGAAAAAGAGAAAATCTAATTAAGAAATTAATTGCTTATGTTGAACTAGGTTTTTTTTTTTTTTTTTGAAGTCCTTAATGATCCAAGCTTCTTGTAAAGGTGCTGGTCTCGTTGCCATTTCCCTTTAGAAAGCAACAAAGCAGCTCAGCAAGGCTCAGCATCTTGTTTTGATATTTCCACGGTAGAACATTTTGATTTTTCAACTTCCAAAGCTTTGCTGCTTTAATTTTTTGTCCATAAAGCCGAGGCTGAAATCAGAATGAAAGCTTTCAGTTTAAGCTAATTAATCCAAACACTTTGAATCAAAGCCTGGGATGTTTGCACAGTGGTGTTCTCTGGGAATTTATTTTCAGGGTCTGCATTCCATTTTTAGACTGAGGAACAAAAAAAAACACAAAAAAACGAGTGAGATTTCCTAGAAAAGAGATAACCTGCTGCTTACCTGGGGCGAGCCATTCTGCAGCTTAGAAGTGGAAAAAGAAATTAGCTCTCCTTAATTACAGCATTTGACCTCCTCCCGAGGATCTGGAGACCTGGCCTGAGCTCCAGTCCCTGGAGGTGCCCTAAATTCCTCCCGAATCACCCTGATTCCCAGTTTTTCCCATGGAATAATTTGAGGAAGAAAAGGAAAAATGAATTATTGTGATAATAGCACTGCAGCAATAAGGAAGCAGCAGCACTTCCCGAGGTGAATCGCTCCCTCTGAGCAGGGGATGCTCCCTGAGGAGCTCTGGGAAGGCAGGAAGAATTCCAGGCAAATTCCAGGAGTGCAGAGATCCCAGAGCTGGGCTTCCCACAGGTGGTTCATGCTGGGCAAGGCTGTCATGAACATCCCGTGATCCCAATCCAAGGGGAGGAATTCCTTCTTCCAGCAGCCCTCACTGCTCCAGGGCAACTTCATAAAGAAAACTAAAATTAATCCTGACTTCCCCTGCCCTTTAGTGGGGTGAAAGGACAAGGAGCTGAGGCTGTAGCTGGAACTGAGCTCCCTGTGCCAGGCAGGAGCTGCCAGCTGGGCTCACCAGGGTGGCTGTCCCCTAAAAGGGTCCCTCTGTGTCTTGTACAGGGTGTGACAGAAATTCCCAAAGCCCTGAGCTCGGGAATTAAACTCTGACAGAGCCTGGGAGCCCCAGCCCTGCTGTGTGACACAAGCACTATTCCTCGACTTTTCCAGAAGGTTCCAGGGTGAAAGATTTGCAGGTTTGAGGAAAAACCACAGACTTTCAACGCCCTTAAACCTTTGCCATCACTCCTCCATCAGTCCAGGCCATGCAGCCCCTCTCCTCTCCTGGTGTCCAGGTCTTTCAGGAGGGAATGTGAACATTCCTGATGTGCACAGATTCTGCAGGACTTGTTTTGGCTCACCTGCTGTTGGTTTGGGAATATTTGACCCAGAGAAAGCCTTGGTGAGGATAAGAAGGATGCAGGAGGACGGAGCCAAAGGATAGAGCCATCCCTTGGTGGCTTTGCAGGATGGCTACAGGTACAGATGGGCTATGGTGCATAAGCTGTCCCTGGAGCACATCCAGATCCCACCCATCCTCCACTGCCTGGGTGCTCTTTCCACTGCCTCTCTTTGCACAGCACTAAAATTAATGCCTGAAAATGAGAGTTTGCTCGAAAATAATCTATCATTTGATTATCACTTTAATGCAGGCAGCCCAGGGAACGGCTGCCTTTGCCAGGCTGTGTCTCCTCCTGCTGATGTGGGGAATTGCTGGGAAGGGCTGCTGGGGAAACTGGAAGAAAGCCAAACCACTGGCAAATGCCTTGGTGGTGGCTGTGAGGAGGAGGAGGAGGATGATGATGATGATGAGAGGTAGATGAGGCACCAGGGCCCCACTGCCCAGTTCACTGCCTCTGGTCCCAGCTGCCCTGTGGGTACTCACAAATTAAAATGTTCATCTCCATCACATGAAAAGAATCCTGTCCTCACTAGGAATGCCTGGCTTTGCACTGGGGCAGTGGACAGCAGCATCTGAGCACTCCTGACCTTACCCCTGCCAGATCCCACCTCCCAGGGGAACCAGGGGCAAGAGAAAAACAGATGGGAACTGCCCACCGAGGCAGAATTTCCTCCATGCCCTGACCCAGCCCATGTGCTGTGGTGGAATGGGGTCTCCAGCCCCCCTTAGGCTCTTCTGCTGCCTTTTGGGAACATCACAGCCCCGGACTTAGAGGCTTTTTTTGGAAAATGTCACCAGCTCGTGATGAGTCAGTCGTGGCTCTTTGCAGCCTGCCCAGTGCGAGGCGTGGGGCTGTGCCCACGGGCATCTCCCTGCTGCTCTTCGCACTCAGATCTCCCTGCTGAGAGAGGAGAGGCTTCGCTGGCAGCAAGGGGCAGGAGCTGAGCCGGGGGTTGGAGCTGGCAGGGCCGTGTTTGGCCAGCTGGAGCCCCGGGGACAGACGGACAGACGGACACACATCGGTGCTGCAGCACCCGCGGGCAGGGGCTGCAGCTGCCATCCCCGGGAGAGTCATTTCCAACCCTCCGGGGATTCTCAGAGCCCGGCAGCAAAGGCTGTGCACCCAAATGACCCCAGTGGAAGGGAAGTGGGTGAAAAAGCGCAGGGAAGTTGGTCCTGCAAGCAGGGATGTGTGTGAGGTGTCCAGGTGTGCTCCTAGGGATGCTCCTGCTCCAAAAAACCCAGAAATGCCAGAGCAGAGACTGCTGATGGACCAACCCCCCTGTGGCTCAAGGATAAGGGTGTTTATGAGATCTTTAACCTCTCCTAACTCTGTCTCTCCCAGCTCTGGGACCTGCTTTCCGATATTCCATTGCAGCCTCAGCATTCCTCATCTGTCCCCAAGTCCTACAGGAGTCGGGAGGGATTCCCTTCCCTTCCCTTCCCTTCCCTTCCCTTCCCTTCCCTTCCCTTCCCTTCCCTTCCCTTCCCTTCCCTTCCCTTCCCTTCCCTTCCCTTCCCTTCCCTTCCCTTCCCTTCCCTTCCCTTCCCTTCCCTTCCCTTCCCTTCCCTTCCCTTCCCTTCCCTTCCCTTCCCTTCCCTTCCCTTCCCTTCCCTTCCCCAAAATCCCTTCCCAGGGACAGCAGCTGAGCACAGCCTCACATGGAAACACACGTCAGAGACACATGGGGAGGTCCTGAGCCTGATCTCTCGGAATTCCTGGTGCAGGTGGGGCACAAGATGTGTTCGAGCCCAGCTCCCGGTGATTCCACGTGCAACCAGCAGCTTCCAGCTCTCCACCAGGCATCAGGGAAAGAAGGAACACAGTGATCGAGCAAGGAAGGAAATTTGGTTCAGGTGACTCTCAGCATTTTATTGCATGGAGAAGGGATAAAAATCCCAGTGTTCAGGGAAGGAAAATTAAATTAAATTAGCACATTTTTCTCCTATCTCCATCACTCCCGTGTCACTTCTCACTGAAGGATGCAGGACGCCCCTTCCTCTGCACGCCTGAGCTCTGTGGGACCTGCAGGTGCTGAACAGAGCAGGAGCCTTGTGGGAAAAACACATCCAATAATTGCTGTGAAAATTCATGTTGCAGTGCACAGACACAAAGGGATGAAAGGAGGCTGCCTTAACATCCTGACATTTCCTCCTTTCTGACTTCTTGTCTCAGGCATCCCGAACATCCTTTTACGGCAGATTTCTCAGGCAGCTCCCTCAGACAAAGGAAAGGAAACGGGATTTCCAAAACACGCTGATGGTGAGGGGCTCTGAGCTCTGCTGGCTGAGCTGGGGAGGTGACGAGGGCCAGAGCTCCTTGCTGTCACCTCCCCAGCACCAAAACTCACAGATCCCACTGCAGGGAGCAGCTGGAACCCTGCCCACCTGGCAGTGCCCACTCCCCTTCCCCATAGAGCACCTCTGGGACCACCCAGGTGGGGAGGGGATGGAAGGACTGAGGTTCTGCACTGGTGCCCCCTGAGCTCCAGCACAGCACCCCATCCTCCTGTGCAGCCCTCTGCAACCCCAGCCTGTCTGCGCTGGAAATTTCAAGTTGTTCTAAAGGCAGCAAGTTAACAAGATTTGGAAACCAGGTCAGTGGAAGAAGCTCAATTAGCTGCTGAACCGTGGGGACCAGCTCGCGTCGTGGCTGCTTTATGGACTCCTCAGATGGGTGTCATTGACACCACACACGTCAGTCTGGCTGGGATGGGGACACCTGGACACTCAGCAGGCACAGGAAACTTTACAAAAGGCCAAACTGAGCCATCCCACCATGCCGTGTCATGGAATCACCACAGAATTATAGAATGGCTTGGGTTGGAAGGGATCTTAAAGATCATCCAGTTCCAACCCCATGGGCAGGGTCACCTTCTGTTAGCCCAGGTGGCTTAGAGCTCCATCCATGACCTTGGACACTTCAGGGATCCAGGGGCAGCCACAGCTACTCTGGGCACCCTGTGCCAGGTCCTCCCCACCCTCCCAGGGAGGAATTTCTTCCCAATATCAAATCTAAACCTCCTCTAAAGCCACTCCCTCTTGTCCTGTCACTACATGCTCTTGTAAACAGCGTCTCTCAATCTTTCTTGTATCAGCAGCTCCGTGGCCCCCAGCCCTGCAGGAACCTCCAGGCTCCCACTCCCACTGCTCATCCTGCTCTCCCCTGACACCTCAGAGGAGGGGACAGCCAAAGGGGACAGGCAGCAGGGCTTGCAGAGAGCTGGCAGCACCAGCACGGCTCACACGACCCCGCTACCTGTCTTGTCACGTCACCACCAACATCTGCTGCAAATAAAACAGCGAGAGAAAGGCGAAGCCAAAGGGGCTCTCCGAGCAGCTCTCCAGCCCCAGCAGCGCCAGAGACGCGGCGCCTGTCACGCTGCATGAAAAACCTCTTTCATTAGTGGCAGGGCTGGAGCTCAGATCCTGGAATCAGAGCAAGAATCACAGCTTGGAATCCCAGCACAGCTTCCCAGGGGTTCTGCAGGCAGGCGGGCACAGCTCTGGCTCCGTGGGAGCAGCCTGGGCATGGCTTCGTTCTGATAGAGAGTGTTTCACCCACAGGATGAGGAGCTCAGGGATTTGAAGCCCTTCCAGGGATCCTGAGGTGCTGCTAGCAGGGAAGGCTGCTCTGATCCCGAGGGAAGAGCCCCACTCCATCCTGCAGCCGTGCTCTCTTCCCCATCCTGGCGTGGGACAGATGCCCAGGCTGCCAGGAGAGCTGGGGGTGCCAGACTGGACAGCTGCAGGAGGGAATCTTGGCACTGGAGGAAATCCAGTTTACTGCATGAACTGCATCCCTCTGTTCTGGGACAGCATTTCTTGGATGCTCAGCCATGGTGGGGCCAAGCTGCAGAGTAAACAGTGCAGGGCAGGCAGCGGTGGCACCCAGGGCTGGGCAGGAGCCCTGTGGCAAGGAGGGACCAGCCAGGGGGCTGCAGGCAGGGCTGAGGGCTGGGGCAGGGGGATGAAAACAGGGCAGATGGAAGGGAAGGGCAGGGCAGGGCTGTGGGCAGGACTGAAGGCAGGGCAGGACAGGACAGGGCAGGGCAGGGCAGTGGGCAGGACTGGACTGTGTCCATAACAGAGGGCAGGACAGGACAGGGCAGGGCAAAACAGGGCAGTGGGCAGGACTGAAGGCAGAACCGGGCAGGGCAGGGGGCAGGATTGGACTGTGGGCAGGACTGAAGGCTGAGCAGGGCAGGAGGGTGAAAGCAGGGCAGCTGGAAGGGCAGGGCAGCGGGCAGGACTGAGGGCAGGGCAGGGCTAGGCAGGGCAGGGCACTGCCAAGTCTGAGCATCCCTCAACCACCTCCGTGTCCGTGCAGGGATCCGTACCCGTGCGGACACCGCCCTGCCCATCCCCGCCATCCCCAGCCGTGCGGCCGGGCCGGTCTCTGCCCGCGGGCGGTGCCGCCGGGCCGGGGCGGTGCCGGGGCGGTGCCGGGGCGGTCCCGGTTCTGCTCGGCCCCGCCGCCGCTCCCAGCCGCTATAAGCGGGCGGCAGCGCTCCGCAGTACATGGCCGAGCCCGGTCAAACCCCGGTTGTTCCACCGGGACCATCCCCCGGGCCGGTCCCGGTCGCCCCCCGTGTCCCCTCCCCGCCGGCCGTGACCTTGGCATCCAGCAGCCCTGGGATGCCTTAGGCGGAGGATCGCACCGGGAATATTTCTCCTGGGAGAAGGAGAGCGGCAGTCTCCTCCCGCGGCAGGAAAAGCGGATTTAAAGAGCATCTTTGCCCCTTTGTTGGATGAGAAGGACGGGGAAGGAGCGGCAGGATGAGCACTAGCAGTGAGTACGGCGTCCTCTGGTCTTGGCTGTGGGAATGGGGCTGATACCGCACCGATCTGGCTGGGAGGAATTGGAAAGAAAATGTCATAACAGCGCTGACAAGCCTAGTGGGATGGAATTTGGGGTTGTTTTCCTGCCTGCCTTTTGCTTGCCTGCTTTCTGACAGGCTCTGGCTCGGCTGTGTTTGATGTGGGCTGAGCCGTGGGGCTTATCTCCACGGAGTACTTTTCTTGGCTTGGATTTCTGGGGTTTTGGAGGGCAGAGCATCGACTGAAATGTCGATACGCAACATGGTGAGAGGCGGCCAGGAGCGCTCTGACGGGCACAGCCTCACTTGCTGCTGCCTCTGCCTGGGAAGAAATGGATGTGAGAGGAGGAGGAAGGTGAGGAGAGACCCAGAAACCTGAGCAAAGCACAGGTGCAATCCTGAAGGGGAAAAAAAAAAAAAAAAAAGCCCAAACCTTCTGCAGCTGGGGGTGTGGGTGTTCCTATTGTGCGTGTGAGACAGGGACAGAGGCACTCATGCGCTGTGGATGAATTTCTAAAGAAGCAGAGCTCAGAAATGTGCTGCATAAGATGAGAACTGGCACCAGGCTGCTCACTTTGGATCCTGTGCCCTTGGTTGAAAGTCTGGGAACATTGATCAGGGTTGAGCAAGTCACAATCAATTTCTCTTTTTTGCCTGACGTGCTGTGTGACAGCTGTGCCCACCTCGCTGGCACGGCTTTGATCCCTTCTTTTAAAAGCAGCAAGTCCCTGGTGAAGGAGTTGATGCTGATGGCCACCTGAGGGGTTTCCTCCTGGGATAACCTCTCCAGGGAAACCTCCCCAGCCCCTCCTGTGGGTCCTGGAGCTGGGTGAGGAGCAGAGCCCTCCCCCAGGCACAAAACAGCAGAGCAGCAACTTCTCCATTGCATTGGCATGCTGAGGTTTCTCAATCCCAGGGCTTGGGGTGGTTCCCGAGCAAAACACCGTGAAAAATGCCTTGGCACGCTGTGAGCCAACAGAACAGGTGATTCCAGCTCTGTGGGGCTGTGTCACAGGCAAGGAAACTTTGCAGGTGCCCTCTGCCTGAGCCACACCTGGGACAGGAGCAATCCCCCCTCCCGGGGGAGCAGGGCTGGCTCTGCCTAGGTAGGAAACAATAGGGACTGATTCTTTGTGAGCCTGCAGGATGCCTGATAACAAAGGGTCCTCCCTCTGCTCCTCTGGCCCAGCAGCTCAGGCCTGATGCAGAGGACAGGTGGGGTCAGTGGCCACCGTGGTCGGGTGGGACTACTGAGCTTGTTCTAAGCCAATTTTGACAAACGCCTGTTGGTTCCTTATGGGATTCCTTCCCAGCTCTTAATAGCTGGCTTGGCTGCTGCAGGAGATAAGGGCTGTTTATGGCACTGGGGTGTTCCAGCTATCTGATTGTGCTGCAAAACTCCTTCAGCTGTGGCCTCCCACATGCACAGAGAGGTGCCAGGGAGCCAAACTCTGCTGCCTGTCCCTGCTCTGCCCTGCCTCACAGGGGAGACAGCTGGGCAGAGCTGGGAGTCCCTCCAGAGCTGCCCCTCCTTCTGTGGCCCTAGGCACATCACTCAGCAGTGCCAGCAGCTGCCAGGGTTCTTGCCAAGCCCTTTTTGGGGGGGCTTTGCAGTCTTTGCCTAAATTGCCACAACCCCGTTTTAAGTAGCCACGTGTTTGAGTCAAGGCTTGGCAGCTCTGTGACATCTCCTGGGCACTCACGGTGCTGGGCGTTGGTGATTTCTGGGTCACTCCAGGTCCCGGGGGTGTGCAGACCCTGCTGGGCTCTGGCTCTGCCCTGTTGGGCTCCCAGGTGTTCTCCCAGCAGCTGGAGCACTCTGAGCAGGGCCCAAAAGCTGCTTCACTTCTGTTCCCAGCAGTGGCTCTGTGAGCCAGGCTGGGCTGTGGAGCCATCTCTGCCATCAGCACTGCTGTGAGCACTGCCCAGCCCTGGGCATCCCTCAAAGCCATCTGCCCACGAGGCACAAAACCCCAAATCCTGGGAGCCTTGTGTCAGTGCCATCTCTGTGTCACCCCCTGTGATGCCATTGACCTACCGTGGCTTCTTTACCCCTCTTCTGGTGGCCAGTGGCTCAGTGGAGTTTGATGCCACTTGTCAGAGGCTTCTCAGCCCTCCCAGCATGGGCAGGTCTGCAGCTTTGATTTTTTTTTTTTTTTTTTTTTTTGGCTGTTTTTTTCCCCCAAGGACAAGTGCTGAAGAAGCCAGGCTGTGCACAAATTTCTGATGCCCAGCTGTGCCTGTGGGGCTAAAATTTTGAGGCTGGCAAGCCAAGGAGATGCACAGCTGAGGATAAAAAACGCCACCATCTGATCTGTGAATTCCCACCACTGCTTCCCATTTTGCTGGGTGCATTTTGTTAGCACTTCTCTCCTGTCTGGAGCTGATGTGAGGCAGGAAACCTGTGGCTGTGGGCCACAGCTGGCCCCGAGCCATGCTGGTGAGCAAATCTGCAAGGCTTTCAGGAGCTCTGGGCAGGATTTGCTAGGTTTATCTCTGGAGATGCTCCATGCACAGCACACAGGAGCCACCCCAGCCCTTGCTGAGGGGACAGGGGGTTGCTTTTCACCCTGGATTTGAAGAGCACGTGTCATCGTGGTGAAAGCAAAGCCAGATGAAAATTTTGTGTTTGAGGCGAAGAGAGAAAAACACTTCATCTCAGGCATAAACTCCTATCCTGGGGCTGCAGAGCAGCTCAGGTGGCCCTGAGGGTGAGAAGGTGGCCTCTGCTCCTGGGATTGCTGGTGTGCTGTGAGGGTTTGGAGGGCATGGCCTTGGTGTTTACATTTGTTAGGCTATCACTGCCTCTCACTAATTGGTTACAAATGGATCCCTACCTTAGCAAACAGGCCTGTGGTGCTGCTTGGCATTTCCATGGCAGCTGGAGCTTGTAGGACAGACCCTTGGCCAAGAGAACATCTCTTAAAATCAGCTCCTGGAATCAACTCTGCCTGCAGCCCAGCATCCCCCTTGGGATCTGGGCAGGGAGCTTGACGTGACCAACGCTGTGTTTGTGCTGAAAGGGTTAAAGCTGGCACTGCCCCGAGGGTTTCAGCCTCTGAAATGAGTGGGAAGAATCCCTTCTGCTGCCTTGGAGGGAGCCAGCAGGTCTGGGTGCTGCAGGTCCCTGGAGTGCTGTCTGTGAGTCACGCCGTGGGATTTGCACATCTCATCCCTTTGGGCTGGGAGAGGGGCTGCTGGTTTTTGTGAGACCCAGAACAACCAGGGGCTCTGGTTTTGTCAGGAGCAAGGTGTCCCTGCTTGTTCTGGGTCTCACAAGGGACATCCCAGCTCCTGGGGAGGTGAAACCCTGGCGAGCTCCTGGCTTTGGCAGGGTCTGGATCCGTGTGGCACTGGGACGTTGGGACTGGTTCACAAACCTAAAATCTTCCACGTTCCCTTCTGTGTCCAGCGTGCACCTGGAGAAAAAAAAGGCCAGAATCTGATGGCAAGTCAACTCAGGGTGGGCAGAGCCATTCACCCCCATGCTTGGAGCAGCTGGGAGCCTGTTGGAGCACGGAGAGCTCCCGAAGAAGGTTTGGTATGCCAAGTGGAAAGTTTCATCCCTGTCCCTGCCACCTCTCAAATTCCTGCCGAGAGGAATTTCCTACTCTGAGAAGGAGCTGTGAGGAAAGGCTGGACAGCATTTGGGAAGGGAGGCTTCCTGACAGATCCTGATGAATGCAGCATGTTTGCCTGGTTATTTTTGTCTTCCCTAAATCATGCTTGCTCTTAGATCGTGATCCTCTAAGCGTAATTACCCCGTAATCTCCAGGCACATGTGGTTACAAGGTGTTTACCAGCAAACTCCATTAAGGCCCTGTGTAATTAAAGAGGAATCCTGTGGTGCTGTGCATCGCTGGGAGCTCCAGCTCTGCTCCTCATGCAGGTGATTCACCAGGTGTCCCCACCCTGTGGGGCAGGAGCTGGGAGGGTCTTGCAGGGAGGGTTTTTTGGTTTTTCCGTGCCTTCAGAAATGCAGGGAACCCGGAGGGATCAGCCTGTCGATGCCATGAGCAGGGTGTTTTCCAGAATTTGGGCACTGAGAGGAACTCCCAGACTCCCTGCCTACATTTTAGTCCTCTCAATACCCTGACTGTGACAAACACCCAGACACAAATCATTCCCTGTTTTCCCGGGCAGCCTAGCACAGGGACAATCACCCATTGCATTTGCTTTGCTGCCAGAGAATTCCAGTCTGAAGCAGCAGCTCTGTCCCTGGGCTGGTGCATGGGCTCTGTCCTCTCTCCAGGCTTCATCCAGGCTCTTTCAAACCCTCTTTCCTGGCAGTTGGCCCTTGGAAGAGCAGGAAGCACAGAAAGTGGCCCTGCAGCCAGTGGAGTGCGTGCTGTAAGGTCAATCGAAGCGGTTGAGTTCTTCTAATTCTTGTAAAATAAAGAGCACATTTTCTAATCATGGAGTGATGACTGGTTCAGCAGGATAACAGCATTTGGGATGCCAGCAGGCTGGGCTGATGACAGGAGTCTGTTTGCTGCTGCCATTGCTTGGGAAGGAGGGAAGAAAAACCCACCCAGACCCTGCAGTCCTGTCGTGATGGGGCCATCACGAAGTGGTTGGAACACCTCATTCGATATTTTTAGTCCTAAAATAGATCAGTGCATGAGTTGTGAGTGCTGCAGCACCTCCAGAAAGCATCTGGGGGTGGAGTGGTCATGGCAAGAACTGGGGTGAGGAATGATGGAGGATTTTTCAGGATGAAAGGGAGTATGGAGGGAAGGCCCAGGTGCCTCAGGCTCAGGGATTTTGGCTGTGGGCAAGGCAGGCAGGGGGACTGGAAGCCTGGAGCATGGAAATGCTTGTGCCAAGTCTTCCTGTGCCCAGCACCTCTGGAGTCAGGGGGCTCAGTGCATCCCTGGGGGTGTAGAACAGCTGCAATGCTCTTCCCCACTGTGCTGGAATGCACTCCTGCATTTCAGGAAAGGGCTGATGGAGGTTTAGCAGGCCCAAAGTGATCTCTCCCAGGAGCAAACGCAGCTGCACAGGTCTCATTTATTTGCTGGTGGCTCAGGTATTTGATAGGCCCCAGTTCCTTTGTGCATTTTTCAGCTCAGGTGGAGTTCTCTGAATGCTTTATCAGTATCAGCCATAAGCCCTGGCCTGGGAATTGATGAGCTTTCTCCACTGCCTGGGGCGGAGAGCAGGAAGAAAAAGGAGCTGCTGCTGCTGTGGTTTCCTCAGCCAGCCTGTCTGACCTTCCTTTCTTCTTACCCTTGCTGGCCTGGCGAGGTCTGCAGAGCCCTGAGGATCATTTGTTTCTCTGTTCATGGACATTTTACTCCACTTCCATTTTGAATCAGCTTCTTTGTGACTCTTGGAAGAGGTTCAGAACTGGGAAAGTCCTTGTGGGAAGGCTTCTCTGAGGAGCACAGCACTGAGAGAAGGGAGCAGGTGCTTGAGGTTTGAAGCCATCCCCTTGGCTTCTGCTTTTTCTTGGCAACAAGTGGCACATTTTGGAGAGCTGTGGGGCAGGAAAAGCTTTTCTGGTGCCAATGCTAGCCTCAATAACCTTTCCTCAACCCAGCCTGAGTTCCAGGATTTGACCTGGGGAGTTACGTGGCTGTTTCCCAGAACCTCAGCCAGGATCAGACAAGCCAAAGGTCGAGCAGGGCTCGGTGTGAGCTCCCAAATCCACGTGCCAGGTCCTGTGGAGCCCTCTCAGAAACACCTCACTTGTCAAAGCACCTTGCAAGGCCCTGCCCGTCCTTCCCAACATCCCAGGCGTGCTGCCAGCCCTGGGAACCATGGAATTTCCATGGAACTTCAGGATGGCCAGGGCTAGAAGGGACCTTGAAGTTCTTGTACCACCCCTTGCCATGGGCAGGGACACCTTCCACAGCCCAGGGTTCTCCAAGCCCTGCCCAGCCTAGCCTTGGACACTTCCAGGGATTGCTCTTGCTGGAGAATGGGAGCTATTTTTAAATCCTCTTGGGGACTGGGTGGGTCTTTGCCTGGCTCACAGGCACTGGCTGGGACGTGTGGTGGAGATCTCCCAGTCCCAGCTGCTCCCAGCCTGGATTCCCAGAGCAGGCACTGAGAATCACCGAGGCATCAGGAACACCTTGCTCCCATCTGTCTGTGTCTGTCTGTCCAGGCTGTACCTTTGGAGGCAGTTTTTCTGGAAGTTCCCCCACCTTTTGACCATGAACCACGAAGCAGAACAGCTTCCAGGTGTGTGGGCACACAGGGAGAGCCCATCCTTCCTCTGCTGAGGCATGAAGCTGGGTGATCCTGGCTTGGAGCCTTTGATCAGGGAGCAAAACCATCCCTTCATCCACCCCCAAGATGTGACTTGAGAGACCTTGCACTGCTGTCCCAACATCTGGCCCTGGTGCCTCACCAGGAGAGGAGTGGGCTGGATCTGATCCTTCCCCTCTGGAAAAGGAGGTGCCTGGATGAGCTGGCTAGGGAGAGCTGAGGCATTGAGTGTGGATGTTCTTCCCCTCCCCTGCTTTTGAAAAAAATAAAAAAGGAAAGTCACTGCCTGTGTGGTGAGTTATGTGGTGATGACTCCTTCTGATGGGCTACATATAAAATCCCTTGCCTCCCTGAGGATGCTCCCTGTTGAAAGCTTTTATGGCATCTTAAAAATAGCCACGGAGGGGGAGAGAAGGAGAAGATGGATAGGTAGGTGGATCCCTAATAAGGAGAGGAGAGGAAACAGCTCGAGAGGGAATGGAAAGACTTTGGTGAACGGCATGTGAGTGGCTGCTGAGGGAGGGGGTGGTGTGGCCATACTAGCGCTGAGCTGCGTGCCCAGAGGGAGCAGGAAACCCTATAAAAAGCCTGCCTGGGAGATCTGTGCCTTGCACGTGCTGGGGACAGGGCTGGGGTGAGCAGCAGCTCGGGCCCACAGGCACTCACTGCATTCTACAAGTAGCTGTTAAAAATAATCCCTGCCTTGGCCAGCTGCTGCTCCTGTGTGGTTCCCAAGCAGCTCATCCCTGCTCCTTCCCTGCCTCCAGGCTGGAGCTCAGGGATGTGGTCGCTCCTGGTGGCTTTTCCCACCTGGGCTGTGCTGCAGGAAAGGTGCTGGGAGCTGCCTGTGCCCTGGCTTTGCGTTGTCTGGCAGTTTGTAATGCCCAGGGCTGGGATTTGGGGGTGCTGGGGCTGGGATGGGGCTCAGTGAGGGCACAGCTCCCCAGGGCCTGGCTGGATTGCCCTGCATGGGGACAGTCCTGCTCTGCCGTGTGGCACTGCCAGCACGGCGTCTCCCGGAGCTGGGAGGTGGCTCCAGGCCCTTTGCTGTGCTTGTGGCAGCTTCCCCCCATCACTCAGGGAAGATTTTCCAGAGTGTCTCCAAGAAATGCGAATTGCTTTGGCTTCTCTTGGTACAGCACAGCCACTGGGCACAAAGGGCTCTTAGTGAGAGATCTGCCAGATCCTTCCTCTGGATTCCCTGGAGAGCTGCTGGAGTCTGCTGTGGCCGCTGATCCCCACATCCCTGGGTCCCATCACATCCCCCGGGCTGGCCAGGACCTGTGGTCCCAATATCCAGTAACACAAGGCACTGTGACCTCACTTTGGGATGTGAAACCCCCCAAACCCAGCCCCTGGCAGGCACGGCGTGGAGTCAAATGCTCCCCTTGTTTTACAGGAAGGGTGGCTGGAGGGATGACAAGTTTCCCATCCTGGGAATGTGGCGGGAGCCATCAGCACTGCTTTGTCTGTCCTCCCAAAGCTCTGAGGTGCTGCTGCCCTCCCCAGCTCTACCCCTGGCAGGAAAAGCCCTGTGCAGGTGGTTTTGTTTGGTGCAGGCATGAAATACTCCTTGGCTTTACCCTTGCTCCAACTGCAGGGAGAAAATGTTGCTACCCAGGCTCCTGTGTCACACCCGCCAGCCTGTCACATCCAGGCCATCTCCCTCTTGCTTCCTTGTCTTTTTTATCTTTTTTTTCTCCCTCCCTCAGTTAGACAGGAACCCAGCAAGCAGAGGCTGTGGAGGGTTGGCAATACCCAACTCCAGGGAACAGTGAAGCTGGAGGGATCCTGCCTGATCCTTGTGGGTGGTTCTGAGCCAGCAGCACCATCCTGGCTGGAGAGTGTCCATCTCCTGCCCTCCTGGAGTGCTGCGTCCTGCTCTGGCTCCCAGCAAACGAAAGGCTGGCAGACTTGGGATCATCCAGCCTGGAGAAGAGAAGTTTTGGGATCACCCAATTATGGCCTTCCAGTGCCTGAAGGGAACCTGCAAGAAATGTGGAGAAAATGTACAGAGGATGGAGTGGCAGGATGCAGGGCATGGCTTCACACTGACAGAGAGTGAGGTTAGATGAAATTAGGATGAAATTAGGATGAAATTCCATCTCTGTGAGGGTGCCCAGAGCAGCCGTGGCTGCCCCTGGATCCCTGGCAGTGCCCAAGGCCAGGTTGGACACTGGGGCTTGGAGCAGCCTGGGACAGTGGAAGGTATCCTTGCCATGGCAGGGGTGGAATGAGATGAATTTTAATGTCCCATCCAACTCGAGCTATTCCATTATTCTACCTCTGGTCCTTGCTCCCACCTTGCCTTCCCTTGGCTGGGAGCATCCCGTGGATGTCCAGAGGGAATGCTGGCCAGGAGGGGACACCTGCAGCAGCCCCAGCCCTCTCTGCCTGCCTGGGCAGGTGGCAGCAAGGATCCAGTTTGGGACACAGTTCTGTTCCCTGGGAGGCAGGTTTTGGCTCACTTTTAACCAAAAGCACAACAAAAGCCATGCTCATTTTTTCCCCCTGCTGAAAGGGGACTTGTTCCCTGGAAAGTGCCAGCTCTGCCGGGCCCACTGATTGCTTGTTAATTGTCGCTAATGAGGAGCTGGGCGAAGTGGCATCCAGAGGCTCCTGGGGACAGACTGTCGCTTCGGCTTGGGAGGGACATCTCAGCAGGGAAGGCAGCCGTGACCTCGGCGTGGGTGAGCTGAGCTGCATGAATGGGTTTGTTAACGAGGGATGCTCCAATTCCTGTGCCCGCAGCACCGAGGGCAGCGCCGTGCCCTGACTTGGCAGAATTAAAAGGGTCTCTGGTGCTTTCCTGTACACAGATCACACATGGAGAGGTGGGATGGAGAGGGTTAAACCCACCCTGCCCAGGTGGGAATGATGCGTGAAGTTTTGGCTTTTATATTTCCCAGACTCTGTGCTGCATTAGGATATAACTCTGAACTCCACACCAAGTGTTCCAAGTTCTGCTCACAGCTCAGTCACACAAAACAATCCTTTTCCAGCCCACAACCAAGGACAGCGCTGCAGCTTCAGCCCCAGAAAGTGCAAAGAGCAGAGAATTGAGGAGAGAATCTGGGAGGGTGGGACTGCAGAGCCTGGAGCTGGGATGGGACAATGAACCCCAAGGTGGAAATGCACCAAAACTTATAAAAAACTCCTGACTTGGGGTCCATCTGGGGTGTAGCCTCGAGCAGGCTCTGGCACTGCCCGAGGTGAATCCCTTGAAGGCTTTTAATAAATCCCTGCTTTATTCCTTTAACTCTGTCTAGGTGGTGTCCAGGGAGCCTCCCAAGGCATCAGCAGGACTCAGTCTCAGTGGCCCATGGGCAGCAGGACCCACTGCCAGGGCTTGGCCCCTCTCCTCCAGCCTGCCAGCCCAAGGCTGTTTTCTCCCCAGCCCTGATGAAAACACCAAAAGCTTTTAGCAGGAGCCAGCCCTGTCTGCCTGCCTGGAGCTCCCCCTCCTCTGGAAATCGGGATTCAGAACGCAGGAGCCAAGGAGAGTGTGGGAAGGAGGAGGGGAGGGAATTCCATCTGTGCCAGCCCCTCGTGTGCCCAGGGCAGTTCATTGTTTGAGGTGTGCCTTGTCCTGCCACGTCCCCAGCCAGGTGTGGCCCTGCCCTGCTTGGAACCTCTTGCTGGGCAGCCCCACATCCCCCAGCTGGGGCTCAGGATGTGCCTGGGGGTGTGAAGCCCCCTTGGGAGTGTCACACTCAGAGGTGCAGAGGTGTGGTTTTATTTTTGGAGATTCCTGTCCCACTGCAGCAGCTTCCTGGGTGCCCATCCCCTGCTCCAGCAGCTCCTTGGCACCTGTGCCACTCACCTCAGTGTTTCCTTTTATCACTTCTTTGCTAAAATGGATCAGCTGCTTCACCCCTCCTTTTCCTGGGTGTTTTCCCAGTTTTTCTCCCATTCCTGCCAGGCTTCAATGTCCCCGTGACCTCTTCCTGCCCCCTCAGTGCCCATCCTTGTCCTCACAGCTGGGTGAGGCACCAGCAGAGGCTGTGTCTGTTTTCTGCTCAGCTACAGTCAGGGCTGCTCTGCAGAGGGGGATCTTCCCTCTGGGATTTGTTATTTCATTAGAATAAACAGCCAAGTGGGATTGGGATGTTATTTTCCATTCCCACTGAGAGAGGTTGGAGTTGCTGCTTTCTGTCCCAAGCCCTGGTGTCTGGTTTTGGATTCTCTGCCTTTGAAGTGGGAAGGAGAGTGGAGAGTGTGGATATGTTCTTGCTGTACAAGGGGCTGGTGGTTGCCCCTGTGCCTCTGACTCTGACCCTGCTCTGGGGTTCAGGTGAGCCCTAAGCCATGCAGTGAATTGTCCTGTACTTTGTTTTCCACTGGTTCCAGGCTCCTTTCACAACCAGCCACTGCTGTGGGTTTGGGACTGGTTATTGTTTGTGTTCTGACCCCTAAAATACCTTTTAGGGGGGTCAGGCAGCCCTGCTCTACTTGGGATGCAGCAGGACAAAGAGTTGGCACAGCTGGGCTGAGAAATGTGCCTGGAGCCCAAAACTGGGGTGGAGTGGGAGAGCCCTGAGCTGCTGTGATGTGTGTGACCCAAAATCAGAGCCAAGCTGTCTGTGCTGGGAAAGGGGAAGGTGCTGAATAACCTCATCCCTCCATCCATCCATCCATCCATCCATCCATCCATCCCTCCATCCATTCCTCCATCCATCCATCCATCCATCCATCCATCCATCCATCCATCATCCATCCATCCATCCCTCCATCCATCCATCCATCCATCCATCCATCCATCCATCCATCATCCATCCATCCATCCCTCCATCCATCCATCCATCCATCCATCCATCCATCCATCCATCCATCATCCATCCATCCATCCATCCATCCATCCATCATCCATCCATCATCCATCCATCCATCCATCATCCATCCATCCATCCATCCCTCCATCCATCCCTCCATCCATTCCTCCATCCATCCATCCATCCATCCATCCATCCATCATCCATCCATCCATCCCTCCATCCATCCATCCATCCATCCATCCATCCATCATCCATCATCCATCCATCCATCCATCCATCATCCATCCATCCGTCCATCCATCCATCATCCATCCGTCCATCCATCCATCATCCATCCATCATCCATCCATCCATCCATCCCTCCATCCATCCGTCCATCATCCATCCATCCATCCATCCATCATCCATCCATCCATCCATCCATCCATCATCCATCCATCCATCCATCATCCATCCATCCATCCATCCATCATCCATCCATCCATCCATCATCCATCCATCCATCCATCCATCCATCCATCCATCATCCATCCATCCATCCATCCATCATCCATCCATCCATCCATCCATCCATCCATCCATCATCCATCCATCCATCCATCATCCATCCATCCATCCATCCATCCGTCCATCCATCCATCCATCCATCCATCCATCCCTCCATCCATCCATCCATCCCTCCATCCATCCGTCCATCCATCCATCCATCCATCCATCCCTCCATCCATCCATCCATCCATCCCTCCATCCATCCATCCATCCCTCCATCCATCCGTCCATCCATCCATCCATCCATCCCTCCATCCGTCCATCCATCCATCCATCCATCCATCCATCCATCCATCCATCCATCCATCCATCCATCATCCATCCCCTGAGGGTTTCTGAGGTCTCACAGCTGCCCCAGGGCTCCTCTGGGGTTTCTGGCAGGTGTCACCTCCTGCAGCACAGTGGACATTCACCCTGGCAGGGGGACAGGCCGTGTCATGGAGGGATCCCCTGCTGGGACAGTGGAAGGAGACAGAAAACATCTCAGTGCTGCACTCAGAGGGTGGCTGGGCTGAAGGTCCATCCTCCACCACAGCTCTTTTCCCTCCCCAGGCTCCCTCCTGCCCCAGCCTTTGCTCCGTGACCATTTACCTTTCCTGCTTTTTTTCCTTCCACCCCACCTTCCTTTTCTCTCCCCTTTTCCTGTTTCTCTCCTGGCAGCTTTGTTCTCCAGGCTGTGTACTGGGGTTGCCATGGTGACTGACAGAGCATCTCTGCATCCCACAGCAGTGGCCCCGTGCCTGCCCTGGCCATGGTGAGAGGAAGGGCACCCTCCTGTCCATCCCAGGGGGAATCTGCCACCTCCTCCTAGGAATGGAATCCTCTGGGGACATCCCTGTGGCACATCCTGGCATCTGGAGAGAGGAGGGGACAGCGTGGGGTGGCCCTCAGCAGCTCAGGATAGGGCTGGCTGCATGGCACAGCATTATTGCTGCCAGAGACATGCCAATAAAACCATCAATAAGTATTTTTTTAATGAGCAAACACTAGTTGAGGAAAACAGAGGAGCTGCTGCAGCACAGGGAGTCCCTGTGGGTGTGGAGGCAGAGCTGCTTGTGGCCTTCTGGTGGCGATTTGCAGATGACAATATCTCCTTGCAGTGTGTGTCAGAATTGCTGGGCCCCTTTCAGGAGATAATTAGGTTGACATGTTATTAGCTGATTACTGGGGAAACATACATTTACTGAGGATTTATTCTGCAACCAGCATTAATCTCCTGTATAGCTGCTAAACCTCCATAAATAATCTGATTTTGATAATCAATTGCCATTGCAAGTTCTCCTATAAATCTCAATTAAATGCACATTTAACTCGCATCAAGTTGCCAAATTTGCTTGTGCATATGTGTCCTGGTGCTTGCCTGGGGCAGATGTCGGGGATGTGCAAGCTCAAATCTGTTTTTCAGCCAGCCTGAAAGCAGAATGGGGTTTGCCAAGGCAGAGCAGTCCCAGGAAGAGCACAACTCCTCTCCTGGGATCCCACACGGAGAATCCAGCACATCCCAGCTTCCTGCTGCTGCTCCCACATTGCTGGGCCTGCCTCTGCCCAGCCTTGTCTTGGTGCTGGGGTTGGAGTGAGCACAGCAGGAGGAGACTGTGCCCCTGGAGCATGCCAGGCGGGGGAGACAGAATGGCCAGAATCCACGTGGGGGCTTTTAGCAGCTCTTGCCTGGGGTGGAAACTGCGATTGGCTTGGGCTTGGTGGAGTCCTGGCCACCCTTGGGGTCACTGTAGTGACTTTTGCAGCCTTAATGCAGGTGGAGGGCTTAGAGGGTGGGGACATCGTGCAGGGAGGAGGTGACCAGCAGAACAAGGTGCCACCAGCTTTCTTTGGAGCTGGAAAGAGACTCCAGCCATTAACTGGGCTCTGTTTGCTGTTGGGGCCACGCTGATTTATTTTATCTCCTTGTTTTTGCACCAAGCGCTCCTCAGGGAGGGCAGAGAGAGCTGGGTGGCTGTGGCAGAGCTCTGGTGACGTGTTCCATGCTGGGGACCTGCTGGGGGCAAGGCAGACCTGCTGCTGCCTTTCAGGGTGTGGGATTTTGGCCTCAGCTGGGCTGCTGGACTCCGCAGGTGAGGGAGGTTTTGGATTGTTTGGAATTTAGCCCCCATCCTTGCAGTCTCAGGGCTGTCAGGAGTGCCGCTTTGGGCTGTGGCGATCCTGGTGATGAGTCTGCACTGGGGGAGCCATGAAAGAAATGATGAAGCTGCTCAAATTGCTGAGATGTCTGAGAGCTCCTCCTGAGCCTGGCTGGAGCCCAGGCTGCTGATTGTGGTGGTGTGGGAAGCACAGAAACACACAGATGGCAGGGAGAACAAAACCTGCTGCCTTTGAACAGGGACAGCTTCATCCCTGACCAGTGCAGCCACACCAGGCCAGCGGCTGAGCACTGATGGGTGACACCAGGAGCTCCCAGGGCCCAGCCCAGGGGGAATCTGCCTCTCCTGGGGCAGCAGGATAGACCTGAGCCCGTGGAGGAGCAGGGATGCCAGGCTGCAGCTGTGCCCAGCTGTGCGTGCTGGTGACAGCCACAGGCAGGGCTGGCAGTGCCACGAGCCACAGGCTAGCTCCCAGGGGTGGCCTGTGGACTCCAGCCTGCTCTGTCCCTGGCACTGCTGAGTGCATCCCTGCCTGGCATTTCCTCCCTCTGAACTCTCCTTCCACCTCTGCCAGGCTCAGGTGGCTCAGAGGTGCCCCGGGTGCTGTCATTTGTCACCAGCCTGGCATCACCTTGCCCAGGTATTGCTTAAAGCCCTCTGGGTGCCCTTCTGTTGGCCCTGGCAGTGCCAAGGGGCTGTGTGGGCTCCTCAGAGCTCTGTCCTGTGGGGTCATAGCCCAGCATTAAGGATGGAATCAGGCAGCCATGGGTTGGGAATGTGGGGTTCTCCAGCACTACCCCAAGGATGCCTTGTGTTGTCCTGCACTGCTTGTGGTGCCTGAAACACCACAGGAGGAGTCCCCCTGGAGGTGGCACTCAGTGCTCTGGGCTGGGGACAAGGTGAGCATCAGGCACAGTTTGGGCTCTGGAGATTTTGTCCGACCCAAAGGATTCTGTCTGGGGCCATGGGGCTGTCCCTGGCGTGTCCCTGTCCCCTCCCACTTGCTGCATCCACCTCTGCCATCCATATGCAAGGCCAGGTGTCTCAAATGAGCTCCCTGGGAGTTGGGGACAATCTTTCTAGGGCCACTTAAAGGCTCCATTTGCTGCCTTTAACAGAATTAGAGAGGGGATCACAGCAGATTAAGAAGCAGTAAACACCCTCGGTGCAGGGTCCCTGGAGGCTCAGCTCAGCTCCCCTCTGAGGCTTTGCACCATTTTTGGGTTAGGGGGCTGCAGGAATGGATTTCATCTCTTCCAACGCCATAATTTGCAAGGAGTTTGGTTCAGGAGGGCTCCAGGGGACATGGCAGTGCAGCCCCAGATCTGAAAGAGCTCCCAGTTGTTTCAGAAACACCTTCCCAGGCTATGAGAGCACTTGGAGGAATTTGGAGCCAGCCAGGGAAGTTCCTGCTGGAGTTTTGCCCCCAGCTCTGAGCTGTAATTCATCCCCTGGAATGGGACTGGCTGGGGGCTGCTGCTCTCGTGCTGGTGGCAGTGAGAGGGCTCTGTAAAAAAATCCCTGCCCTGCAGCCTATTTCTGGGGACATTGTCCCCTCGGTGACGCCAGGGCTTGCTTTGCCAGCTGTCACCCCCAGCCCAAATTCCCATTTCGTTGCATTAATATCCATACAGTGCCTCTGGATGGGGATTTGATTTCAGCTGGCTCCCCGGAGTAGAAAGAGTTAAAAATAGCAACTCCAACACCCCTCATTCCCTGGCTATGACGGAGTCTCCCAGGTTGGAGTTACAATGCCGACAGGAATAGGGTTTTAAAATAAAACAAGGGAGTGCTCTGCACTCTGCAGAATGGGAGAAGGCAGAAGATATGGAGGAACCTCTGGTTTTAGAGAACAGGCCAGAGTTTGTCTCCCTTGTTGGGAGATCAATGATGCTGCACACACAGAGTGACTGGGGGGGATTCAGGAGGTTCTCAGCCCCCCAGAGAATCCACAGGAGAGGAATGAGCTCAGTGCACTCTGCTTTGGAGCAGCACGTGCACAGCACCTCGCCAAGGCTCAGCTGGACAGGGATTCAGAGCTGGGTTCAGGCTCCTTGGAAGCTGCAGGCAGGGACAGAGCAGGCAGATCCTCTCCCAAAAGTGCTCCCAGACTCTGGAAGCAACAGTCTGCTGCAAGGTGGCGAGGTGCCAACCTGGCTCTGCCTCATCCGACGGGGCTGCTTCTCTGATCTGGCAGAGAAAATCCTAAATCCCCACATTTCTCCCTCTCAGACGCTGCCCTAGTTTTAAAAAATGGCAGCTCTTGGCTTTTCTTTTGTAATATTTTAAATATAGCACCCTTTATGTCCCTGATGGATGCACCATATGTTTGGGAAGCAGCACTGAAAACCACCAGGCTGGTGGGTGGAGGTTAAAGGGAAAAAGCATTTCCATACGGGAAGCTGCAAACACAAAACACAGCAGCAGCAAACAGCAAATGCCTCCTGCAGCAGCCAGGAATAAGCTCCTTTCTGTCCTGCCTGTCTCATGTGAGCAGCAAGCCTGAATGTTTCCATTGTGTCACCTCCTGTCCTGGCCACCCTGGCACTGCCTCCACAGTGCCCAGCAGGAGATGCCACCATCTGACAGCTCCTTTGGCCTTTCCCTTCCTCAGAAAGCCCCTTTGCTGCTTTGTCTTTGGGGTTTTTAGGGGTTTTTGTTAAGAGTTTTTGGTTTTTTTTTGTTTTTTTTTTTTGTTTTAGTGGGGGGTTCAGCTGGGGTGGGTCCCTTGTGCTCCAGCTGGCCCAGACTGTTGTGGCCCTGGCTGGGGGTGGTGCTGGGTGGGCTTTGGCAGCCAGGGGACAGTCCCTGCACTCCCACACAGCCAGGACTGTCTCCCAGTACTAATCACAGCCTCTGTTTAGCAGGAAATCTGGCCTCAGCAAAATTATGAGCTCAGGCTTTCCAGCTTTTGGCCAGGACCTCAAGTTTAGATTCTTCTACTCTGCACATCCCTCAACTTTAGAACTCAAGTGTAGCCCCTTGCATGGACCCCCCAAAACCTGTCCAGCTCAGCTGGAGCTGAAAATAGAACCCTGTGAGCTGGGGATGGGTCCAAGCCTCTGTCAAGGCCACCCCTCCTGCTCTGGCTGGGTGAGTTGGCTGGGACCCCCCCACTTGTCACAGCTCAGGAATCAAATCCAGGGGAGGAGATGGACCCTGGCCAGTGCCTGGCTGCCAAGGGGGCTGTGTCCCTCGAGACCACCCTGCCAGGGGAGCAGGATGGAGGCTGGGGTGGCCCAAAGCTCCTGCAGGCAGTGACAGCTCAGGTTTGGCCCCACACCTGGTGGGTGGGACGCAGTGGGCGATGTCACAGAATCCCTGAATTTGGGTTGGAGTTGGAAGGGACATTAAAAATCATCCAGTTCCACCCCTTGCTTTGGACAGGGACACCTTCCCCTATCCCAGGCTGCTCCAAGTCCCTTCCAGCCTGGCTGTGGGATGAGCACAGTGGAGGAGGGGATGTGGGGATGTATTTCAGGTATTCTTGCTCTGGAGCACTGGAGATTTGGGGCTGGGGCTTTGTGCCCTGCCTGTGGCAGGTCCAACAGGCCACAGGGAAGCTGTTCCCAAGGATTTGGCCAGACACTGGCTGCGGTGTGATGTCCTCCAGAGTGTGGCCTCAGCTGGTCCTGCTGTCCCTGGAATCCACAGAGGGACACCAAGCACAGACACGTGTCACCGTGACTGCTCAGATGGATTTGTGCTCACCCAGGTCCCTGTCCTGGCGTGCTGTGTGTCCCTGTTCCCATCCCAGCCCTGCTTTTGTGCCTGGGCACATCATCCCCCTCACATCCCCCTCGCTCCTGCCCTGTTTGTTTGCATCCACGACAGCTCAGGCCAGAGTTTTTAAACTGCACCAGATGTGAAGAGGAAATCCCATCTTCAGCCTCTCGGCAGGGTTCCCTCCTCAGCTGCCTGCACTGAACCTTCCTGCAGCCCAAAATGCAGATCTCAGGGCACGCTGCACATCTGCCAGGGCTGCAGGAGCTGCTGCAGCCCCAGCAAACAGCAGCAGGCAGGAGATGAGTGGGAGGTGAGAGGGCAGGAAGGTGTTGGTGGCTCCTGCCACGCTCCTGGCCACGTTGCTGTTGTTTTTTTGTGTGTGGAAGGGTTGAGTTTGTGCCACACCTGGTGTCACCTGTCCCCACTGGGCCAGCACCCCCATCACTGGGCTCCTCCTGAGCCTGACCTCGTGTCAGAGCAGGATTTCAGCTCAGGGTTGAAAGTCCTTGCAGAGGTTACAAGAGGAGGGGGTGGCTGAGGTGCAGTGCTCCTGCCTGGGAAAGTGGCAGAGGGGGCTGCTCACAGCTCTTCTGGGGACCCACCCCAGCACAGGACCTGCCACCAGCCCTGTGGCACCTGGGGACAGCTGTGCTGTCCCCTCCTGTTGGCCACAGCTCCCTGCTCCAGGCTCGCCACGGCCCCTGCCAGGGCGGCTGTGCATTTCAGCAATTATTAATTAAAATGCAAACTATCCTTTCTCATCCTTTCCCCAAGACACCAAGAACTGCTGAGATATTCTCGGGGATAATAGGGAGAGGAATTAAGCAGTTCCTGGGAAATCTGAGTGGAGCCTTTCAGATTTACTGCTGTTCCTGGAGCCTGCGATTCCCTGTCGGGTTCTACATCTCCAGCTCCACACTCTGGAAATATCAGCCCTGCTGGGAATGCAGGGGGAGCTTCTCCATGGAAAGGTACTCAGGCCTTGGCAGGGGCTGCCCAGGGAGGTTTGGATCCCCATCCCTGGAGGTGTCACCTGGAGGTGGCACTCAGTGCTCTGGGCTGGGGACAAGGTGGGGATGGGGCACAGCTTGGACTGGATGGGCTTTTCCAGCTGAAATAATTCTGGAATTCTGTGCATAATCCTTGTGGAGGGCAGTTCCTGCTGCAAACACGATGTTGGGAGCAGAGCTGGGCAGAAGCCACAGGAGCACTTGTCCCCAAATCCCAGTTCCATCCCAGCTGAGGCGCCTGGCATGGGCAGAGAGGCACAGCCCCTTTTGGGGTTCCCAGTCACTCCCAGTTTGGGAGCTGTGCCGCCCAGAGCTCTGCTGGGAGGGGCAGAGACACAACGTGTGAGCACCAGGAGCCCTGGCTGCAGCTGCAGTTCCAGGGGATCCTGTTGCCATGACAAGCTGTACAAGTGTTATCCTGGAAAAAAACCAAAAAAGATCCAGTTGGGGATGGGAGGAAGCTGCCAGCGTGGAGGGCACGTGGATCCCATGGGAATTGTGCACTGCAAGCATTGATGTTCAACTGCACTTCATGAACTTCTGATCTTCCAGGGTTACACCCCCGGGGTCTCCTCCCCTGCTCCAGCCCCCTTCCCCAGCTCTGTGCCCCCCAAATTCACAGAGCCCCACTCCTCATCCTCCTCCAGCCCCCACACAGCCATCCTGGCAGGGTCCTTCCAGGAAAGGGAAAGTGTCAGCTCTCCCAAATAGCAACAGGAGGAGAGGGGAGGCTCAGGTTGGACACCAGCAGGAATTTCTCCATGGAAAGGGTGCTCAGGGATTGGAACTGCCCAGGGAGGTGGTGACAATGCTGAAGGGGACACTCACCCTCCTCTTTTGCCTGGGGGCCGTCACTGCAGTGACATCCCTGTGTGTGAGGATACCCAGGAGCTTCCCATGGTGCTCCCTGGTGGCTGCCAGGGTGGGAACTCTTGGGATCCAGTGGAATTCTTGGGATGCAGCTCTGCACAGCCCAGGGTGTAGCTGTCAGGCTGGGGAAGGTCAGGAGCAGTGCTGTGCCTTTGTGTTGTCTGCACTCAGGTCATCAAATCTCCCCGCAGCCCCAAGAACTAGAAAAGCAACTTTTTCCTCTTTGCCTTGGGAATCTGGGAAAATCACAGCAGCAGTCAGTGCTTCCAGCAAAGCAGGCTGATCCCAGATCCCTCATTCAGGACACCCGAGGATGCTGCTGGAATGGGGCTGGGGGTTCCTGCAGGGCAGGAGGTGAAAGCTGCTGAGCCCCGGCGGGGTATTTTGGGTTTCCCTGGCACATTCCAGCCCTGCCTGTGTGGGAAGTAAACATCCTGCAGGCAGGCACGGGCAGCTGCCTGCAGCCAGGTCAGCATGGGAAGACAATCACAGCTTCCTCCACACTCATTTAGAGAATTATTTCCACAAACGCAGCCAGAAGCAAATTCTGCTGTGCAGGCAGGGCCCTGGATTTTTGTTTTGTTTTCCTTCTATCCTCTTGATTTTTCTCCTTGTCTCCTTCCCTCCTTTGTCTCCTCTGGGTGTTTTTGACCTCACTCCTCTCTCTTTTTGCAGCGTGTCCCTGTGTGACCCAGCTCCCACCCTGGCACAATGTCCTGCCGTGCCCTCGTGATGCTTTGGCACCTATTTGGGCACCTGTGACATCCAGCCACTCTCCCTGCCTCCACTTCCCAGCTAAAGGGTGTTCCCTCCCTCGTGTGATGCCAGTGCTGGCCCAGTGCCATCCTCAGGGCACCCATGGCTTGTTTGTGTCCTCTGTCCCAACAGTGAGTGGCAGCAGTGGAGGGCAAGGGGCCAGTGTGAGCCAGGTGGGGGCAATAATTGGTCCTGATCTAATTAGGAAAGCCTAGGGCTGGATTAGGAGCTGTGACAGTGGAGGGTTTTTAGCTGTAAGCCACAGATGGCTTTGCCTGGGAGTCGGGAGAGGCTGGCATGGGCTGGATGGGGTCCATAATCCCACCTGGAATACACTCTGAGGTTTGGGAACAGCCCAGAACCTGCTCTGGGTGAGCTGGGTGGTCCCTACTGCCCCAAGCCCTCTGTCCCACCCTGCCAGTGCCTGTCCCTGCTCCAGCCTCATGGATTCAGTACCAGCAGTGGGAGAAGCAGCCGGAGCTGCTGCAGACTCAGACATCCCACAGAATATCCCTGGGACCTGCCCTCAGCCCATCGGGAGTGCTCAGCCCACCCCAGCTTAAAAATGTAAATATTAAATAAGGAACCACGTGGTGCTTCTGATTTTACTGAGGGGAAGGATCAGGAGAGAAAAATCTTTTGTCCAAAGGTAAATCTGGCATTTTCTCCTTGATGGAAATGGATTTTATCTGTGGGAGCTCCATGGGGAGGCTGAGCACTGAGATGGCCGTGCAGGGCTCAGATTCATCATCAGAGCTGAGCATCCAAATGTTGGTCCCTTCCTTTCTGTCAGGGGTGATTTGGCTGATCCTTTACCTGGGTCCCTCTGCATTGCTGGCGCCCTCAGCATCACCTCCTCAGCAGGGATGGACTCAGTGCTCTCAAAGGTCTTTTCCAACCCGGTTAATTCTGTTTCTGTGTCTGGAGCAGGCACATTCCCACGTGCCAGGGCCAAGGCTGAGGCTCTCCCGTGCCTGCTGAAGGACCAGCATCATCTGGCTGCCAGCCCATCCTCCCCTTCCTTCCCAAGATGTTTTGATGGCTGCAGCCAAGCTCTGGCCGCTGCAGGACAGCAGGCAGGAGCCTTTGGCCCCGCTGCTGATGAGAAACCCATATCCCGTGGCCCTGGAGTTCCCACCCTTCCTCCCTGGCTACCCCTGGGACACAGCACAGCTCCTGCCTGGAGGGGAAATCCTCCCCCTCGCCCTCACCTCCCCCTTGGAGCCAGCCTGGATCCCTGGAGGATTTGGGGTGCAGGCTTCTGGAGTGCCCTCTCCTTGTCCCCATCTCCCAGCAGAGGTTTCTTTTACCTCGCTGTGTGCCCCCAGCCCGGCACTCTGCGTCCCATCCTCTGCTTCACCCTGGCCTCTCCCTCAGCCTCCAGTGCTTCCAGCAAAATTCCTTCCTGGCCAGTCACTGCCTCCCCTTAGCCTTGACGCCTCCGGGGCTGCTGTGCTGCCAGGGCTGGGCTTCCTCTTCCTGAGCCTCTCGGAGCCCCAGAGCCGTGGAATCGGCCCTTCCTGGGGTCTGCCAGCTGTGCCCACTGGGAATGCCCACCGGGAATGCCCAGCTTTCCTCACCCTCCCTGCTGGAGCTGCATCCCACCCCAGTGCTGGTGCCACCACCTGCAGGGGGGTTCTGAGAAGAGGATTTCCAATTCAGGGAGCCTGCAGGGATGGGGTGGGGAGCTGCTCACTGCCAGGCAGCACTGGGAAGCACTGGGAAGATGCTGGAAGCTGCTGGAAGGGACTCCAGCCCCACCGAGGTGTGAAGATTCCTGCCAGCACTATCTGTGCTGCCCCCCAGCATCCAACTGACGTCCAGCATTCCTGGGGCTGGATCCATCCCATAGTGACACCCCCTTGCTGTAGGTGGCAACTCTCAGTCCCTGCACCACCCCTGGCACCCACCAAACTCACTTTCCCATGGTTGCACCACCTCTCCTTATATTAATTTCTGGATGAATGCTTTGCTTTTCCACAGTTTCCTTCACCTGTGGCTCTCTCAGCATTGTGTAAATATTAATTACTGGCAGTTAATTAAGCCAGGCATGCCCATCTTCCTGTGGACATGCCGTGTCACAAACATGCTGGCAGCAGGGCTGGGTGGGAATTCCCAGTTACCTGTGGATCCAAACCCTACCTGGAGCAGCTTCTCCCCGATAGACCTTCCTGGAGGGCCAGTGGGAAAAGAGGGGGAAATAGGTGGGAAAAGAGCATCACGTGCTCTACTCCCAGTAAGGAAAGGTGGATGGATCTTTAAAAATGCCTCTGGGCGCTCGTGGAAAGCTGCTCCTGGTTTGCTGTTGCTTGGGGCTGTAGGGTATGGGGCTGCCTGGGGGGTTGTGCCCTGTTATTTGTGTTGGTGGTGAGCAGCAAACCCTCCAAGGCAGATAGAAATTATCCCTGTTATCCTTCCACTCCTGAAGTGCTCTGAGTGTTCCAGAGGTTCAGCATTTCCCCATCCTGCTGCTGCCTGGACACTGTGCAGGAAGAGCGCAGGAAAACAAACAAGGTCCTTGACCCTCCTGAAACGAAGGAGGGGAATTGCCCAGGGATGCACAGGGGGAATTGCAGCCTGTGAGCCTGGAGCAGCCCATGGGCAAGGGTCCCTGTGCCCTCCTGAGGGGCAGAGCTGCTCTGTACAGCCCTGGGGGTTGTTTGGGGGTTGTTTGGGGGCTGTCCCAATGCCCAGATCACCTCTGGCTGTGCACGGCCACCGCTGCCTGACCCCGGGGCTGCAGTCCCTGACCGGAGGTGCCACCTTAATCCGGATCAGTGGGAGCTCTGCCGAGTGCCCGCGCAGCCCCGTGGCAGTTCCCTGCCTGGCTGTACCCACAGCCCATCAAGAACCAGCCAGGACACGGGCACAGCCCCACAGGAGCCTGGCCCTGGGCATGTTCTGCGCCGAGAGTGGAGCACAAACACGTGAATTGTTGGCCCAAACCAGCTCTGAGCAAAACAGAAACAAACTGGGGGCAGATTATGGCATTCCTTTGGCAGCTCCCACCCCCTCTCCATGCCTGCTGTATCCCAGCCTGCGAGGCCACTAATGCTACTTACATTATTAGTGGATTATTTGGGTGTAATGAGCTTTGCCCCGCTCAGCTGGCCCTGTGCTCGGGGCTCTGGGATGTGTAATACTTCCTGCACGGGGCCACGAGGCGGGCAGCTGCTGCCTGGAACACAGGCACACAATGCAGCAATGTTCCCAGACAAAATTCCAGCCTGGCCTGGAGGTTAAGCACAAATCTGGGAGCTGAACAGAGTGGGAGGGGGGGTGGTGCCCTGAGCTGGGTCCTGACCCATCCCCATGGGCACAGCCAGCAGTGGCTGGGTCAGATCCAGTTCTGGCCATGCTGGAGCACAGCTAAAAGCATCCTTGCCATCCTCAGCTCCTTTTCCTCTGCCTTCCTCCCATCAGACCAAGCAAGGGTTTGGTGATGTGTTGCTATGGACACCAGGAAGTTTTCCCTGGAGACCAGAAGCCCGCACTAAGTGATGCCTGCGTGTTCTGACATAGATTATTATTTTTGTCTTCCCCCTTTCTTTATTGAATGATGAATTCCTGGCTTTCCCCCCCACCTCTGTCCTGCTTTGTGGATTTCCGTGGCTGTGTCCCAGGGCTTGGCTTCGTTCTGGGCCAGGGTGTGAGCAGTGGGTGCGTGGGAGGAAGTTTCAGCTCTGTAACTCTTGCTCTGCTGGAGACCCCTGCAGAGAAAATCCCTGATTTATTCCAGCCTTGGGGAATCCTGTTGGTCCCCTCAGGTAGCTGCTGAGCTCCTGGGCACCCATTACCACCAGTAACCATCACAGGAGGTGCTGGAGTCCTGTTCCCAGGGCTGGTGTCTCTTGGGTGACAGTTCCCTGCTCTCTTCATTTTGTTTGGGTGATTTAGGTCTAGACTAATTAGTCTCTCCTGGGCTAGCTCTCGGCCTGACTCCCATTGTGTCACTCCTCTGCTGGCACTTGGTGTCCTTTAGTGCCTCAGGTACCTCTGGGAGCTCTTGGCTTGCAGGGAAGGGAAGTCCCAGCAGCTCTTGGAAGTCGTGGCTGGAGTCTGAGCTTTGGGGACTCAGAGCTTTCCTCGTAGCCCATTCCCAGCAGCTCCAGGAGTTTAAGCCCCTGTGTCTGGGCACTTGGCACAGGGAATGGGATTTGACTGTGACACCGTCTCAATGTCATTTTGACTTCTCCTGTTTGGCTTTTGAAGCTGATAATGGGCTGTTTCTGTTCCCTGTCACTTGATCTGCCCCTCAGTGAGCGAGGAGCCTCTGATGAGTGATCTCCTCTGTCCTGTGCCCCTTCTTCCCTGCTCTGGAGGGACTTCACAGGCTTGCTTTCAATCAGCTGCTTCTCTTGTTCCTGGGAATGCAGTTCAGCACTGGGTCAGAAAAACTCTGGCCCATTGAAATCCTCCTTTTTTTTGCTGCTTGAGTTGCCCGGAGTGTGACTCCCTTTCGGAAATCTTACTGCAAATAAATCCTGCAGTGCTTGGCTTGGTGTCAGCCTGGCTGGAGCTCCTGCACAGCCCAGGCACTCCCAGGTGGGGCAGGGAAAGCAGGAGCTGCTCTTTTTTTTTCTTTTTGTGTGTTTGGGAATTGCCTTGAGACAGCAGCAGGATCCGTATGGAGCAGGAGGGTTTTACCCTGGAGCGTGGGGTGAGGCTGCTGGGCATCACCTGTGTGGTGTTCCCAGAGTGGGGGTGATGAGTGGAGGTGAATCCCAGCATTGTCTGCAAAAGGAGAAATTCGGCTGCTCTCCCCTGCAGCCCCCAGCTCCTTCCAGAACCTCCCTGCAGCTCTGGAAGGAGCCATGGGACTGGGCTGCTGCTCCTTGCTGAGGAGGTGACAGTCTCACCAGGGCCAAGCACTCCATTGCTGTGATGTTTGAAAGCTCCTTGACAAACGACTTCTTCCTCCAGTTCCTAAGCAAACAAGTGGAAGCTCCAAAAACGCAGCGGTTCCTTCCCGTGCTGCTGCCAGCCCAGAGCTCGCTGGGCTGTCCCAGAGAGGGTCAGCAGCCACCAGGGCTGGTCCTTGCAGAGTCCTCCTGCAGCTGCTGTGGGGACAGGAGAGCAGCTGGGAGTTCTGGGGTGGTGCTGTGACCTGGTTGTCCATGCAGGGACAGGGTGCCCTGCACAGACCTGTGAGCCTCTTTTGTGGGGCAGGAAAATCCCAAATCCAGAGAGGGCTGGGTGCTGTGCCCTGCCCTTAGTGCTGGCCTGATGTCCCATGGGACTGAGCTCAGTGCGGTGACACCAAGATCCTAACAGACCCTTCCCCTCTCTCCTTTTGCTCTCCCTCCTTTCTGCCAGCAGTTCCCTACCAGCAGAACCCCTACACCCCTGGGAGCAGCTCCTCTGCCATCCAGTGCTATCGCTGTGGGGACACCTGCAAGGGCGAGGTCGTGCGTGTGCAGAGCAACCACTTCCACATCCGCTGCTTCACCTGCCAAGGTAGGAGAAGGATCCCCAAAAAGCTGGTGGCCAGCTTGTCCCACAGCCCCGGGGTCAAAGCAAAAGGCTGGAGACAGACCTACCTGGCCCTCTGAGATGTGGTGACACACCTGGGGTGGCACAGGTGGCGCAGGGCAGGCAGAGACCCTGAGCGATGCCAGAGCCAGTGAAGGGTTGTCCAATGTCACCACCCTGGAGCAGCCTGCAGGTCCCAAATGTGCCCATCTGTGTCTGGGGAGGGGTCACAGTGTCCTTCAGCTGCTCCCAAAGCAGGAGGAGGAGAAGGGGGAGGAGGCACTGCCAGCCTGGCTGAGAGGCAGCGGGGTGGGGAGGTGCCCAGAGCAGCTCCTGATAGAGCTGGGGCTGGGTGGCATGTCTCTGCCACCTGCCCATGGGATGCAGCTGGGACTTGGTGGCCCCCAGGGCTGGCAGGAGTGGAGCAGAGAAGTTGTTTGGATCCTCCTGGAGCACCAGAGGGGATGTAAAGCAGGGCTGTAAAGCTCATGGTGCAGAGCTGCTGCTGCTGTTGAAGGGCTCCTCAGCTCCTTTATTGGAGCAGCTGCTCTCACCCAGCTTCTGCAGGCTGTAAAATTCCCCATTCCATAAAATTCCCCATTCCAGGGCTTTTTAAAATCCTCTGGTCTTCCAAGCTCCCTGTGCTAAGCAAAATCCCCATTCCTCTGGCCAGGGAACAGAGAGTGAGGCTGGAGGTGACACTTCCCCAGGCTGTCCCCACCCTGCTGCAGCCCTGTGCCCCCTGGGACGGGCAGCCCAGATTTTTGGGAAGGGAGATCTGTCCCGGGATGCCCTCAGGGCTGACTTGCACCTGCAGGTCCCCGTGCTGAGCATCCTGCCCTTTCCCAGGATCCAGCAGGAGCTGAGCATCCAGACAAAGAGCTCAGACAGCTTCAAAGGGCCCGGGAGGCAGCAGGGAGAGCCTGGCAGTGCTCACTGCCCGAATTCCAAGTGAAGGGGAATAAATAATGAGAGGAAATCCTCCTGTCTCACCTTCCCTCGCTGCTCTCACCTCCTGCCACCTCTGGCTGGCTCCAGCCCCGCTGCCTGTCCCTGGTGTGTCCCCGGGAGCTGGCACAGGAGTGAAGCCATGGGATGTGCTGTTCCCACAGCAAACTGGGCACAGAGCAGCCTCGTTTTCTCTTGCATTTCCTTCCTGATGCTGTCCCCGAGCTGCTGGCCTGTCCCGAGCTGCTGACAGGATGTTTGGGAGACCCAAATTCCCCCTGCTGGGTACCCTGAGCTCGGCCAAGGGATGCTCCACAGAACAGGAGCTGCACCTCTGCCCCCATGGGCCCTGCAGCAGCGGGTCCAGCTGTCCCCTGTCACCCAGGGCTGCCCCACAGGTGCAGGGGCAGGACAGAGGGGGCTGAAGGACAAAGCAGAGACCAAGGTGGGCTGTGCCAGCGGGTGCTCAGTCGCTCTGTTGTCCCCTCTCCACCCTGTCACCGTGCAGGACGGGGGACGGGCATCGTGCACAGGCTCCAGGGGCACCCTGTGCCACTCCACTGCCAGGCTCTGCTGCTCCCCAGGTCCCTCTGGCTGGAGAAGCCGTAGGAGGGAGATGATGCTGAGGCCAGGGCTGGCCACGTCTGCTCGGATTACTGTGATGGGCTGTGCACCACCCACACTTCCCACAGCAGGGAAGGAAGCGAGCCTGGGCTGGACACCTGTGGGAAAACAAGCAGGGAGAGCTCCAAGCCCGGTGTTCCCGGGAGCTCTTCCCGTCAGGGCTCGGCTCCATGCCCAGGGAGTGGGGATGGCTCGTGACAGAGGTGGCAGCTGTGCCACAGGGCAGGGACAAAACCTCTCCCCAGGGCACTCCCAGCTCTTTGCCAGCCCTGTCCTCATCTTCCTGACACCACGAGAGTACCGAAGGGAGGGGCTGGGCCCCAGGTGGGCACAGCAGGTCCAGGAGATGCCCAGCCCTGGGCATTGTGCGTGGTGCAGCAGCGCTGCAGTGCAGGGGCTCCTGCCCGCCAGTGGAAGTTGGCGGAGATGCAGATTGGAGGATTCCCTATGGGAATCCCAGTCCCACAGCCCAACACTGACATCTTGTGGTGCCGAGAGAGACCCCAGAGCTCAGATGGGAAGGGAAACCCTCGGAGATACCTGCAGGAAGCTGGAGAGGTGGCTCAGAGGTGGCTCAGGGACCTGCCGTGATGGCTGCGTGTCCTTTCCCCCAGTGTGCGGCTGCGACCTGGCCCAGTCGGGCTTTTTCTTCAAGAACCAGGAGTACATCTGCACCCACGACTACCAGCAGCTCTACGGGACCCGCTGTGACAGCTGTGGGGACTTCATCACCGGCGAGGTCATCTCTGCCCTGGGCAGGACCTACCACCCCAAGTGCTTCGTCTGCAGCACCTGCAGGTGAGTGGGAGTTATCACCGCCCAGGGTTGGTGACTTTTTGGAGGAGCCTGGTGCTCCCTGCTGGTCCTGGGAAAGGAGGAGCTCCTGGGCAGCCCTGCATGGAGGGGGATGAGCAGCTGACCCCTCTCCACCCGTCCTTGGCTGCAGGAAGCCGTTCCCCATCGGAGACAAGGTGACGTTCAGCGGGAAGGACTGCGTCTGCCAAAACTGCTCCCAGTCCCTGCTCAGCACCAAGCCCATCAAGATCCACGGGCCCAGCCGTAAGTTCGCTGCTGTCCTGTGGTGGATACAGAGAGAGGGACCCTGTGCCCCTGGAGAGGGTGACAGGATCACTTTGGGGCCACTGTGCAGCCCTGCGGGTGCCACAGAGGTCTGGGAGGAGGGACGGGGCAGTCCTGAGGCTGCAGCCAGGATTGGAGCTCAGGGCTGGTTTGGGAGTCTCCTCTGGGCTGTTTGGGACCTGGGCAGGTGGCACCACCCTGGCAGGCGCTGTCTGAGCTCATGGGGAGGTTCTGGAGCTGAGTCAGCTGCCTTGTGTCCAAGAGGTTGCCCTGGGAATCCTCTGGGCACTTTCACAGCACTGGCATTCCTTGCTGGGTCTGCAGGCACGGGAAGGTTTTTTCAACTCATCCCCTTGCCCTGGTGAACCGCAGGGAACCCCTAAAAGTCAGCTGGGGTGATGGACAAGCTCTTTTGGGTGGGTTTGGCCTCACTTTTCACCCCAGGTTGGGAAGACCTTCCCTTCCTGCTGTGGAGGTCAGTGCCTGACACAGAATCCTGCAGAGGGCCAGAGCCAGGACTCGTTGTCACCCACGGTCCTTGTCACCCAGTCACCGTGGTGGCACTGCTGGTGGTGTGGTTGGTGTTTCTGGACCCCCTGTGAGCCCCTCAAGCTGCCTCCCTCACCCCAGCCCTCGATGTGGCAGGGCTGGACTGAGCCAAAGGACAGGAATTCCTCATCTCCCTCCATGGGCTCCCAGAACCTGGCTCTGCCTCCCTCCCGCCTTCCTCTCCCTCCCCATCCCCTTCCCGGCGTTCCTCCAGCCCTGCAGCGGGGTCACCTGAGGATACCATGCCTTACTCACGGCAGCTGCAGGCACCAGAGCATGTCCCTCCCCACCCTGGTGACCCTGGCACTGCCACCAGCAGGGTGCCAGGGGAGCTGAGCGGGCTGCTGGTGCTAAAAGGAGGATGCTGAGCCTCCCCCTTCAGCCCCAGCCCTGCAAACAACCCCAAACCAGCAGGACCTGAATGAGGGAACAGATCCTGTTGACTCAGAAATCTTCCCCCTGCCTTGCTGGAGCAGGCAGGAGCAGCCTGGGATGCTCCTGCTTCCCCTGTGGCAGGGAGGGGGTTAAAGAAACCCCCCCTCCAGGCAGACCTGCTGCCCAGGGGAGGAGAGGACGAGCAGGAGGCAAGGTCAGGGGTCCAAGGCTCATGTGCTTCCTGCTGCAGCCTGCCTGGAGCCAGGGGAAGCAGGGGAGGAAGGGAGGCCGGTGAGCGGCACAGCGGGGCCGGACGTGGCTGCCAGACAGCACAGCCCTTCCTCTGCCGGACACTTCCCACCCTTGGGCACCTGCCAGGCCAGCCTGGCCCTCCCACAGCCCATCACAGCATGAGCCAGGCTGGAAAAGACCTTTGAGATCATCGAGTCCAACCTGTGACCTAGCAGCTCCTCATCAGCTGAGCCATGGCACCGAGTGCCACATCCAGGTTTTTTTTAAACACATCCAGGGATGGTGACTCCAGCGTCTCCCTGGGCAGATGATTCCAGATAAGAATTTTTTTCCTGATGTCCAACTGGCCTGGCTCAGACTCATCATCCTGAGGGAGATCCAGCTCTGTGCTGTGGCTTGGTGCCAGCCATACCTCAGAGGTCCCAGGTTTTCCTCCTGGTTCCCGTGCTGGGGACAAGCAGAGGTGGCAGATTTCTGTAATGAAATGATCCCCACGAGGCTGCCTCAGGAGCAGGGTGTTTGTAACAGCATTGTCCCTGGAAATGTCCTCTGGGGCAGGGCTTTGCTCTGGGTGTGAAGGGAGTCCCAGGTGACACACAGCAGCTGTGGGTGTGAAGGGAGTCCCAGGTGACACACAGCAGCTGTGGGTGTGAAGGGAGTCCCAGGTGACACACAGCAGCTGTGGGTGTCCTTGCCGTGTCCCAAATCCCCTCCTGCCCCTGCCATGTCCCAAATCTTCTCCTGTTCCTGCCCTGTCCCCTCCTGTCCCTGCCCTGTCCCTGCCGTGTCCCACATCCCCTCCTGTCCCCCCAGACTGTGCTGGCTGCAAGGAGGAGATCAAGCAGGGCCAGTCGCTGCTGGCCCTGGAGAAGCAGTGGCACGTCAGCTGCTTCAAGTGCCAAACGTGCGGGATCATCCTCACCGGCGAGTACATCAGCAAGTGAGTGCCACCGTCCTGCGACATCCCCGAGCTGTCCCCGAGGGGCTCACCTGCCGCTCACCCCTTCTGTCCCCCTCCCCAGGGATGGCATCCCGTACTGTGAGTCCGACTACCACGCCCAGTTCGGCATCAAGTGCGAGACCTGTGACCGCTACATCAGTGGCCGTGTCCTGGAGGTGAATCCCGGGGCTGCAGCCACCCCACGCCGGGCCGGGGACAGGGATATGCTCTGGGGAGGTGTGAGAGGTGCCACGCTCCATCTCTGGAGGTCGTGGCTCCTGCAGCAGCTCCGTCACAGCCTGACCACCTTCTCCAGAGGGTGGGGAAACAGCACCTTGGGTGCTGGAGCTCGGGGAAACAGCCAGAGTCACGGCGGCCTGGGGTGCTGGGACATGTCTGGAGGTGTGGGAACATCAGCCCTAAGCAGCTGCTGCCATTGCCCGGCTCTGGGTGTCCCCGTCACTGTGCCAGCAGTGATCCCAGCGATTTCCCGTTGCCTTGGAAACACATCCCGCACTGCTGCGGAGCCGGGCTGAGGGGCTGCAGCGCCCTTCCCGCGGGCAGGGAGCACCCCTCGGCAGGGCAGAAACCGGAGCAGGGGCTCCCCTCCCCTGGGGGAGGCTTTGCTGGGCAGCAGGAGCTGCGCTGGCAGAGCCAGGGAGGGATGCAGGGATTCCCCAGTGGAAGCAGGTGGCTGTGGGATGGGTTTTGGACAGTGGTGAGGGGAGTGAGGGATGGTTTTGGGGAAGGACAGAGAGGGCTGGTCCTTCCCATCCCCTGGAAGTGATGTGTCCTCTCGTGCTTTCTGTTCTGTCCCAGTGCTGGCAAGGGAAAAAAAGGCAGAAAATCCACTTTGAGCATAATTTAAAGGGTCAGGAGACAGAGAGAAGGAATCCTGGTGTGATTTTTAGACCCTGTGATGGCACAGAGAGGCAGCAATGCTGGAATTGTGCTCTGTCACTCCTGAGACCTCCCTTTCCACGTGGCTGAGCAGGAGGGAAGGGCTCCCACACCTCTGCCAGCCCCAGGCTGCAGTGGCAGGAAGCTGCACCCCAATATCAGAGGCACCAAGGCTCTGCAGGTGGGCAGGGGTGGCAGTGGCTGTGTGAGAGTTGACCCAGGACATCTCCAGCCTGTTTAGAGTGGTCCCAGAATGTTTCCAGCCTGTTTCCAGGCCCAGCACGAGCTCACTGGGTCAGCAAATCTTCAGATCTCTGCTGCTGCTGCTCCTCCCCTGGGCTGTGCCATCCCCCAAGAGCCCCGTGCCAGTTCAGAGCATCCTCAGGGACCCGTGGGTGTGAGCAGGGTGGTGTTACCTGGCTTGGGAGCAGCGGGAGAGGAGCCAGAGGGGACCTGGCATTCCTGTCATAAAAACATGGAGTGGGTTGGGTTGGGTTGGAAGAGACCCCAAAGATCATCTCGTTCCAACCCCCCCTGCACAACTTCCACTGTGCCAGGTTGCTCCAAGCCCCATCCAGCCTGGCCTTGGACACCTGCAGGGATGGAAGCCTGAGCTCCTCACCCTCCCTGGGATGTGTCTGCTCCCATCTGTGAATGCAGGGGCTTTAATTGTCCTCTCTGCCAGAGTGTGAAATGGAAAGGGTGCCTTTAAATTATTTAGGCATTAAGGAGTCTCCTAATGCTATCCTGGCAGCCTCCAGGCATTCCCAACTGCTCCAAGCTGCCCAGCCAGGCTTGGATGATTAATGAGTCTTTAAGGGACCCCAGTGATTATGAGCAGGTCCCTTCCCTCACAGCTCCACCAGCCTTGTACAAGCTGCAGTAATAACCAGAATAAAAGGAACAAGGTTTGTGCATAGTTTGGAGGTGTTGAGTGGCTTTTGGAGAAGGTTTGTGATGAAATGAAGTTTGGGAATGGGCTGGGACGTTCCTGGGGGAGCAGCCAGCCTCCCTCCCCATGGAGTGGTTTGGGTTGGCACAGGGCTATCCCCTCCCTGCAATGTAAGGAAAGGAAGAGGGCTCCAAACTCATCCTCCTACCTGTCATAAAACCACCTGCTTTTTCAGCATAAACTGGGGGGTCTAACTGCCCTCTGCACCCCAAAGACATTGAATTTCAGGTTGATTTTAAGGGCAGCCCAAGTTCTCAGTTATCCTTGCAGTGAATTTCCCTGTTGATCCTCCTGTTTCCAGCCTCCTCTATCATAACCCTCTTCTTTTTAAGCAAAAGCCTCATCTTCCCTCTGCCACCTTCAATTATTCTCCCTCTTCTCTTGGTTTATTACAGGAGTAAAAAGTTCTTTAGGGTTGAGCTGTAACAGCCCAGATTCCTGCTGCCCTGAGCTGGCTCCCAGCTCCCAGCCCATAATAGAAATGCTAACAGACACTTGGAGGGGGAGCAAGTTCCCAATTTCAGCTGTTAGCCCTGTCTAAAGAGCTGAAGGAGCAGCCCAGCTTCCTCTCAGCTGAGGAAGAGCCTGTCCCTAGCACTGAAATTGGAGCAGAAGAAGAGGAAAGTTCCTTTAGGGAGAGGAACTGGAGCGATAGGGAGATCTTTGGGGCCCTTCTTCTCCCTTTGCTGCTTCCCTGCTGTGATATCTGGGGCCAAATTTGCTGTTTCTCTTCAAATCTGTGGAGAAAGAGCTGGTGCAAAGGTCTGGCTGCAAAGGGTCTTGGCCATCCCCAGAGTGTCTGCTTTGTGGGGACACTGTCCCTGCCAGGTTTGGGACCTCGTGGCTCTGCTTGGTGTCGAACATTGCAAGGAGAAGGTTCCTGGTGTGACTCACAGCCCAGCAGGGTGAAAAACAGGGATGAACACTCTCTGGTTTTCTCCATGGGATGTGGAGGTGTCCAAGGCCACCCCGGACAGTTTGTTCACCTTGTCACAGTCTGGGGGCTGGCAGGGTCACTCGGGGACGGGGGCAGGTCACCGTGTCCTGCCCTGCTCAGGGGCTCCTCTCTGCTCACCCGTGCAGGCAGGAGGGAAGCACTACCACCCCACCTGTGCCAGATGTGTGCGCTGCCACCAGATGTTCACAGAGGGAGAGGAGATGTACCTGACAGGTAGGGCTGGGACCAGCATGGCCGGGGGGAGTTTGGGGTCTGGGTCCTTGTGGCACTTGGAAGGGTCTCTTTGAGCAGCAGTGCCAGAGATCCCCCTCTCCACTGCTGTGCAGCTCCTGTGTGCAAAAATCACTGCTCTGCACGAAACCTTCCCTGTGCTGAGCTGGGAACTCTTTGTCTCCCCGCACACCTGGGCAAAGCCCAACCTCTGCTCACTCCAGCCCAAAGGATGGAGGTGTTGTGGTGCCCCAAGCTCAGTGTCACCCCGGTTTAACCAGCAGGAGCAGGTTGGGCCACCCCAAATCCACCCGAGTTTGCTGTCCCAGCTGAGGTTTGGCCCCTGCCCTCATTGCTCTGGAGCTGTTCTGTTCCTTATCACAGACACACAATCCCCACTGCCCTGCACGTTGCCACGGCACTGCTGGAGGTGGCAGGGACACTGCAGGGTGACCTGGCTGACCCCTGACTGCGGGGGGGGGGACCGTGTGTAGGGATGACACTGTCCCTTTGCTGCCTTGCAGGCTCTGAAGTGTGGCACCCCATCTGCAAGCAGGCAGCCAGAGCAGAGAAGAAGCTGAAGGTAGGCAAGCAGGGTGAGGGGCATCTCATTGTCCTGCAGTCCCTGCTGGAATTGAACTGTTCTGGCAGTGCCCAAACCTGAGGCTGCCCAGAGGATGATGGGTGGCGTGGCTGGGGCTGTGGAAGTGAAATTCAGTCCCCAAACCAACAAGCTGCCTGCTCAGGGGTCCCTCCTTGCCATGCTCTCACCTGCCCTCCCCCTTTGTGCCTCCACAGCACAGACGGACTTCAGAAACCTCCATCTCCCCCCCTGGCTCCAGCATTGGCTCCCCAAATCGTGTCATCTGCGTAAGTCCAGCCCTGCCCCTCGCCCAGGGATGGGAACAGCAGCCTCCAGTGCTGCTTCAGTGGGACAAGCCCAGAATTTGGGGACAGCATGGACAAGTCCCCTTGTCCCAGCAGCGTGCCGTGCCACCAGTGCCATGGCACAGCTCAGGAGCACTCAGAGGGGCACGGTGCTGCCCTCCCAGCTCCTCTGCCCTCCCACTGCTGCCTCTCAGGCCTCTCCTCTTACCTGTCCCCGCTGCTGGGCTCTGTCTGCCCTGTGCTGACTCCACTCTGTGCGCTCCAGCCTCCCTTCCCTTCTCTCCTCCTCTTCCTTTCTGCCTCTCTGTCTCTGTCTCTCCCTCTCCCTAGGCTAAAGTGGATAATGAGATCCTTAATTACAAAGACCTGGCAGCTCTTCCCAAGATTAAAGCCATCTATGAAGTGCAGCGTCCTGACCTCATTTCCTACGAGCCCTATCACAGATACACGTCGGATGAGACGCTGGAGAGATATAGCTATGGGGAGGTACTGAGACTCCAGAAACCCTGCTGGGATGGGCCCCAGTCTGGGGGAGAACCGTGTGGGAGTTTGTTCATGCCAGTGGGAACAGTGCAGGGAAGTAGGAGTGGGGCAGGAACTCTCCCAGAGGCTCGGGGAGGGTCTGTGATGGAGGTAAAGTGGTGCTGCTGTAGAGTCAGAAAGATAACAGTAGGACATGTGCAGGGAGGGAGAGTGCTGTGTGAGAGGAGTGATGGGCAGGGATTCACCCCTCACAGCCCTGAGCCTGGCCCCTGGCAGATAGTCCTGCAGCCCAGCCAGCACAGCACCTCTGGAGCACCTCTGGAGCACCTCTGGAGCCAGGGAAGGGGCTGGGGCAGTGCATTTCTGCAGGGCTGTGCTGAGGGGATGCTCAGGGTCCTGCCTGTCCAGCTGGAGCTGCTGGTGAGTTCAGGGAGTCCATGGGAGAAGTGGGTCTGAGCATCTCACACAGGTGGGACACCTGAAGTGGTGCTGGAAGAGGATTTGGCAGCAGCATCTCTTCCATCCCCAAGATTTTGTCATAAGCCTGGTGTCACCAGCCCAGCGTGGTGCAGGCAGCCATGGCCTTCTGTGCCTCCCCCTGTCCACAGAAGTCTCTGAGAGGTGGCAGCTGCTGATTCTCCTGCCAGTTCCTCTCCTGCCCAGTGTCCTGCCCCAGTTCAGCTCTGGCTGTACACCAGTGCCTCTCACTTCGCGGTACCTCGGGGAAAACGAGCTGCTGTGGGACCCCAGTCTGCCACTGCTCCTCTTAACCGTGTGCTGTCTCTCTCTCTCTCTCTCTCTGTCTTTTTTTTCCTCCTCACTTTTCCTCCTGCTGCCTCCAGTCCCTGGGGACCCTCTCCCCATATTCACAGGTAATGTCCCTGTGGGCGCTGGGGGTCTGTCACCTGCTGCTGCCGCAGGATGTCCCTCTGCCCAGAGGCTCTGCTGATTCCAGGGTGTGGGGAGATGGGGGGACTGTCCTGTTCTTCAGACCCCAAAGAGAGCAGAATGGTGCCAGGGTGCAGCTTGTGCCCCATGAGGGAGACACCAATAACTGGGAACGAGTTCAAGGGAGGGGGACAGTCTCCATCTGGCTGACATCTCTGGCTGGATGCTGTCACCTGGTCCCAAAGCCTGGGCTCTGCTGCCTGTGCCTTGGCAGGGGGGAGGCAGGGCAGGCTGGGGATGCCTCCAGCCTCAGAGGACACAGACACTGCCAGTGTCACACACAGAGCTGCCCCAGGCAGGGGACCCCCATCCATGGGACACCTCCTGCCAGTTCTAATCCCGGTCTCTCCACACCTTTCCTGTCCCCAGGACATCTACGAGAGCTTTGACACACGGCAGAGACGAGCCTCCAGCCCTGGCTACATCGACTCCCCCACCTACAGCCGCCAGGGCATGTCCCCCACCATCCCCAGGTCCCCCCACCATTTCTACCGCTCAGGTGAGGATTTTGGCCACAACCCCAGGCTGAGCTGAGCTCACACCACCAAGTGGAGAGAGAATCACAGAAAATATCTCTGGCATTTCTGTGTTTTCTCATCTGGAAAGCAGCAGGAGGCCTGGGGTGGCCCATGATGCGAGCAGTGCCCAGCTGTGCACATCCTCTGGTTCTCCAAACTCCTGCCAGCAGCAAGGAGAGGCCAAGGGGGATTTGGAGTTCAGGCACGAGCTGAGGCTCGTGGAGGATGGGGTGGGAGACAGCTCTAGTGAAAACCCCTCAGCTGCCTTGGTGGCTCTGGAAGGGCTGTGCAGGAAGGTGCTTGTGCCCAGGGAGCTCCTTGCACATGCACGCACCCCCGGAGCATGGCAGGGGAGCAGATTGTGCCTGGGCCGTGTGTCCTGTCCTCTGGAGCTGTGGAGGAAGGACTGGAACACTCCGAGGTCACTTAGAGCCCCTCCAAGGGCTCTCATCACTGCCTGCCTCTGCAGCACGCTCGGCTTTCCTGGCAGTGCTGGGGCAGCGCTGCCCCGGGCCGGGCACGCACCGGGCTTTCCTCCGCATCCCATCCGCCTCCGGAGGTGCGGGAAATCTCAAATCTCCGCCCTCTCCATCACTGCCACTCCTGGACCGCGTCCCGGCGCACATCCCCGTCACACACCGGGTCACCCGTGCTGTTCTAACACCGCTGCATTTAACACCCATTTTCTTCTTCTGCCTCTTGTTCTCTCTCTCGGTCGCTCACGGCTGCTTCTGCTCGGCCCCGCGTAGGCACCGAGAGCGGGCGCAGCTCCCCATACTATAGCCAGTTAGATGTGAGGTCCTCCACTCCAACCTCATACCAAGCACCCAAGCATTTCCACATCCCAGGTAGGCTCCGGAGCTTCCCCGCTGCCCCGGGGGAGCGCCGTGTCCGTGGCATGCCCGCATGTGCCATCCCCGCTGTGTCGCATGTGTAGCTCCGCCGCCTGCCTAGAGCCAGCTGGCAGCAGGATCTACCCCTGGTAGAGGCCATCCATAAACAGGACCTACGGCTTGAACCTTCCTCCTTTCTGCCCCCCTCCCCTCACCTCGTCACCACCCGGAGGTCCCAGAGGCGCTCGGAGTCTGCTTGATCCTTGCAACATCCCTGTCCTTCCTCTTCCCTGCCCTCCCTCCACTCCCTACACGAAGACGAGTGTCCTGGTGAGAGCCTGTCCCCCTGCCCTGCCTTCCCCCCAGGGTCACCAGCCGGAGCGTGTGTTCCAGAGGCGTTTCCACACCCATCCGCTACAGATGATTATTTTATACTCCCCCTAGGGCCCGCCGCTCCCTCCCCCCAGTGTCTTCTGGGCTTGCCAGATGCCTGCTCCCCTTCTGCAGGGATTGCAGGGGTCCACCAGGTAAGGGCCACCAAGCCACTCCCGGCCACGCAGAGCCCACGGGGACGGGGAACGGAGCGGGCAGGAAGGGAGAGATGGGTTGGGAAGCAGGCAGAGCTGCCCAGAACCCCTCAGCGGGGTCAAACCCCCCACACCATCCACTCAGCTGTTGGCATCTCCCCGTGCCCCAAAAACGTGGCACCCTCCCTGACACCCTGAGGACACCCAGAGGCTCCCCCAGCTCCGCTCCCATCCCTTCTCCTGCCGCTCGGTGGTTTATGGATGGCCCCCTCCCTGCTCCGGCGCCAGGCTCCATCCAGCTCGCTTTCCCTCCCGACTCGCTCTTTTCTCTCTCTCTCTGCTGCGGAAAGAGGCTTTGGCTGATGTTGGCTCGCCCCAGGTAGCTCGCAGGCGGTTCTTGCAGGTGCTGGCACCCCGAGAACGCGCCCCGGGTGCCTCGCTGCCGGCTGGCAGGCTGTGCCCTCCTGTGACCCGGTGCATGCTGTCGCTGGGTGCTCACTGCATGTCCTGTCACATCGGGACCGTGCTCCTGTGCCCGTGCCGCCGGCCCCGGAGCCCTCCCGGGTCACTCGTGGGCTCCGAGGCCCGTGTGTGATGGAAATGTGGCGTGGGGGTGGTGGCTCCTGCAGGACCCGTGTCCTGTGCGCCCTCAGTATTCCCACACTGATCTCCCTTTCCCCCTTTTTTCTTCCCTTTCTCTCTCTTCTCCAACCAGCTGCTGGTGAGAGTAACATCTACAGGAAGCCCCCCATCTACAAGCGCCACGGTACGGTCTGGCTGCTGTGTCCCCTGTCCCCATGTCACCCCGAGGAGGGGACTGGAGTGTTCAGGGGCTGGGTGGGACATGGGGCAAGGTTTGGGTGCTGGGTTTTGGTGGGATGCTCCTGCTCTGGGCAGCAGAGTGGGTTCAGGGAGGGACAGGTGTGACTTTGAACCGTGTCCCTGTTGTGAGGGATGGAGCAAAGGCTGGCAGTGACACCAGGGATGGCTGTGGGAGGGGCAGCAGAGGGGATAAGGGAGTCAGAGCAGCCTCAGAAAAGCCATTTGCAGTTTCACATGCAGCCCTGGGGGAAAATCGCAGCCCACCCACCCTGGGTGGCTGTACCAGCTTGAAGCAGGCCTGGGGGTGTTGCAGGCTGGGGAGGGTGTTCGGTGGCCCTCGGTGTTTGGTGGCTCTCAGTGTTTGGTGGCCCTCGGGGTTTGGTGCCCCTCGTTTTTTGGTGGCTCTCAGCGGGGCTGCCTTGCACTGTCCCCTCTTGTTCCTGCTCTCGGAGGGCCAGCAGCTCCCCTGAGCAGTAACTGTGTCTCCTCTTTCTCCCTGGGCTCTCCCCATCCTCCTGCCCAATCCCCACTGCCTGCTGCTGGCTGCTCCTGCTGCTGTAAGTACCTGCTGGGTCCCCTGTGCCTGCCGGAGCTGGTGGATGGCTCTGTCACCTCCTGTCCCTGCTGCTCCTTTCCCTGTGACTCTCCTGGTCCCTGGTGCAGCACAACTCTTTCCTGGGCTTCCCCTGGTGCTGTTGAGGCTCTGTCCCCAGCCTGAGCACTCTGTGTGTCCCTGCCCTGCCAGAGCCCCTCTGCTCCCCCCCTGCTGCCACCTTTACCTGGCAGAGCCCAGAGAGCCCCATGGAGGGGCTGCTGGGTCTGAGCCTTCCTCCATCCCCTCTCTCAGCTCCTGGGGACAGGACAGGACAGCACAGGGTGGCACTGGTAGGTAGCACTGAGATAAGCACGGTGCAGGAGCCAGCACTGTGGGCTCTCAGCCACTCGGGTCCCTTCCCAGCCACATCAATGACATCCTCTGCTTGTCACTGTCACTGTCCCCACCGTCTGCCTCAGCAGTTGGAAAAGTGATTGTTCCCAGCTCTGCTCCGTGCTATCCCAGACACAAATCCCTGGCAGTCACTGGGGAGGGAAGAGGATTTGCCTTCATTTGGGGTGGGTCTCTGCAGATCCTCACCTTGGCTCTGCCCTCTCCTTTTGCAGACATCCCCTCCGCAGCCACGAAAAGCAAAACCAGCGAGGACATCGCGCAGTCATCCAAGTACAGCCCCGCCTATTCCCCAGATCCCTACTACCACTCTGAGTCGGAATACTGGTCCTTCCAAAGCTCACCCAAAGGTAACAGATTCCCCTTGGGCTGGGAGAAAGAGAAACTCATTCCTGCAGATCCTGCAGGTTTGCTGGGAGGAAAAACCCCGTTTTGAGTTGGGTCTGGACACAAAAGTGGGGTTGGGCTGAGATACCTGCCAAGGTGATGCCAAAACCCGAGCAGTCTCTGGGAGCCAGCTGTGCCAATGCAGTTGGGGATTGTCCCCTCCCTGCCTGCCCCTACTTTTGTCCCCATCTGACCCCTCACGTGTCTCCTTGCAGCTCCCCGGGCCCGCAGGTTCTCGTCAGGTGGCGAGGAGGATGGGTACGACCGGGGCATGCACAAGGTGAGTGCCAGCCCAGCTGGGCACAGAGACTGCACCAAACTGGCCCCAGTTGGCTCTGGGGAGAAGGCTCAGCCCAGCTCTGCCACCCGAGGAGGTGCCACCACCCTCCCTGCTGCCCTCAGCCATGTGTCCCCTCCTGGCCACCCCCAGTGTGGGCTCTGAAGGAGAGGGATAGCATCCCCTTGTCCAGGCACCCCTCTCTCCCCAGCACCTCATCCTCAGGAGATGCCAAGCCCATGTCAGGGGATACCCAGAGAGCTGGGAAAAAGGAAAGGAAAGGAAAGGAAAGGAAAGGAAAGGAAAGGAAAGGAAAGGAAAGGAAAGGAAAGGAAAGGAAAGGAAAGGAAAGGAAAGGAAAGGAAAGGAAAGGAAAGGAAAGGAAAGGAAAGGAAAGGAAAGGAAAGGAAAGGAAAGGAAAGGAAAGGAAAGGAAAGGAAAGGAAAGGAAAGGAAAGGAAAGGAAAGGAAAGGAAAGGAAAGGAAAGGAAAGGAAAAAGGTGCAAGGTGGCTTTTCCCTCCCTGTCAGATCCAGAGTGGCATCGGGAGGCTGATCCTGAGGGAGGAGATGAAGGCTCGGTCCAACTCCTACGCAGACCCCTGGACGCCCCCTCGCAGCTCAGCCAGCAGCAGAGAGGCCCTGCACACAGTGGGCTACGAGGGCTCCCTCAATGGCTGTAAGGCCGTCCCTGTCCGTCCCTCTGTCCCACCCAGCACAGCCCCAGCCCCTCGGGAGAGGGAAGAATGGGATGAGGGAAGGGCTGATGAGAGGTGCTGGGCATGGAGCTGGGATCTCAGGGTGGTCTTTTCCTCCCTGGAGGGTTCTGTCCATTCCCTGTGCCCCAGATGGGATGGGGAATTGCTCAGTGGTGTCCGGGCAGCCTGGAAGTGCCTCATGGAATGGCTGAAGGATCCCTTGGGAATCTGGCAGCACAGCCACGCCGAGGTTGCTGTGACCTGTTTTGGGCTGGCAACTCTGGTACCTCCTGGCATCCCAGGGCTGCCTGGCTTGCACTGCTCTGCTCAGGGCACCCAGCCCTGCCCCTGGGGCCATGGGAGGACTGGGAGGGCACTTCAGAGCCTGGCAGCACAGACAGCCCTGTCCATTCCATACTCTCCTTCCCCACGGCACATCTGCCCTCCCGGAGCTGTTTCGGGATGCTCAGGGAGCCCCTCAGCCCTGTGCCCTCCTGGGAGCCCCAAGGAGGATCTGTGGGGCTGGGAACGGGCAGTTCTGCACGGCATGGGGTGCTTGGCCCTCCCTGACAGACGGCTCTGCTCTCCTTGCAGCTCCCCGAACCCACTACCTGGCCGACAGCGGTGAGTGCCTGACCTGAGCCCTCCCCAGCTGCTCCCCCAGCCCAGGGTCCAGAGCCTGAGCTGGAGGAGCTGCTGGGACCAGGGAGGGGTAAAGGGAAGCAAAGAAGGAGCCCTTGAAAGCCTGGGTTGGGGTAGAGTGAAGCAGGGCAGAGAGGATGAGTCGGGGAAACAGGGAGATGAGAATGCTCTGACGGGTGAGGTGGGACGGCTGCCCCAGGAATGGGACTTTGGGGAGAGGAAGATCAGCGTGGGAGGAAGCCAGGCTGGAAATGAGCTGGAGCTGGAAGGAGACAGAACTGGGAGCACAGAGGCAGAGGGTCTGTCCGGGGGTGTGAGGCTCATTCCTGCTTTTCCCCTGATGCCCCTCGGTGGCTTCCTTGCAGATCCCCTCATTTCTAAGTCGGCCTCCCTTCCTGCCTACAGGAGGAACGGGCTGCACAGGGTAAGTGCATTCCCCATCCTCCCAGACATTCCTTACTCTCCCAGGCTCCTCCAAGCCCCTAGTGCTCCCTTTCCACGACTGGGATGTCCTGTTTTCCCCTTCTCTGCATCCCTGCTGTCACTGCTGCCCTGTGCCAATCCAAAATGAGCCTCGTTGGGCTCCAAAGTGCCCTGTCCAGGCAGTGTCTGCCCTGAAACTCCCACAGGGCAATTTCCAGAGGGATGCTGGTATTGCTTTCCAGCAGAAGAGTTTTGCTTTATATCCTGGGCTCGGGATTGCTTGGGATCAGGAGTTGTGCTCCTGCCTCCTTGTGTCTTGTCCATCCCTCTGTCCCACCCGGCACAGCCCCAGCCCCTCGAGAGGTCTGCAGGGTGGAGAGGGAAGAATGGCATGAGGAAAGGGCTGATGAGAGGTGCTGGGCATGGAGAGGACACAGTCTCAAGCTGGGTCAAGAGAAAATTAGGTTGGATATTAAGAAAAAGTTTTTCTCTGGAAGAATAATAAAGTACTGGAATGGTCTGCCTGGGGAGGTGGTGGAGTCACCATCCCTGGATGTGTTTAAAAAAGACTGGATGTGGCACTCGGTGCCATGGTCTAGTTCAGGTGTTGGGTTGGACTCGATGATCTTGAAGGTCTCTTCCAACTTAATAATTCTGTGAATTCTGTGAATTCTGTGAATTCTGTGACCTGGGCTTGTCACTTCACCTCCTGTCTGGGTTTCCCTGCTGGTGGGTGGGGACAAGGTGTCACTCTGAGGGTCTGGAGGAGCCTCCCTCTCTCTCAGTGCCCCCTCTCTGCCCTCCTCCTGCAGCCTCCCAGCGCGGAGCTTTTCCACTACGACAGCACGAATGCAGTCAACTGGGGGATGAGAGGTATGGGGGGCACGGGGCTGGGGACCCCCGGGGATGCTGTGGGGCTGCCAATCCCCCCACAGGCAGCTCTGGAAAGGGGGAGGCTGGAGGGAGAATGGGGGGACACGGGCAGGGTCCCCGCAGTCTCCAGTGGCAGCACAGGGGTCCTTGTGGCTCACGTCTCGTTTGTTTTCTCTCCCCACAGAGTACAAGGTAAGACCCTTCTGCTGCAAGGAGTGGCCACCAGCCAGAGGTGGGAGTCCCAGGGATGTGTCCGTGTGCCCCCAGGCTCTGCAGAGGGAAGTTTTGCCCTCTGCCTTTGTTCTCTTCCATCCTCGACCTGACTGAGCCCAGGATTGAGGAGCTCAGAACAGAATCCCTCCCCTCCTACCAGGTCCCAGGTGCTTGGCTGAGCAGAATTGTCCCCTGGGTGAGGAACAGAGCAAGGGGGTTGTGCTGGTGGATGGTGGGATGCTCCTTCTTCTGCTCTGGGCAGCAGAGTGGGTTCAGTGGGGGACGAGTGTGACTTTGGACCATGTCCCTGTTGTGAGGGATGGGGCAAAAGCTGGCAGTGACAACAGGGATAGCTGTGGGAGGGGCAGCAGAGCCTTGGTCGGCTGGCAGAGGGGATAAAGGAGTCAGAGCAGCCCCAGAAAAGGGATGAAAAAAAGCAATTTGCAGTTTCACATGCAGCCCTGGAGAAAAATTGTGCTCACACTCATGCCTGGGGTGAGCAGAGTGAGCAGGTTATTCCAGAGCCACCACAGAGATTCAGGGTGGCTCAGTCACCCTGAACACAATTCCCAGCTCTCCTTGTCCCATCCAAGCCCTGCAGTCAGCTGTGCCACCCAAACCCTGTTAAATCCAGCAGGAGGCCTTGCCCTCATTCCCAAGTGTGCCCAAGTGTCTCATGGCTGCCCCACAGTGTCCCTGTCCCTGTCCCCGTGCAGATTTACCCCTACGAGCTGCTCCTGGTGAAGACGAGGGGGAGGAACCAGCTGCCCAAAGATGTGGACAGGACTCGGTTAGAGGTGAGAAGAGCCTTTTTCACTGGGAACAATCAGGGCACAGAGAGACCTGATCCCAGGGGTGGCCCTGGCACGCAGTGTGTGTGGCTGGTGGCCATGTCAGGGGCATCTCCACATCTGCTCAGGAGCACACTGAGGAGTGCCAGGGCACTGTCACAGGGCTCCTGCTGCTCCCCTGTGCCTTTGGCAGGGGCAGGAGGGAGGCAGGTCCTGCCCCTTTCCCGAGGGAGCGGTGCTGGGGGTTGTGTCACCCCACTGTCCCAGCGGGAAGGGGATACCCTCAGATCCCCTGCTTGACCCTGCAAGGTGCCCAGCTCTGGCCCAGCCTCCCATTTCTCCCCAGAGACACCTATCCCAGGAGGAATTCTACCAGATCTTCGGGATGACCATCGCCGAGTTCGACCGCCTGGCGCTGTGGAAGAGGAACGAGCTGAAGAAGCAGGCCCGGCTGTTTTAAATGCAGTGCACTATAAATATATACATACCTATAAATATATACATAGAGAGATCTCTATATGGCAGCTCTGTATGATTCTCGGGGCTGTACGGGGCACAGGGCCCCTCTCTGCCCCACTGAGAGTGAATTGGAGTCTTGCAGATCGTTCGATGCTCTGTGTTTCCTTTCCTTTTCCAGCCTGATTTCTGTATCCGTGCCTGGGTTCTCCCCACACTTGGTGTCTGTCACTGCTGTCCCACAAAGAGGGACACAAAGAGAGGGGAGGATTTTCCTGCAGCCATGGTTCCTGGAGCTTGAAGAGAGCAGGGCTTGGGGATAGGGGTGTCCTATCCCCTTCTGCTCAGCTGGGATGTGGAGTAGAGGTGGAAAAGGCTCTGGACACAATGGCAGGAAAGTGGGATCTGACTCCAGGCTCTTTAAATCCATCCCTGGCTTTACATGGCCAGGACTGGGGGCACTTCAGGATCTGAAATGCAGAGCTTAGGGCAGGGGATAGAAGTGGTGGGGACCCCACAGGGCCAAGGTGTGACCCTGAGTCCCAATCCCTCCTGGGCTGGTGGCTTTCCCTGCAAAGCATGGGTTGTTCCAGATCCAGTTTGTCCTCCCAAGGTTCCAGAACAGCCACTTTCCATCCCCAAATCCAGCCCTTCCTAAGTGGAGCAGCCAAAGCCACCTCCTGCCTTGTGCAGTTTCTTGCTGCTCATCAGGTTTGTCCAGGGTTGAGTATTCCAGGATATTCCAGCTGGGAGCTGAGGGAAGGCCAGAGGAGAGGAGTGGGAAATGCAGGTCCCACTACCTGCTGGACCTCTCCTGGGTTGTCCTGAATTCCCCATCACAGCTGCCTGAGTCCCTGATGAATCCCTCTGGGAATGAAGGCAAATTCCCCCTACTGCAAACTCAACATGTTTATATCCCAGTCTCTATGGGATAACTTTTTTTTTTTGTTTGTTTGTTTTTTCATAAAACAAATAAGGTCGTTTCCACACAAACCTCTTCCCTGGTGTCTGTGGTGCTGTGCTTTTCTATTTGCTCATCCTGCAGGATTTTCAGGCATATAGCAGGATTGAACAGCCCCAAAACCATGCCAGGGAACCATGGGGTACCAGCAGGAGTTGGGTCAGCAGAGTTCCTGAGAGGGGACAGCACAGGTTTTACCTTCACTGTGCTATGGGCTGCATTCTGGTCCCCTCTGGAGCCCTCCTGTCTTGGTGGCCCCACGAAGTGGATTCAATGCCCTCCCTGCCATCCAAAGCTGCCCAGTTTGTTGCACAAAAATCCACCCGCAGGTTCCCCTTGCAGGGGTTTGCCTGAGTTCAAGGGGCTCAGGGCAGGAGTTCTCCCATCAGCAGCAACTCCAGCTCTGGAGCTTTATGCCAAGGAAAGGGCTGGGGATTGAGGAGAAGGTGGCAACATTGCCCTGGGAAATGATTGCTCATCTGCTTTAGTGCAGCAGTAAATGAGCCGAGTTTATTTATAATTATTTCACTCATACAAAATAGGGCTCTCTAAATCAAACTCAACTGTTTGTGGCTGGAGGAATCCTCCCTCTCCAGCAGCAGCTCCAGTGAGAAAGCCTGGGGGATGTTATTAATAACAGTAGTAACACAGCAACAGCAGGATCTTTTCATTTCCAAAGGATTTTATGGACAGTAACTCTCCTCCACAAGGCAAAGGTGGGGAAACTGAGGCAGGGCTTTTTTTTTTCCTCTCTCTCTCTCTCTCTCTCAAAGCCAGGGCAGGCTCTGCAGCTCCTTTCTGGGACAGCAGACACTCCAAGGGTCCCTGCTGGTGTCCCATTGCCCTGGGGGGTGGTGCAGGGACACCCCAGGTGTCACCACCTGCCCTGGAAGCTGCCCCTGCAACTCCCAAAGCAGCCTGGCAGTGTTGGCAGCCCTGAGATTCCTGCCCCAACCATAGCCCCGAAGGTGATCCCAAGTTGTGGAAGAAAACTGGGGCTCAATCCAGGATGGAGAGACCATCAAACACCATCCATGCAGGAACTGGTTCCCAGCTGGGCATGGAGGGGGTGAAAGGGAGTGGTCCTGGGCTGAAATTGCCCCAAAAGGGGAATTTCTCCAGGCCAGTTGCTAATTCACATCTGATGTTTCAATTCTTGCTTCCCCAAGTGATAATAATTGGGTACATGTGAAACCTTATCACGTTTCTGTCCCATCCTGCTGTCCACACAAGGCTCATCTGCACCTGGATTGTCCTGGCAGTGCCAGGAGTCTCTGTCCTTGCTGCCACGCCTGGGACACTGTCACACGTGCGTCACACACCCCACAAGTCTCCCTTGGGGTCTGTGCTGGGGAGGGACAATGACAGCGGCATGGCCAGGGACACGCTGGGCACAGCAGGGACACCAGGAGGGAGCAGATATGGACGGGATTTTGGGCACGGGGGAAACAAGGACGGAGGGGTCAGGGAGATTTCCTTCCCCCCTAAACCGAACTTGCCCAAGACGAGCAGGTGGAGGCGGAGCGCTCAAGACCCCCCACCCTTCCCAGGGGGGTCTCGGAGCTGCGGTGGCGGGGGAGGCAGGGGACCCCAGCCGCGGCCGGGCTGTCCCCACAGGGCGTCCCCAGTGCCGTGCCGTGCCGTGCCGGGCCGGGCCGGTGCTCGGCGCTGCCGAGCGAGGGAGGGAGGGGCGGATGAAGGGATTGGCCACCCCGAGAGAGAGCCGGCCCCGCCGGGCGGCCGCTGCCCGGGACATTCGCTCGCCCGGAGCTCCCGGGGGCAGCCGCGGCTCCGGACCATGGACCGGCTCAGCGGTAAGGGACCGGGACGGGAACCGGGACGAAATGGGATAGGATGGGACGGGACGGAATAGGACGCGCATCCCTCCCCGAGCACACGCGGAGGGCACAGGGGATTCCCGTGCCAGGCGCAGGAATCGCGGGTGGCGCATCCCATCCCAACCGAGCGGCTGCATCCCAGCGGCTCCCTGTGCGACCCTGGTCCCAGCGTGTCTTTGCTGCCCCTCAGTCCTCCAGCAGGGCTGGCTGGGGCATGAGCTGGAACCAGTTTCTCTTTGCTGGTCGGATGGGTAAAATGCCAAGATCCTGCAAGGGAGGCTGTGGGGTGTAAGCACTTGTTAGGAGAAATTGTGGTCGTGGAAAGGGAGGTGACGTTCCCCGATGGAGCTGATGGGGTTCAGAGGGTTTCCCTGTCTGGAAAAGCCACGGAGGGCCTGATCCCCACCCTGCTGGGGAGCAGCTGCCTTCCCACACGTGTGTGATTCCCGCCTGTGGCATCGGGCTCTCCGAGCTCCTGGGCTTTGATCTGGGATCTGTGTAAACCTGCCAGGGCTTTGGGCCAACTCTGCAGAGAAGGTCCTGGCTTTCTGCTGGGGCTGCCAGGTCCCTGCAGGGAGCAGAGGGAGGTTTGCACGGGGGTTGCTCCTTGCCTGGGGCTGCACAGAAGGGGCAGGTGGTGACATGATGGAGCACGGGGGTCCTGGCCCTTGACCTGGCCTTGGAGGTGCTACAGAAACACTGGCCAAAAACGATAAGAGGGTGGCCGGGGCCTCTCTGGCTGCACGGGCTAGAGCACACTGAAGTCCCAGGGCAGCTCAGGAGTGCTGTGTCTGCAGCCTTGGGTCAGCACCACAAAGACCCAGGGGGTCAAGAGTTCCCCTTGCCGATGTAAAAGGATGGGGTGGCGTTTCCGCAGTGGAAACAGCTCTGAGGAGTTTGGGACTGCTGGAAACACAGGCACGGTGTCAGTGCTTGGGGAGCAGTGCCAGTGGCTGCGGCCCAGGAGGGGACAGGGACGGTGACAGGGACAGCCAGCCCCTGTGGCTGTGTCCAGCCAGGGTGGCTTTGCTAGCTCTGAAGGGAGCTGTGGCATGAGGGGGAATGTTAGTGACATTTGGTGGTGTCCTTGGGGGCCCCAGAGGACATCACTGCTGGGGACGGGGCAGCAGAGCATCCCCATTCTCCTGCTGTGTGAGCTGAGGGGAAATCCCCACTCTGCACCTCAGCCCACCCCAAAAATCAAACCTAGGACCTCATGGCAGAGAAGGAGGGTGTGCCCAGCTGAGGGAGCCGTGTCTGGGCATGGTTTGGCCTCCCCACAGATTGACCCTGCCAGGGAAGAGCTGTTTTATCCCCGTCGCTGGTGCCTGCCTGCTTTGTTTTGAGTGCTGGTGATGAATTGCTGTTGGCACCTGGATGGCTCTTTGCTAATGTAAACCTCCCCCAGCCCCTCCTGCTCATCAGCCAGAGCTGCTGGATCCCTCTGGGGTCTGTGACTGATGGAGGGAAGGTTCCCTTCCCAAATAAAAGGATGGGTCTGGCCTTAGGCAGGAGCTCCATGCCCATTCCCAGTCTCTGCTCTCTGGCAGCCCCTTCCTTCACCTGGAGCTCTGCTATATCCTGATTTTATCATCTGCCAGTTTTTTCTCATTGCCAAGCAGGTTGGGCAGTGCCCAGTGTGTGGCCCAGCTCCACACCAGTGGCTAACTGGGGGGAATGGTGCTCTGGGCTGTTGGCAGAATTCTCTCAGGTTGTGCTGATGGAGAACCCAGCTCCTAATGTGCGATTTGGGAAGCGATCCTTTGCTCAAACACCCCTGTGCTCACACATGGCTTCTCCTCCCTCATTAGTGTCTCTTCCCTGACCTTTTGAGCCACCAGAATTTAGCTCCTGCCCCAAACTTATCTGGGCTCTAAATCCAGCAAAGCCTGCGGAGATGTGTCAGGGATAAACTTGGCTCCAGCTCGCCCGCAGGAATGGGGAGGCTGCAGGATGGGTGGGAGGGAGCCGGGATCATTCCTGCCCTGCCGCCTGCGAGCTGGCAGCAGGAATCCTGCCGGTGCAAGGAAGGGGTCTGGGCTGGTGAGAAGCACAGCCCGGGCCAGCTGTTAGCACCGGGCAAGTGCCGAGCTCTCCTCCGCATTGCAGCCATTCCTTCCGCTGGAAACTCAGCCACCGCCTGTTCCCAGCCCCAGCGTGGTGGGGAAGGGATCTGAGCCTCCCTGGGGTGGGTAAAACAGGGTGGGAGGAGGTGGTCCTGAGGATGCTGATGCTGATGAAGGGCTGGAGTTGTTTGCTTCTCTGGATTTTCCAATATCCTGCTGCGTGCAGTGGTGGCCTTAGCAGGGAATCCCTGGATTCGTGTGAAGCCTCCTGGAAGCTCTGGAGGGGCACGGAGGGGCTGCTGGAGGGGGGAAGGACACTGTGGGATAACGGCCCCCAGCCAGGAGCTCTGGGGACTGTCCTGTCTGCCTGCAGTGCCTGGAAAACCTGCCTCTTTCCCACTCTTGACCTGGAAATGCTCTTTTCCTGTGCAAACGTGCCGAGTTGCGAGGCTGCCGTGCCCTTTGCTGTGGAGCTGAGCTCCCATGGGCCTGCAGGAGGTTCCTATCCCTGCCCAGGAAAACTTTGTTTAAGGTTGTGAAGAAGTTGTCTCATCCCAAGCAGTGGGAAGCCTTTTCAGAGGAGAACACTGGGCTCGACCCGAGCTCTGCCGGTTGTTCAGTAGCCAAATCACTTGCTGGGGACAGGAGATAACAGTGGAGCAGAGTAGAGGCTTGAAGTGGTTTCTGGCATCCCAGACTTGTGTCCTAACCCCTTAACCCTTCCCTATTATCTAGTCTGGCACAGCTGAAACTCCCTCCTGAGGAGCACATCTTCTCCTGCATATAAGGAACCTTAAAAATTAACGACACAACTCTCTGTCCTGTGCAATATCTATCAAATGCCACTGTCCCGGGCCAACGACAGGACAATGGGGCTGGAAACCTTTTGCTGCCAGCCCTGCACAAACAAGGGGCTGGCACCCAGGAGGTGACAGAGCAGGGAGGGTACCCTGGCCGGCAGCAGCCGCCTGTCATCACCCCGAGGTGCTGGAAGCAGCGGAATTTGGGGAGTTCAGGTCCCTCTGTGGATTCTGGGCTGACAATCTGCAGCGGGGAAGGATAAAATAAAAGGATAAAATAACCTCTCTGAGCCTCTCCCCGAGGCACGGCTGCTGCAGCCCCTTCTTTTCCTGCTCCTGATAAAGCCTCCCATGGCATCAAAGCCGGCTCTTTGGCAGGCGAGGGAAAACACTGACGTTTCGTAACAGTTTGGAACAAAAACAGCTTTGCTGCAAGGGGTTTCCATGCTCAAAATAATTTTTTTCTTTTCTTTTTTTCTTTTTTTCTTTTTTTTTTTTGAAGTGGTTTTCATGTGCATGCGATCCTGGAAGTGATGAGAGGGAGCTGGGGGAGATGCTGGTGTGCTCTGATTGCTGGCAGTTAGCATGAGATGTGTAAGGAGCACTTTGTAGAGTGGCTTTGACTTTCTCCGGAGGTTTCTTTGAGCATTAAACCCACCCAAGTTTGTGATGGAGGAGCAGCTGCTCATTTTACGTGGTCCAAAATTTTGGGAAACCATAGTTGTGAAGGATAGAACAAGGAATAGAACTTAAGTAGCAACAGGTTTGAGAGCTCGATTTGGTGCCCCGGAGTTAAAAGCAGAACCAGTCCCAGCTCTGGTGGAACCACCGGCAGTGACCAGAGCAGTCGGCCACACCTTGTCACCTTTCCCGCTGGGATATCCCGGTTTTCCTGCCCCTCCAGCCCTGCCCTGCAGGGGTTAAACGGGTCGGAAATGCTGTCGGATGGTGGCCTTGTCCCTGCACCTGATGCTCCCGGCGGAGCTTGGCAAGGGAAGGAAAGGGAAGGGCTGAGAAAATAACTTTATCCTGCTCTGTACCGAGTGTCCTCAGGGGCAGCGCGGCCCCAGCCCCCGCACACCGAGACCCTGTGCTGTGCCCTGCCCTGAGGACATGGGGACAAGCCTGAGGTGGCCACTGAGAGGGTCCCGACCCCCCCCCACCGGGCAGGGGGACTCGTGTCCAGCACAGCTCTGCCATTCCTGGCCGTTGTCGGGGTCAGGGCAGGGATGCCAAGGGCACATCTCCCTTCCCAGCTCCACAAGGATATTTCCCCCACTGGCATCCGTGGTTCCTCTCCCACCAGCTCTGTAAAGAAGGATCCACATCCCGCTGGTGACAGCATTTGGGAATGTGCAGTGGGATTTGGGAAAGCTGACCCAGCAGCTCCTTCCTGCAAATCCCTGCCCATACCCGGCTAGGTGAGGGTTTGGATCCTCCCCTCCTTCTCAGGATCCTGTCACACGCCCCCCCCGTGTGACTTCTCCTCCCAAGATGTGCCAGCTCTGGTGGCCTCCCCATGTCTCACTCCTGCAGGCTGGGAATTGCATCCAAGGCATTTTGGAACTTGGATTTTGGGTCTGGGGATGTATAAGACGTGGAGAAGTGTCTCTTGGGATGCAGAGAGCTTTCCAACCCCAACAGAGGAGATTTTGGGGATGTGGGGGCTGGATCCAGCCCTGAGTGGTGCTGTGGACTGGTGGGAATTGGGGTTTCCCATTAGAACACTTGCAATGAGCTGGAATTCCTGCAATTAGCTGGAATTCTGACTCTCCCAGAAGCTGAGGTTGGAGGTGACAGCTTCAGGTCCCCACAGGCAGGAAGGTGTGACCCAGGGAAGCTTCCCACTGCTCTGCCCACCACGGACGGTGGGCACAGGGTTGGGCACCATCCCAGTGCTGGAGAGGAGCCCAGGCCAACCTGTAGCTGGAGTTTGTTTGGAAAAGGCCGACACCAAAAATTTTGGTTGGAGGAAACACAGTTTATTCTGGGTTCTGAGTAATCCTAACATCTCTCCTCTGCCTGAAGCTTGTTTTTTATACATTACTCAGCAGGTCTTGCCCCTGACTGACTATTCCTTTAAAGGGCATCTCAAACCTCTCCTTTTCATTCATTATTTAAATGTGTTTTCCAGCCAGCAGCCTCCGAGCCCTGCTCCCAGGCTGGAGCATCCTGCCATGAGCCTGCTGAGCCTGGCACCGAGTCCTGAAATGTAGTCTGGGCCTGGCACCGACTTCTAAAATGTAGTCTGGGAGTACTAAACCTGCTCCATGTGATTTTCCAGGGCTCATTGTGTTGAGCTTGGACTGGAAACTCCTCGTACCTGGGGTTAGGAACAGAGTTTGTAGGCTCCCCTCTGGGGACACAGCAGGGTCACTCAGAGATCTCTCACCTGGGTGATTTTATTTGCTCAGCATCTTGCTGGGCTCAGTTGTGAGAGGGACAACGCAGCAACCATCCCCTGCTCCTCTGGGCTGAGGGTAGCTGCAGCCTCCAGGTCAGGGGGATAAAGTTTGCTTTGGGAGAGCTAAAGCAAACAGCCACAAACTTCTCCAGGAGGCAGAGAAAGGGGGAACCAGCCCCTGGAGAAGGGGTCCTGCCATGGCACGGAGTACTGGGGGGGTCACTGGCAGCCTGGGTCACACGGAGGTGCTTGTTGGTGATTTAATCAGCCTGTTAATTATTACCTGCAGCACTCCTGAAGCTGCTGTGAGGAAGGACATTGCCTGCAACCCAGCAGGGGCTGTCCCAGAAACAGTGTCCCTTCAGGGAGCCTCTGTCCCTCTGATGCCCCATGGCTGTGCTGGGGAGGCACTGCCCAAGGGACTGGGTGCCAAGGGGAGTGTGAAGGGTGAACTGAGTGGGTGGCACCACCAGGAGAGCCTGGACCCAGCCTGGGGATCCCTCTGGGCTGTCCTCCTGGCCCCGGGGGTGGGACCCCCTCGTTCCTATTTAATCTAATTACACCAGGGCAGAGGCTTCACCGGAGTGAGTGATGGGTCCTGCAGTGTGTGAGCTGCCAGGGACACGAATGCAGGTGATAATCTTTGCCCTCTGCACGCTCTATCAGGCTGTAATTACACTTCCCTCTATTCAGGACTCCTGTTTCCTCGTTTAAGACAGGGAGGAGGATGTGAGAAACTGCATCTCCTCCAGGAAAGAGTGTGCTCAGAGGGGGACGTTTGGAGCCCTGCTCGTGTCCAATTCCCTTGTGCAGGGCAGAGCTGTGGCTCCAGGTGTGTCCCACAGCTCCCTTTGCTCTTCCCCCCTTTTTGGGAGGTGGTAAGGACTCAGAACTGCTCTGTGCAGGGTGAGGCAGGGGACTTGGAAGAGAGAGCCTGGCTGAGGGAGCAGCTCTGGGCTGGGCTTGACTGGTCTCTGCTGGGGTGGGAGCAAGGCCATGAGATAAGGCTTTGTGCAAGGCTGTTTATCCTGGGGAGAGGAGCCTGTGCTGGCAGAGGCACTGGGACAGCCCCAGGACCCTCCATGAGCACAGCTGGAATGGCTGAGCTGGTGCTACCGGAGCTGTGCTGGGAAAGGGATCCCCAGGGATCAATGGAGGAGGCTCAGCAGGCACAGCCGGGACACTCTTTGTGCTTTTGAACCTTTCTGGTGGCTCATCTGCCCCTCTCCTGGAGCCAGAGCAGGACAGAGGAGCCCTCCAAGCCCTGCGGGCTCCTTGTGTAAGGGGAGAAGCTGCTGCTCTGGGAGGCAGAACCAGGGGGGTTTGTGCCCCCTTCAAGCAATCAGGTTTCACATTCATCTCCCAAGATTGATTTTCCAAGGCTATCAGCTAAGGATATTAATTACTGCAAGGCCACAATGATGAGGGCCCCAGGAGCTGTGCATGGCTGCTCTGCTCCTGCTTGGTGGGGCCGTGGGGATATGCTGAGACTTGAGATTTGAGCTTGCCTTGTGCCCCTCAGTGATGCTGCAGCACCCGAATTGGGAGCAGGAACATTGAGTTATCCCAGTGAGGGGCAGCTGGAGGGCCAGGGAGGGTGGCAGGGTCCCAGCCAGGCAGGAGCCAGCCCCGAGTGCTCAGATCCTGCTGGAATTGTTGGATGCAGAGTCAGAGGCTCCCCCCATCCGCCCCACTCAAGGGGCCCTTGTTTGCAGGGAGGAGATGATTCATGTGCACCGAGTGGCCCCTCAGCAAATCTTCCACTCTTAGGGGATGTTGCCAGGGTCCAAGTGTGATCATTAATGGTTGGCTTTTCCCTAAAACCCCTCCGGCCTGGAGCAGGACAGACTGGGAGGAGGCGGGGGTGGTTTCCAGGCTGCTGTTCCTGGCCCTACCAGTCCATCCCAGTTTGCCCCACACCCAGCAGGTGCTGAGTGATGGGAGCAGAGCCTGGCTGGCTCCTGCCACCTCCGGGGCCGAGTGCTGCCCCTCTCCTGCCCACTTGGCAGGGCAGTGCCACAGCAGTGGCCGCGGGCAGGGTGCAGGCAGCTCTGTCCTCCTGTCCCCTGCACAAAGGAACAATTCTGGGAGCTCCAAGCTACCCCGACCAAGGCACTTCCTCCTCCCCGGTGGGAAGAAACCTTCTTGGGAATGGGGATGGGAACAGGAACTGCCCTGGGAGCTCAGCAAAGTACTCAGGAGGCCATGGGCTTCCTCAAAGAGCAGCAGTGTTGGGGCTGGAGGGGGCTGCCACCATCTCACCCCTCTGGTGATGCCTGTGCTGGGGCACCCAGCAAGGCATGAGGACACGTCCCAGCACTGTGTGGCTCTTGCAGGTGGCTCCACATCGACCTGTGGACAGGTGAGCACAGTTTGTATGCTGCAGAGAACTCCTCTGGGTCTGTTTGTCCCACGGGCATCTCCCTGCAGGGCTCCCCCAGGGGCTGGGGTGTCACTGGGTGCTGTCCCCACCAATTTAGGGCATCCCAGGAGCTCTCAAGGTTTGTTTGCTGTGGGTGGCAGCTGGAAGGAGCCCTGTACCAGCAGGCAGAGCGGCCAAGGGCCCTGCCTGTGCCAACAGGAAGGATTTATTTGTGCCTGGGTTTTATTTTAGCTACAAACAATGGCTGTTACTCCCAGCATCCGATTTCCCCCGGCCGCCTTCGGCCCCAGTCATCACCTGGTGCAGGAGGAAGTGTGGCCAGAGGCAGGAGAGCTGTGGCCACAGGATAGGAGTCCCTGTGCACCTCCCACTGCATTTCAGAGCTGGGATTCAGCATCTCCCCTTCCCCAGCGCTCTCTCAAGCTGCAGACTGGGCTTTACTTGGAGGGAGAACTCCATGGGGTTGTCTTATCTCTCCCCTTGCAAAAGCTGTGTTTTTACACCAGGAAACTCCTGCTTTGGTTTGGCCAGAGACTCTTCCTCTTCCTCCTCCTCCTCTTCCTCCTCTCTGCAGGTTACTGGAGCAGGACCTGATTTTTGCTGCTGTGCTGGAGCAGAGCCAGAGAGGGGCAGGGAGGCTCTGCAGCTGCAGGCTGTGTCCAGACCTTATCTCTGTACTGGGGAAAGGGTCCCTGAGGAGGGGAGCACTTGTGGGGTCTAAAAATAGAGCTGGGCTGCTGTAGGGTGGGGAGAGGAGCTGGAGGAGATGCGGCTCCTTTGCAGCACCGTGCTTGGTGCTGCTGCCAGGGCAGGATTTGGCAGCAGGGGAAGCACTGCCCCGGTGTCCTGGATGGCAGCAGTGTCCTGGTGCTGTCCCCTGGGTCACCCCATCCCCTAGCAGAGCTGCCCTGGGTCCCCCCCAGCCCATCCAGCCCTGTTAGTTAATGCTAAAGCCATCTGCTGCCACAAGTCCTGGCCTTCCCAGGCTCAGGGAGCTCATGGACATCTCCCATCCTGCCTCAGACAGGCTGAGACGTGGAGAGGAGGGAGTTTCTGGCGTCACTGTCTGTCCTGGGGTGTCTGTGTTCAAAGCCTGACTGCAGGGAAGTGGGGTGATCCCACAGATTGTGGATGCAGGAGAAGCCCCAGCAGAAAGCAGCCAGTGGGAGCCATTGGTCAGCACCAGAGCAGGGGACACAGGGTCCATTTCCAGCTGTGTCACTGTGGTCACTGACATCCCAGCCCCTCCTCCCCAGGAGCCCTTTGCTGTCCCTGTCCCGGGGCTCAGAGCCCCCAAACGCACTGACACCAGTGCCCACCCCCAGCACAGCAGACGTGTTCCCTGTCCCCTGGCCAGCTCTGCAGGTCTCTGCTCACTCCCACCAGCTCTAGGACAAGTGTCTGTGCTGGTCCTGGCTTGCCAGGTGACCTTGGGTGTCACACCATCCCCTGCTGCCCCCCGCAGCAATTTCCCCTCACTTCCTGCAGCCTTCCCCCCCCCCCCCATTAAGCTCCTTCAGGCTGGAAGCCTAACGAGCAAAGGAAATTAATTCCTTGCCTCCCTGCGCTCCCCCAGGCTCTGCTCAACGTGCCCTCCTGGGATCACAGGCCTCTTTGACTGCCCCCTCCCTCCCCCCCTTGTATTTTGGAGGATGTTTAACAAGGGAGATGGAGGGGACAGCTCAGCTGGGGGGAAACAAAGGCGCCTTCAGAGCTCTCTGTCCGTGCTGAGTGTGCCCAGCTCAGGGCATTGCTGCTGAGCTCAGCCCCTGCCAGCAGCCCTGGCTTATCAGGCACACTCGGCTCTGGTGCCCAGCAGGGTCCCCTCGCCCCCCTCCCCGCTTGCTTTGGCACTATTTATAGAAACCAGGCTGCCCTCGTGCCCTTGGCTGGCCCAGAGCCCTGACACGGAGCTGGTGGCTGTGATGGGACGTGTCCTACACGTGGCAGGGCATGGGGATGCTGGTGACACCACAGCCTGGGGTTTGGGGTGTTCTGGGAGAGGAGCGATCCTGCACTGGGAGGAACTGCAGCTCTTTCTTTCTGCCCTCTCCAGAGCTCCAGGTTTGCTGGAGTTCAGGCCCATTTTGCCTTGTGTTAACCCCAGCACCCCAGCATCCCCCCAGCTGATGTGATTTTTCCTGCTCCCCTCAGTGCTGGACCAACTCTTGCCAGAGCTCAGCGTTCTGCTCAAGCTGCTGGACCATGAGTACCTGAGTGCCACCACACAGGAAAAGAAGCTGGCTGTCTCCACCATCCTGCAGAAGCTGCAGCCACCTGCAGGTCTGTGTCCCTCTCCTGTGGTGGCCAGTGGCTGTTCCCAAAGGCAGTGGCTGTCCCCAGCAGTGCAGGGAAAAGCTTCTGCAGGGCAGGGATGAGCCCAGCACCTGCTCAACCCCCTCGGGGCACTTTGCTCCCTGCTTTCCCTTCCCAGCTCCTCCCTGCCCCCGGAGCAGGGCTGGCGTCAGCCCTGCCCTGGATGCAGGAGGGCTGGATCCTCTCCCTGAGGAAACGCTGCTTCCCAGAGCTTTTCCTGCCCTGGGTTTGTGCTGAGTGCAGGGGTTTCCGCGGGAAGGCCGGCACTGTGCACCTGGGGCTTCACAGCCTTCCCCGTTCCTGCTCTCCTGGGGGTTCCTCCAACCCCAGGGCTTGCTCTGTGTCCCCTGGGCTGGTGTTTGCGGGGACAAGAGGTGCCAGTGCCTGCCCCAGGCTCAGAGCATCCCCTTCAATTCCAGGGAAGGATGTGGACTACATGTATGTCAACACAGCGTCCCTGGGCAATGGCACCAGCTTCGTGGAGTCCCTCTTTGAGGAGTTTGGTACGTGTCGCTAAGCTGGAGGGATGCCCTGGGGGTTATGCTGGGTGTATGCTGGTCCTGGGGTCCTTGGGAAGAAGGGTGGCAGCTACATCCTTGTATCCAGACTGGGCATCGTCTCTCCGGGCAATTGCTCCTGCTCCCTTGTGGCTGTTTGGGGGCTGGCCATGAGGGAATCCATGCTCCAGCTGTGTTTACCAGTTGTTCCCTTCTCCCAGCACCTTCCCAGGGAAGGGCTCTGGAGGGAGATCTCTGGAGGGCACGGCTGGGATGTGCAGCTCTGCTTTCCTGCTCCCTTCACTCTCTGTTCACCCTGTGCAGACTGTGACCTGCGGGACCTGCAGGACATGCAGGAGGAGGAGGGGGACACCAGTGACAGCATTGGCATGGAGCTGGCAAGGAACCAGACAGCCAAACCTGTAAGTGCCTGGCTGTCCCTGGGCCAGGTCTGCTCTGCTCCTGCAGAGGGAGCGGGACCTTTCCTGTGCCCTGCTGGGGCTCCTGCCCCTGCTGCTGCCTGGCTCATGCTGGAGGTGTTTTTGCTCCAGATTCCTGTGGATCCTGCTCCTCCACTGCCCACCACTCCCCCTCCTGAGGATTACTACGAGGAAGCGCTGCCCCTGGGCCCGGGCAAGGCTCCCGAGTACATCACCTCCCGCAGTGAGTCCTGCTCCACCCAGGCCAGCAGGAGGGTGGGGGGAGCCCCACGAGCTGCCCACTGCATCCCTCACCTGCCTGAAGAAGCAGGCAGCTCTCAGTGGGCTGGACTGCTCATCCTAGGGAAGGAATTGTCACCACTCCCACCAGCACCGCTGCTGTCCCACTCCCTTCCATCCCACTTGTTATTGCAAGGAGTTGTTTGCTCCAGCCAGACTGGGAATGAGGTGATGGGCAGAGATCAGAGCCATGGGAGGACCAATGCCGGGATGCCCTAGGAGGGTGTGCTTGGCTGTGCCCCCCTGAGCATCCATGAGGGAAAACTGGGTGCAGTAGCCCCAGCTCCCTCTGCTTCCCCTGCAGATAGCTCCAGCCCCCCCAACTCCATCGAGGACGGCTATTACGAGGATGCAGACAGCAACTACCCTGTCACCAGGATAAACGGGGAGCAAAAAAATTCCTGTAGGTATCTGGATGTCCTCAACAGAGAGGGGAGAGTTTTGGCAAAGTCCAGCCCAAGGTGGGGCTTGAGCAATGGGCTGGGGGTGCTGGGGTTGAGGCTGGAGAACCAGGATTTCAAAGTGTGAGCCTTGCAAAGACATAAACAGAGCCCAAGGCTCTGGATAGATACACCTGGGGCTGGCACTCAGCCCGCGAGTGTCCTGCTGAGATTCCACGGGAAATGGAGAGGGCTGGTGCCAAACGCTGCTGTTTCCAGAGGATGACACAGAATCCACCTATCCTGGCACCCAGCCCAGCTCTGTCTGGAGCCTGCTGGGCATGGGGAACCCTGCCAGGGTGTGTGGCACCTTTTAGGGTGACTCCCCTGCTTCCTTCCAGACAATGACTCGGATGCCATGAGCAGCTCTTACGAGTCCTATGATGAAGAGGAGGAGGAGGCCAAAGGCCAGCAGCTGACACACCAGTGGCCCTCGGAGGAGGCCTCCATGAACCTGGTGAAGGATTGCCGGATCTGCGCGTTCCTCTTGCGCAAGAAGCGCTTTGGGCAGTGGGCCAAGCAGCTCACCATCATCCGGGATGGCAAACTGCTGGTGAGCCTGGCCTGGGGGCACAGGATCCCCCTGGGGGGGGAGGGGGGGGGGGTTGGGAGGGTGGCTGAGCAAAAACAGAAGAAAAAAAATCACCATCCAAACAAAACCCCTGCCCCAAGGCTGCCACCCAAGCAGCAGCTGCCCTCGCTTACCTTGCCAGGGAACAGAGGGCTCCCCTGTTTTTGGGACACCACGGAGTGAGAGGGTATCCTCAGGCAACAGCATGGCCTGAGCCACCTCCACCTGTGCCACCAGCAAGGGACCCTGAGACCCAGTGCCTCCTGTGAGACCTCCCTCCAGCACGGCAGCCAGCCAGGCAGGTTTATCTGAGTTCTCTCTGCTTCCCTTAGTGCTACAAAAGCTCCAAGGACCGGCAGCCACACGTGGAGGTGCCCCTGACCACCTGCAACGTCATTTATGTCCCCAAGGACGGGCGGCGCAAGAAGCACGAGCTGCGGTTCTCACTGCCGGGGGCCGAGGCGCTGGTGCTGGCAGTGCAGAGCAAGGAGCAGGCTGAGGAGTGGCTCAAGGTACCACTGCTCCTCCCAGGAGCATCCCCAGACTCCCCTTGGCATCTTCCCTGCCTGAGGTTGGGAGGGGGCTGCCCTGGGAATGGCCTTGCCCCGCTGGAAGGGGAAGGGGGCTTTGCTCTTGGCTCTTATCTGCCGCTTCCCAGGGCCTGGGTGGCTCTGGCACTGATAGCCCCGGCTGGGGGGATGTTTGCTCGCCCCTTCCTCTGCCCCAGGGCCCTTTCCTGTCTTTGTTCGGGGCCGGGAAGTGGGGACTGCGGGGAAAGGGTGGCGGGTGGGAAAGGAGCCTCTGAGCACACCACTAGCGCAGCCGTCACCCCAAATGTGGGAGAACGGGCTTGTTTTACACAGCCAGGACATGCCATGCCTTAAAACAGTGTCCTGCACTGGCAGGATGATGCTGGCTTTGGCACCTAAGTCTCTCCCTTCTGAGATTTCCAAGATCCCTGAGAAAATCCATGACACTTGTTGAAGTTTTGAAGGGGCCAAGGTGTGAGCAGTCCCAATCTGGGTTTGCTGCCCTGAGATGTGGGGGGACCAGGACCTGTCCCCCTGAGTCATCATGGCTGTGATAGTGAAGGAGCTGAGCCAGGGAGGGCAGCCCTGGCCCTCAGGTCATTCTGAAGTGACAGCTGGGGCTGTCTCTGCAGGTGATAAAGGAAGCCAGCAGTCCAGCAGCAGGCGGGATGGAAGCCCCCACCTCCCCAGTGATGCTGTGCAAGATGGAGCTGGACAAGGTGATGGTTTCTTAGGGTCCCGTGTGGACAAACCCGGGGAACACGGAGCTGGAGGACCCTGAATTCCTGAGGCTGCACAAGGAGCCCTTGCCATTCTCACAGCAGCTCTGCAGGGCTGGGAAGGGGAACAGGAGCTGGATATCCCAGCCCTGTGCAGGGGGATGAAGGGCTGGCAGTGGCTCGGGGATGCTGCTGATGGGATTCTGCTCTCCCACAGCGGCTGTCCCAGGAGAAGCACACCTCGGACTCAGACAGTGTGGCCATGGGTGACACCGGGTCCCCGGCCACCCGCAGAGAGCACGGCGAGCACGGTACAGCCCCTGTCCCCACTGCCCACCCAGCCAGCTCCAGCTGTGTGCCCACAGCTGGGCAGAATCTTCTGCAGCCAGGTGGGATTCCAGGACATGCAGCAGGGTCACACAGTAGCATCCCTGTCCTTCCAGGGAAAGGCAAAAAGAGCGGTCTGGCTGACCTGAAGGGCTCGATGAGCCGGGCAGCAGGGAAGAAAATCACCAGGATCATCAGCTTCTCCAAGAAGAAGCCATCCCCTGAGGACACCCAGACCTCCTCCACTGAGGAGGACATCCCCTGCTGCGGTTCGTGTGGGCTGGGGGCAAAGATGGGAGTGGAGTGGGATCAGTGGGGAGTGATGTCCTTCCCCCTGTATGGCTGTAGGGGTTGAGAGGTGGGTATGAACTCATTGTGGGGCTGTGACACTGCCACAGGCTGGGAAATGCTGTCCAAGCCTGGCTCTGCAAATTCCAGTGGCGAGTGGGCAAGTGGTCAGCCATGTTCCCAAAAACAGCCTGGGGGGATTGTGTGGTACTGAGCTGGCAGCTCCCCTGGGCCCAGCTGGTTGTCTGGGGAGGAAACTGAGGCACAGAAGGGCTGGATGAGTAGGAAGCCATGCTGTTAACCTCTGTCTCTTCAAAACCTGCCTGAGGCCCAGCCGAGCAGGTGGTGATGCCCTTCCCTCCCCCTACCTCCCACAGGCTACCTCAGCGTGCTGGTGAACCAGTGCTGGAAGGAGCGCTGGTGTCGCCTCAAGGGCAACACCCTCTACTTCCACAAGGACCGCACGGACCTGCGCACGCACGTCAACGCCATCGTCCTGCGGGGCTGCGAGGTGGTCCCCGGGCTGGGCCCCAAACACCCCTTTGCCTTCCGTATCCTGCGCCACGGGCACGAGGTCACGGCGCTGGAGGTGAGCGGGGGGGAACAGGCTTGTGAGGATGGGGTTGTGAGGATGGAGGAGCAATCTTTGTGGTGATCGATGTCTTGTGCAAGCGGTGCCTTGTTTTGTGCTCCCCTGGAAAGCTCAGGGCAGCTTCTGGGTGACCTAGGGGAGCCGCATGGGAGCTTTGTGCACAGAAGAGTTTTGTGTCGGGAGGCAGCATGGATGAGTGGCTGGGAGCTGGGCATGCACTCCAACTCTTCCTCTGTCCTCCAGGCAAGCTGCTCTGAAGATCTGGGCCGCTGGCTGGGTCTCCTCTTGGTGGAAACAGGCTCCCAGACAGCCCCAGAGGCCTTACACTATGACTACGTGGATGTGGAGACCATTGCCAACATCGTGACGGCCGTGAGGCACTCCTACCTGTAAGGATGTGCTCCTGCTCTGCCAGAGGCTGCATGCTGTGCTGGGCTGGGCAGGGTGATCCTTGGCCCTTGGGATTTCCTAGAACGGGCACAGGCTGGGCTGTGATCTCAGGGACAGTCAGTGCCCCAGGGGTTGCTCCCTTGGGCAAGATGGGAAGTTGAAAGGGTTTCATGCTGATGAAGGGTGTGGTGGGGTGTGGTCGTGGGATGCAGGAATCCCTCTGAGCTGGAGGGGCTCCCTGAGGGGCTGGCTAGGATGTTCTGGAAAGGACGACCCCACCCCTCCTTCTGCAGGTGGGCCAGCTCCTCCCAGGATCACCGAGCAGACTCCTCTCGGGTGGTGTACGATGATGTCCCCTATGAGAAGGTTCAGGTGAGCACGACTTCACGGCTCATCGTCTCCCACCACAGTGACTCAGGGAGCCGTGGCCGGGCTGGGACGGCCCTGCAGGTGTCTCAGCTCACTCTCTCTCCTCCCATCAGGCGGAGGAGGAGCCAGGGCGGCCAGGGGGGGCTCAGGTGAAGCGCCACGCCTCGTCCTGCAGCGAGAAATCACGGCGGGTGGACCCGCAAGTCAAAGTGAAGAGACATGCATCCAGTGAGTCCCCGGGCCACAAACCTCCCCAGGGCTCGTGGCCAGTGCGGGACGGGGCTGTTCCCCAGAGAGACGTGCAGCCACGGCTGCTGGGTGGGCTCAGCTGGACCACGGGTGCCATCGGTGCAGCCCTTCATGGGCTCTCCCCTGCGCCTGCAGGTGCCAACCAGTACAGGTACGGCAAGAACCGGGCCGAGGAGGACGCCAGGCGATTCCTGACGGAGAAGGAGAAGCTGGAGAAGGAGAAGGCAGCGATCCGCAGCGAGCTGATGTTGCTGCGGAAGGAGAAGCGGGAGCTGCGGGAAGCTATGAAGGGCAGCACGGGTAGGTCGGAGCCACTCGAGATGCTCGGGGACAGAGCTGGGCCGGCCCAGGGACACCGGGCTGGCCACAGGGACAGTGTGGCCGGGAGCTGGGCCGGCTGCAGCGCTCTGCCGGGTTGGCAGCCCCATCTAGTGTCCCTGTGCAGGAGGATGGGTGGATTCTCCCAGCGCTGAGCTGGGTGCTTGTGCACGCAGGGCCGAGGCTGCAGGAGCTGGAGCAGCGGGTGGCGGGGCTGGAGGAGCGGTGCCGGCAGAAGGAGGAGTCTCGGGTCGATCTGGAGCTCAAGCTGACCGAAGTGAAGGAGCAGCTGAAGCAGTCGCTGGCAGGAGGGCCGGCCTTGGGGCTGGCAGTGACCAGCAAGGCTGAGAATGGGGTAGGCTTCCCTTTTTTCTCACTCAGAACTCAACTTCTACAGGAAACTGTGGTTGGGGTATGTGGGGAGCAGCACGCGTGGCTTTGTCCCATTGTGGACAGTTTGGTTACCTCAATTTTTATCTCATTAGAGTTCATGTTTTGTTGTTTGTTTTCTTTTGTTTTTTTTTATCTGTTGTCGATGCTTGCTGGGTTTCCCGAGCTTTTCTTGCTCCCCCTTTTCCACAGGAAACTACAAATAAACCAAACGGGACCCACCCTGAGCACCTGGTCCCTGTGAACTGTGCAGCAGAGCTGAGGAAGAGAAGCCCCTCCATCATCCCAGCCAACACGGGGAGCGTGCTGCGGAAAGCCAAGGTCCTGCTGAGCCCTCCCTCTCCTTTCTGGCCCCACGGGAAATCTCAGTCTTTGCCCCTTATTTGACCATGAAATCCTGGAAGTGCAGTGCTGGGTGGGAGAGGGAAAGCATCACCCCTACAACTGAATAAAAATGGTTGGAAAATGCTGGGTCCAAAGCCCCCAGTAGGGAGGGATACCTCGAAGTGTTCCTTTTCTAGTGATGTCTCCTCATCTCTTTCACTTTTTTTTTTTTTTTTTTTTCCTCTGCAGGAATGGGAAAAGAAGCAGACTTAAGTCAGGCTGCCAAACCCCGAACACACACTGGGGATCACAGAGGAGCTCCCAGCCCCCTTTCTCCAAGACACTGGGAGGGTGCTGGGAAGGCGTGGTGGGAAGAGACGTTCTCCCAGTCCCCACCACTGCGGCACCACCACCACTATAAACCCGGGGAAGGGGGCGGGAGGGGATTTGGGAAGCGGGTGGGGAAGGGAGTTCCTTGTGGATCAGGATCACAAACTGCTGGGAAATCCAGCTCTGGGGGGAGCCTGCCCCGGAGCCAGGATTCCGACACAAACTCTGGGTGCAGAAGGAAGGAGGGGAGAGCCTGGGGCTGGCAGGTGGCACTGCCCAGCGGGTGCTCCAGATTTTGGGATCAGCATGTGTTCAGGCTAATATTTGCCAAAGCAACCATGGACTCGTTGGGGGGTTTGGCCCCCTCAGGATTGGGATTCAGGAGTTGCTCAGAATCAGCCACTTGGGAGATGCCAATTGTTCACCCTGCTCACTGCTCCCAGCTCTGCAGGGTCTCATCTCAGGGTGCCTCATGGCTCGAGCTTGCTGTGCCTCAACCAATATTGCCTTTGTCCAATATTTCCTTCTTGTTCTCCAGGCAGCAAGGGTGAAGGCATGCTGCCTTCCCTTGGAATGAAGGAAGCTCAAGTGTCAGCACTGGAACGCAAATTAACAGTGGACACCTTTTACCTTTGCTAAACAGCTTAGAAGTGCTGCAGGGGGATGGGGATGGAGGCAGGCCAGCTTTCTGCCCTTTTCCCATGGTGGTTTTGGGGGGAGCAGGGAACAGGACAGGGCTGAACAGCACATTCACACTCCGGCTGCTGCACTCAGACACAGGTTGGTAAGGCATGTGATCAAAATGGAGTGAAGGGAAGTCTAAAAGTTAAGAAATAAACCAAAGCAGCAGGGCTATTGGAGCAGAAAAGTGAAATAGAGTAAGGTCATTCAGCACAGACAGAAACAAGGGACAGGAATGGAAAGGAAAGGTCCCAGCTTTTGTGCTGGGAACAAAGGAGTCACCATCACACTCTCCTGCTATGGACTGCCACAATTAACCTCTGCAGCTCACTCTTCTACAGCCCTGTGTTAGTACCTAGGTAAGCAGCTTTTAATAAAAACGCTGGCACTGGCTTGCCTGGTCCTCTGGCTAAGGGAACAGGATGGGAATGCCACTCCTGCTCCCAGGGAAGGGGTCTGGGGTGGGCTCAGCACCCCTGTGGCAGCAGCTGCTGGGACAAGCAGCCACCCTGAAAGCACATCAGAGAATCCCAGACTGGTTTGGGTTGGGAGGGACCTTAAAGCCCATCTTATTCCAAGGGGCAGGGACACCTTCCACTGTCCCAGGTTCCTCCATCCACCCTGGCCTTGGACACTGCCAGGGATCCAGGGGCAGCCACAGCTTCTCTGAACACCCTGGGCCAAGGCCTCAGCATCATCACAGGGAAGAATTCCTTTCCAATATCCCATCTAACCCTGCTCTCTGTCAGTGTGAGGCCATCCCCCTCATCCTCCCCGTGGGCAGCCCGCAGTAACTGTGGCCAAGGCTTTGGGCTTTGGTTAATATTTATTCACCACGGGTAAGGAACACTCGCAGTCTCTTCCAGTCCGTTCCTGAACTTTCCTGACCTGTTATCACCCCTTAACCTGCCCAGCCAGCGGCAGGAGCTGTGTCTTGGGGTGACCAGAGCTGTGTCCAGGTCTGAGCCCTGTGGAGACCAGCTCTGAGCCATGGGGGACAGAGCCGTGTGCCCATGTCCGAGCCACAGGACCAAAGTTGTGTTCCAGGTGTCTAGATCTGGACTCTGCCGGGGATAAGAGCTGGAGCCAGGTCTAAGTCCCAGGGCATGGAGCAGTGTCCAGGGCCAAGCTCCAAGGAACAGTGCTGCACGTCCAGCTCCAATCCTTGCAACACCAGAGCTGCGTCCAGGGATGGAAAATCAGTGCTGCGTGTCCAGGTCATCCTTGGCACACCGGAGCTCTGTCCTGGGACACACTTGGGGGACATTTGACACACCTGGGGACACTCACAGGGCGTTCTGGTATCACCGCACTGGGTGGTGACACCAGCACACTGCACCACACCCGGGTAAGGACACACCTGGGACACACAAGTCCCAGACCTGTCCCTGTCTCACCTGTCCCCTCAGGGTGACCACGGTGGCCCTGGGCTAGCACCACCTATCCCCTCCACGTGTCCCTCAGGGCCTGTCCCCACCTGTCTCACCTGTCCCCAACTAATCCATCCCCTCAGGGTGACCACGGTGGCCGTGGACCACCTGTCCGGCTCCCAGTCCCGGGGACCTGTGCCACATGTCCAGATCCGAGTCTCGGAGCACAGGAGCCCTGCCCGGAACCACCCCCCAGGGCCCCGGAGCCGAGCGCCGGCATCCCAGAGCGGCGTGTGCGGCGGCGGGCGGAGCATTCCCCTCACGCCCGCCTTCCCCTCGGCCATCAGGCCGCTCGCAGGGCCGTGTGGGAGCTGTAGTTCCGATCTAACGCGGGCTCGTGGCTGTCACCTTCCCCTCAGGCCGCTCGCAGGGCCGTGTGGGAGCTGTAGTTCCGATCTAACGCGGGCTCGTCGCCGCCGCCGCCTCCTCTCTGCTCCCGGCCGGTCTGCGCGGGGCCATGGCCACCCGCTCCCTGCGGCGCCTCAGGGCCCTGCTGCCCATGGCCGGTAAAGCCGGCACAGACAGGTACGTGGGGCGGGTGGGACTGGACAAGCTGGGCCGAGCCGGGCCGGGGGGACAGGGGTGGCCCGGAGCCGCGGTGGGGTCGGGGACAGACGTGGCAGTGCTGTGGGGCCGGGCCGGGGCGGGCGCCGCGCCGGGAGCGGATCCAGAGCCGGACCCAGAGCCGGACCCGGACCTCAACCACGACCCTGGCTCGGATCTGGACCCCGAACCCGAACCCCGCCGCTCCCCATCTCACCCCCAAAACCCCACACTTGCTCCGCTCCTCACAACTGGAGGTTATTTCTCCCTGCGGCAGAAATACCCACCCCCCCCACCCCGTAACAGATTTTTTTTTTTTTTTTTTTTCGGAAAAGTGATTATTTTTTTTGGGGTGGGGGAGCGTAAATTAACGCTCCTTTTTAAGGCAGAGCTTTTCCGCGCTCAGTAAGTCGCGTTTGGGAGGTGGTTTCCTTCCACTGTGTCTCGCCCGGCTGAGCCATTTATTCATTAATTACGGGTTTAATGTGCTCCTCGGGTTTTGTTTTTGGTGGTGTGGCAGGGCATGTGCTAGCAGTGTGATTTGGGTGGTCGCAGGGAGAGAATCCATTTAGTTGTGTCAATATTTAGGCAAAGGAACAGTGTCCACTCATGCTTTTTTACATATGGCTTAAAAGAGAGAAATCCATAAAGGTGCTTTGGTTATTTGAGTGAAGTGTGGGCAGGTGAAAAGAAAAAAAGCCAAAATGCCTGTTAATGTTTTTTTTTGTCTAGAAGAGAAACATCACTTAAAGACTATTTAAATAATATGGGGTACATAATAAGAGGCAGTACATAATAGAGGCAGCTGTGTTTGGGACTAAATGTAAATGCACATTGGGAAATTCTCCAAATATGTGGATGTGCTTTGCCCCCCTAAAAGAGGTGCAATGAGTTTTTCACCATCTTCATGTCCCTCCTCTGGACAGTCTCAAAGAGCTTTAGGTTTTTCTTACTTCCTGGCACCCAAAACTGCCCCAGTGCAGAGCAGAGGGGTACAGTGCCCTCCTTGCACTGGATTATCTCCGGAGTCACTCCCCGATGAAACAGCGAGGAGGAATTGGGAGTAATCAGATTTCCTTGCAGAGCAGGCTCATCAGAGCTGAAACCAGTGCAGATGTTTCTGTGTGTCTCGGCACCCGAGTGCTTTGTCATGCTGATTTGGGGGTGTTCCAGGAGGGGCGAGGAGGGACCCTTGAAGTTCAAGAGAGCCGATTGTCCCTTTGGAATGGTCACTTTGGAATGGTTGGGTGCTCCAGAAAGAGGTGACACCATTGTACCTCTGACCAGAAACCCCATCTCATCACTGAAATATTAACCTTGAAAGACAATTGGCTTAAGCCATATGTCTGCAATCAGCTTTTCTGCTCTTTCTTATCTCTTTGGCTTTTTGTGACATGGCTTTGTAAATCTTTCTGTAACGCCAACTTGTGTGACCCCCTGAGCACGCCCCGCGACTTCCACGTGTCTTGTCACTTCAGGATGTGTCAGCTTCCTCCCGTGGGATCCATGCCTATTTTTAGGGGAGCTGTGATCAAACCAGCCTTTAGAAGATGGAGCCCAGTCAGCGGACAGCCTGGAAATAGCTCCTGCCACTTGCTGGGAAGGATTCCTTTCATCCTGCAGGAAGGAGTAAATTGAGCGGCATTTTTAACTCTGAGTAACAAACCCGAAGAATTCCCTTTGGAGTCAGGCTGTGATTTCTTGGCCATAACTTTTCCAGGCAGCAGGTGAAAGCCAGAGTATGTCCCTGCATGGCGGGAGCACTCTGGGATTTGGGTTCAGAGGCTGCAGAGAGAGGAGTCCATGCAGGCAGCTCCCTGCTCCACGTAGGCAGCTGGGACTGGCTCCTCCATGCCCCTCTCCCACGCAAAACACACCCATCCCTGCACTGTAACCACTGGCAGGGGGAAATACCTCACCAGCTTTGGCTTCTTGGCTGCAGAGGAGTTCACTGAGCTGCACAGCCTATTTTTAAAACACGGGAGTTTCACCTCTGAGGGGCACAGTGAGATTTCTCAGCTGCGTTTCAGGTTCTTTGGTTCATCTGTGGCGTGGCTGATTTCCATCCCTGCAGCTCTTTGAAATGAAATGTGAGATGATCAAGGATAAAGCTTGTAGCTGGTGCTTGCCATGGATGTTTTTATGTGCAAAGAAAGCCTCAGATTGAGTTTTGAAGGCTTGGTAGAGGGGTCCTGCTCTGTCCTCCCCTCTAGTTTAATTGACTTTTAAAGTGCTGTTAATCAGTCAATAAAATGAATGAGACAGAAATCTTAAAAATCATTCAAGATGGGGATGTCTTGTGTCCCAAACAGCAGCCAGGGATGAAATGTGGGGATTTTTTTTTTTCTGTTTTGGCATTCCTGGAACCCAGTTGGTTCTTTAAAGATTATTCTGGGGAACATCCTACTCTAGAGCAAGTGTAAGTAGAAGAAAGCACTTTCAGGTTCCTATTTGGCACATGATTTGTTGAAAAAGAGTGGTTTGACACACAGATGATGTTTTAAGTACCTCCTTAACAAAAATTGCACATGCAAATGTCCTCAGGTGGGGAAAGGAAGTTTGTCATTAGTGCTGTGGGACATTTAGCAACCTGGTATTAGGAATTTAAATGAGGAAGCATCCTCACTGTTAAACACAGGGTGGGAGGAGATGGCTGGTGGTCTTTGGGCAGATACAGATCTCTTGAGCTGGGCTTTGAGGGTTGAACCCCAACCACCTCAGGGACACCTTCTCCCTGCCTCATATCTCACATATTTGGCTTCTCTTTGGCACTTGCAGTGATCTGGTCTGTCAGCAGACCTGTTCAGGGACACTGAGGGAGAAGTCCCCTTGGTTTATAGGGTTATTTTTCAGCTGGTTTAACTCCTTGAGATTGAATTCTGCTCAGCTCCAGTACTGGAATAAATGGGGGGTGAACAGCACTGAGGCTTCATGATAGACCCCAGAACAAACTGTGCACTTCTGTGACATTGAACCTGGGCAATGCAGCCTTGCTAAAGAGGAAGAATGCTTCATAGTGCAGGCCTGGTAATGTGAACTCAGCTGAATCGATTCTGGGATCTAAATTCGTGTCTCTGCACGGTGGAATTGTTCTGTAAAAACACAGGGAGTGAAGCTGGTACCAGCACAGGGATTTCTGGGGTAGATGTGCACTTAATGTATGGAAAACATTGCATAGAGGGAATATAAAACATTGCATGAAGGAGGTGTTGAAAGCTTTGCTCAGAGGAAGAGCTCAGGTATTTCCAAAAATGGAAAATACACCCTCCATTGTTAGGTGTGTACTGAAATGTTTCCTGAATGGAGCTGGTTTGGAAGTAAATTCTGTTTTGTCCTGCAGATTCTTCCTGGTGTAAGGTGTGAGAGGGAGGTGGAGCTGAGGCTCATTCTGGCAGGAATGAGCCCTGTCTAGGTTGGTTTGTAAAAGCAGGTGTAGTAGGAGGGAGAGTAAAACACAATCAAGGAATCACAGAATTATTTATGTTATAAAAAGCCAGGGAGGCTGTGGAAGTGTCCAAGGAGTGATTGGATGTGGCACTCAGGGCTCTGGGCTGGTGACAAAGTGGGGATTGGGCACAGGTTGGACTTGGTTGTCTTGAAGGTGTTTTCCAACCTCATTTATTCTGTGTTTCTGTGAAAATCTGACTCTTTTCGAGGTAGGCCAAAAGAGTGGTGTAAAGCCTCTGTGTACCATGTTAGTCTAAAATAAAAGAATTTTAAAACACCTCTTTGTGTTTCTTTGCTGATTGTGTGTTTTCTGAAAAGAACTACCATTGTGTCTAGAATCCTGTGTACCTCTTTTAAGTGAACCTGCTTTTTCATAATGACACTAATCTTGAATTCTCCTTGACCCTGAAGTTAACTCAGCTTTGTTTCTTTGTCCCTAGTTTGTATTTCAGAGGGTCCCCCTGTGCTTTCAGCACTGCAGCTCAGCAGAGAAGTACAGGAGATGAGTGTGGCCCAGAGGACCCCAGTGAGGAGCCCAAGCACCCCCTCTCTGACTGTGCCTTGGAGCACAAAGCCATCAAATTGGAAGAGCAAGTCCGAGATTTAACTGTGAGTGTGCTGGATGCCTTTGCTTCAGTCCCCTTGGCATGGTCTGGTTTTTAGCCCTGGATTTTTCCCTAAATGCTGTGACACACACAGAGCTCCAGAACAGCTGTGGCCGGAGTGTGAGAGGGTGAAATTCCACCCTGCCTTCCCCAAAACACCATCTGTCAGCAGTGCCAGCAGCAGGGCACTGATGGTGTGATCCTGGCAGGAAAAGCTGTGTGCTGGAGCTGGTCACTTCTTTTACAGCCTTATGGCAGTGGCTTTGTGCTAATTAGTGTCACATGTTGGCATAGAATCATGGAATATCCTGAATTTCCACAGGATCATCCAGTCCAGCTCCTGACCCTGCACAGACCCCCCCAACAATCCCAGCCTGGGCATCCCTGGAGCAGTGTCCAAACTCTCCTGGAGTTCTGGCATTCCCTGGGGATCCTTGGGCAGCGCCCAGGGGGAAGAACCTTTCCTAAAATCCACCCCTAACCTTCCCTGAGCCAGCCCCAGCCCTTCCCTGGGTGCTGTTCCTGCCACTGTCACAGAGATTGGAGCTGCAGACCCCAAGGAGTCTCCCCTGGGTCTCTTCCAGCTGCACAATCCCAGTGCCTTCAGTTGCTCCTCCAGGCCTTTCACCATCCTCATGCCCCTCCTTTGGACACTCCTTAATAGTTTTATGTCACACTGGATCCAGATTATCCAAGAAGGGAAGTCCTTCTAAATGCCCATGTGAGCTGGAAATCAGGTTCTATATTGAAGACCACATGTGACAGAGGTGGAGATTAAATACCACAGCACTGGGGCTGTTCTGGAGATAATCACCCTGAGAATCCTGCACTGAGTGAGAAATCAGCTGTCACAGAGAAAGGAGAATCTCAGCAGCAGCCTAACAGTGCCTGTTCACCTAAATTCAGTCATTCAATGCCCAGCGCATTTTTGGCCTTCCTTGGATCTTCTGATGGAGTTGCACTTTCTGGTTAATCCGTAGAAGGACTTGGCTTCGTATGAAAATGCAGGAGCCCAGCACAACCTTCTTCTCTTTTTAAAGCATTTCTGAGGGCTTTCCAGTGTCGGGAAAGGGATTTTAGGTCCTGGTTTGATGTGTCCCCTCTGTGCCTACAGGAGCGGTACCGGAAAGCTTTGGCAGATTCCGAGAATGTCCGGAGGAGAACACAGAAGTTTGTAGAAGATGCCAAACTCTTTGGTGAGCAGAAGAGCTGTGTTTACTGCACTGCCTGCCTGACCAGAAGATGCTGATTAGCTGGTTTTCTGTCCCCCTGTCCTGCCCTGCCTCATTTATTTTAAAGCCTGCTGTGATGTTTGGCCTGGACTCTTGATATCTGTGTTGATATCTGTTTTTCTCTGTGTCCAGCTGTGTCCTGTCCTATCAGGTTTACAGTATCACAGAATTGTGATTTTTTTTTTTTAATAGTCCCAGTGCAGCTGAGTTTAGTTCTGCTGACTTGGTTGAAAATGCAGGTTCTGCTGTGTGCTGAGGATTGGCTCTGGCAGGGTATATTTTACACTCAGCTGTGTCATCAGGTTGTGATCTCCTTTACTATATTAACAGCCTCCTCTGCTTCAGTTCATTGGAGGTAGATGCAGCCTGGGGCAGTAGTTGTCAATCTCTAGATTGGATATTAAAAACCACTAAAAGAAATATTTTAGCATCAGTGAAATGAGCTGGATTTGTAGCTTTGGCAGAAGAAACAGTTGAAGGGGGAAGAAAGTGCTGTTCAGGCATTACACTGTGCCAGAACCATCTCTGAGAACAAAAACCTGTTTTTCTCCTTAATGCATGAATATCCAGAGATTTATTGTTAGTTAATTCCAGCAGCCTTGAAATTAGAGCTGATGTATTTTCTTACCTTCCATCCATGGTGCTATAAAATGGCTGCTGAGATTGGGGATAGTCAACAACAGGATGATTGATTTTGAGACGGTTTTTTGAACTCTTGGGATTTGATATGTAGCATGAAGAAAAAATAAGTTCTTTGTTCGAAATTGCTTCCAGAGTGAGACTTGGAGTTCTGTAGGTAAGAGGAAAATCTGAAAGGAGGTCATAGCAAGGTGGGGTTAGTCTCTTTTCCCCAACTGATGAGAGGTCAGACAAGAGGAAACAACCTCAAAGTTGTGCCAGGGGAGATTTAGATTGGATTTTAGGAGAAATTTGCTCGCTGAGAGTGTTGCCAAGCACTGGAACAGGCTGCCCGGGGAAAAGGTGGGGACACCATCCCTGGAGCTGTTGAAGAGACTCAGTGACACCGTTTAGTGCTGACCTTGGCAGTGCTGACTTGATGATCTTAAAAGGTCTTGAGCAGCCTGAATGACTCTGATTCCGTGAAAGGAGTGCTAATTGCAGGGCTTCTGTCTGCTCCTTTGCTGCATCTCCTTCCTCTCCCTTTGTTCTGTGCCTGTTCACATGTACAGCTGCAGACAGCACCTGACTATTGCCTCATTTTCTCTGTTTCCCTAATGTGTCATTCCAGTCAGGGAGTTATGACATTTATGTAACTGAGGGAGGCTGCTTTTCCTGGAATTTCTGCACTGTGCAAGAAACCACTGCTGGAAATGCAGCCAATCTAACCCTGTTTTTCTAATGACAAAACCTGCCTGGCTTTTCATGACCAACTCGGGGTCCATTTTGGTCCAGTCCTTCCACAATGGTTTTAAACTATGAATAAATGGGGGATTTTGTACTTTTGAATAGCCATGCATTGTTTTTGCTTCCCCCCATTGTGTTTGTTCCCTGTGGAATGGGCATTTGTGTGACAAAATTCTGTCAGTGGGACTGGGGGCAGGGGATGTGGAGCAGAGACCTAAATGACAAATCTGAGTTGCAAAAAACTGTTTGGAGTGAGACATTAATGCTCTGCTTTGTCAGGAATACCAAATATATATATATATATATATATATATATATATATATATATATATATATATATATATGTGTGTGTGTTCATGGTATGGATGTGCATATACCTTGGTTTGGGGATTCTTTAGGTTTACTCTTAATTTACTTTAGATTTAATTTAATTTAGATTTACTCTTAATGTCAAAGCTTTGGTTCCAGGAACCAGAACCAAAGACACCGCCTGCTCTCGCTAAATTAACTTCAAATCAATGAGCAGCTTTAAAGGTGCCTTCAAACCACTGTCACTTTGTCCTTGCTACAGGAGCTCTGGATGTTCTGTAAGCTGTCCTTCCTTTCCTTCCTGCAGGGATCCAGAGTTTCTGCAGGGACCTGGTGGAGGTAGCAGACATCCTGGAGAAGACAACCGAGAGCGCTGCGGGCCAGGCGGAGCCCAGCGATCCCAACCCCACCCTGAAGAAAATCTACGAGGGCCTCTCCCTCATCGAGGCAAAGCTGCAGAGCGTTTTTGCCAAGCATGGCCTGCAGAAGATGAACCCTGTTGGTGGCAGGTATGACCCCTACGACCACGAGATCATCTGCCACGTGCCAGCTGAGGGCATGCAGCCGGGCACGGTGGCGCTGGTCACGCAGGACGGCTACAAACTGCACGGCCGCACCATCAGGCACGCGCTGGTCGGCGTGGCCGTGGAGGCACAGGAGTGATGTGGCTTCACCTGCTCCATCTGGCACCTTCCTGAGTTGGGGACAGTCACAGCTTCATGTATTTACTTATTTATTGAGCTGGGTTTGTGTCGTGTGACGGTTTCGGGGTCGCGTGCGCGGCGGTGTCGCCGTTCGTTCCGAGGTACTTTGTGTATTTAATAATCCTAAATGGAGGTCGTGGAGTAGTAGGAGGCGTCCTGCTGTCTGTCAGAAATTTGTAGCCTCTTTCTCTGCTTATTTCTCCATGAAGGTTTGTGTGAGGAATAGAGGAGAGAAAGGGAAGTCCTCTTCTTGTCTCTGTTCCATCTCTGAGGGAGACTCCTGCCGTGGCCTCCAGGAAAGGAACTTCTCTGCCTCACTTTCCACAGCTGTATTAAGGGACTGTAATAATAATACTGACCTACCTCACAGGGATGTGGTGAGGCTTTTCATGTGCAAAGCACTGGGAAAAGTCCAGAGGGATGGATGAGTATTATTATCATCTGGATTTGATGTTTTCCCTTGTCCCCAGACCCCTCAGATGGAGTGAAGATGATCACTTGAAATGACATTTAGGAGCAGCTTTTTCTTACATTGCTTCAGGAAAACAATCTGGAATTCATGGAACCTCTGTCATACTAGAGTTAAATAGAGATGAGGGTTTAAAAAGAATTCAGTTGTTAGGTCAGACTAATGTCAATATCCCTTCTCCAGGTAAAATTCCAGCTTGACTCTTGGTTCCCAAAGGTAAAGCAGGGAGTGGTGATTTGTGGTGGAGCCACAAAACTGTCCTCACATCTCTTAATCTCCAACCTAAATGTATGTTTTAGAGGAGAGTAATTTCTCTTCCCTGGTGGGTAGTTGTGCAGCTTTCAAGCATGATAAACTGTGTGCTCTTTGTTGCAGCTGCTAGCAAAATGGAGCTGTGCCCTTAAGCAGGAAATCTGGACTGTTCTATTTTCTCATCTCTCCAGTAGAGATCCTTAGATTACACCAACTTCCAATCCACATTCTGATCCCACTTTCAATGATCCTGGTAAATATTAAACCTTTTGGGTTTTGACGCAAGGAGAAAAAATCTTCTCTGCTCCAAAGTCTCAAGTGCCCTTGAACCAATTTTAGCATCAGTGACAAGAAAGCAAGAGAAGCAGAAGGCTGAGGAAGTGAAAGCTGACCTCGAGCTGTCCTCCTGGTTGGAGGCATGTTGTTGTCACAGCACATATGTACTTCCCACTGGCCCTATTGCTTGGGAGTTCATTTATCTCAGCTGAAAGGATGCAGTCACTGAGGAGGATCAGAATTTAACCCTTTGTAGAGCAACAAGCAGTCAAATGACAGAAGAATAGATACAGCCACAAAACCAGGAATGGTTGGTTTTCAGGCTGTTTTGTTACTGATTTGTTCATTCCTTCCTTTTTACTTTCTGCAGTTGGTTCCATAACCTGACAAATGCACTTCCTTGCTTAGAGTGGATGCCATCCCTGGTTTGGAAGAAAATTTATTCTTCTCCCACTCATTTGCAGGCTTCAGCTGAAAAACCTTTTTGTGGTGGACTTCAAGATTGTCACAGCCTTTAATATTGACAGTCTTTCACCTGGGGAGACGGTGTGCAGTTGGTGGCTTGGCATCCCAGAAATTTAAAGAATCTGCACATTTCTAACCTGCTCCATGCAAACTCTTTTAGCAGCAACTGTGGTGTGAGTCTGTAGTGGATCCTTTTTGGAGTGTGGTTTCTGCCTCTGCAGCAGGTTCTGAGGGAGGTACTGGAGATTTCAGCCCTGAAACAGCACTTCTGGCAGCTTTAGCTCATGGTGAAACCTCTTGTTCAGTTTCTTGTATTGTGTTTTTGGAAGTTTCAGAGATAAACAGCACTTCCTATTCATTTGTGCTGAGGAGATCACCAGGGTACACTGTTTCTCCAGAGAAGAATGGGTAAAATACAAAATGTGGCACTACAAATCTTCCTCAAAAGTGAGGATCCCATGTCCTCAGCTGGAAGGAACAGTGGGGTCTCTGCTGCCTCTTCAGCCCCTGCTGTACCAGCTGAGTCTTGCAGTGTGAGGGGAGAGCTGGAAACCAACTTTGAAAGCAAAAAACCAGTTGTAAGGAACCAAACAGAAGCACAGGCATTTTACACAGGAGACAGTTTTCTGTCACAGAGAGCCTGCAGCTGGGTGTGACCAGGAGTGATGGGATCCAAATCCTCTTTAAATTTACCCATGGAGCCACTGGATGTGAAAAAAATGTTACAGCCACTCAGTCTGACTCTGCCTGTCTCCTCAGCCAGTACTCACCCACTTCTGCCTTAAGGAAGTACCCTAAAATGCACTCCAGACCTTCTGTCTGTTCTGAGAGATGGTTTATTCAGCTTTATGTCTGGTGTCTGCTCTCACGGGCTCTGCTGTGTGGCTGCAGCAGGAATCTGAGGGATCCAGTTCCTGTGCAGTCCTTCCCACCCTCACAGAGGCCCTGTTTAATTTGGGGCAAATTCTTCTCCCAGTCAAACCTGTGAAACTGCTACAGGATCCTGTTAGGTTTTATGATTCCTGTGAAATGGAGCCAATGCTGAGAGACTCTTTCACAGATGTTACCAAAGAGATAAATCCTGTAGCTGTTGTTCGTCCCAGTTTCTGCTTCCTTTGAAAGGTGAAGTGAAAATGAAATAACCAAACCTGGATTCCATCACAGAATCCAGATTTCACAGGTAAAATTTGATTCTCTTGCCTTTCAAGCCACTTAATGATGTGTTGTTTTTGTCCTGGATGAGGCTGTGGAAGGATGGGTTGAATTTCTCCTTGGTTCTTGCTGCCTTTTCTGCCCTATTTCTGTAACTCCTGCAGGGAAGGGACTGACCCATGAGTTGCTCCTCTGCAGTCACTTTATCCAGTGACTGTTTAACAAAACACAGAAATACATGAACAGGGCAGAGGAGAGGAAGTGTCATGTACTTTTTAGCCATTTCCACACCTGGACAAGTCTCCAGTGGCACTGTCATGAGCATGGCAAGATCTGAACTCTCACCAGGAGCAGTGCAGAATGAAATGGATGTTGCTTTGTGAACCTTAACTTCCCAGTCCTTCAGCAGCAGAGCTTCTGTTGGAAGAGCTGTGATCACTCAACAGCTCTTAGCAGTCCCTTAATTAAAAAAAAAAATAGTATTTAAGTTTTATATTGTGAATACTGTAGTATTTTTTTTATTATTTTAAAACTCAAGGTGTTTTGGTATTACTTGCAAAGTCAAACGAGCAAAGCTTTGCTAATCTCCAAAAATCTAAGGCCATTTAGGTGGCAGGAAAACATGTATATATTGTATTTTTTGTGAATTTCTGTGCTCTTTGTTTACCCAAAGGTTCTGGTTGTATGAAACAGAGATGTGCGGGAGCAGTGCAAGGAATTGACAATGACATTTGAGTTGATGTTGGAAATGGCTGATTTCCTTTAGATGTCCAGGTACTGTCCATTTGCTAATAAAACAGAAGAATTGCAGTGACTTCTCTTGCCTTTTTCTCTGCCCCAAACTGCTGCCCATTCCAACTCCAGCCAGCTGAGACTTCACATTGGAAATGTTTCTTGCTGTTCCTGGTCTCAATGTCTGTGAAAGGGCCACAGCAGCATTTGGCTGAACATTTTATTAACAATGCTTTAGGAGGACTCCCAGAAATGCACAGGCACAGGGTTGGTGTCAGTGCTTCCTGCACTGATAACCTGCCCAGGTGTGTCAGTCCATGGTATTTCCACACCTTCTGCTGTGTCTGTTCCTGGATGACTGTGGAGACAAATGTTTTCTGCCAGCCTCTGGTGGTGGTTGGTTCAGCAGAGCTCTGCCAGCAGCTGAAATCTGGATTTTTCTTTGCTCTGCTGCCTGTTTGCTCCTGAGTGTGCTGTGCTGCAGCCAGAGGATTGTACAGCAGTGCAGTTAAGGGTGGGTTAATTTACAGGGTGCATTCACACTGTGGTACCCACAGGGGCAGGCTGTGATTTCAGGATTTGTGGGAGAAAAGACGAGGCTTTCTCTGTAAGGGTTTGTTTGTAACAGATTTCATTCTCTGCAAAAATAGCTGGGCCTCCATTTCTGCTTTTACCTTGTGTGGGTGAGCCTTGTTCTCCCAGAGCTCTGGATGCCCCCGGGCACTTCTTGCAAGAAAAAGCATTTGCAAAAAGACCATTTACAAATAGCCTTTATGAGGGTGAGATCAATATTTCCGTGCTAAAGATCTGCCAGCAAAGCCAGCCGTGATGCAGGGGTGCTGGCCCATTACAGGGGCTGTTGTTCCTCATCCTTCTAAAATGCACGGGCATTGTTTGGTATAACCACCCCAGCCCAGGAAATCCTGCTGCCGCATTAGGCAATTTCTGGCTCTGCTGGTTTTTCTCTGCAGCAACAGTGAGAGTTGGGAGTTCTCAAACCACCATCTGCAGAAAAGCCTCGGAGCTTGGGGCAAAGCGTTTTGCTTATGGCATGATATTCCAGAACTTCTGGAAGCTGGGTGGAGACTGGGAGCAGTGCTGACCTGCCTGGGAGCCCTGCTGTGTGCACAGCAGATTTCTTGTCGGCCACAGCCCTGGGGAAATCAGACTGGTTAAGTAAGAGCTTGTTAAAACCCGAGTCGTGCTACAAAGATATTTTTGTGCCGTGTTTTGAGCTGCTCGGGGATCGAAACCCCAAATCCCCAGCCCGGTGGGATCCTGCCTATTGTGAGGGGGAGCTGAGCGAGGGTAATTTTTGTCTGTGCCCACCCCAGATATTCACATTTGAGGTTCAGGGTTGTACCTGCTCCCCGTGCAGGAAGTCTGGAGTGGCTCCTGGCTGGGGAAAGGAAGGGGCCTGTGCTTGTGTTGTGTTTTCCAGCGACACAAGTTCAAGTGGTGGATTCTCGAATTAAATTCTGTCCCGTGGTAAGGAGCCAGCCAGCCCTGGATCTGTAATTACACGTCCAACCTGTTCGAGAATTTTTTGTTCGGCCTTTGTAATACGAGTAGCAGCGGGCTTCCGTGGGATGCCCTCGGCACAAACCTCTCGGTGTCAGTCACCTTGTTTTGCCCGGGGCACAAAGTCCGAGAGAGACAGAAAACTTGAAACGTCCTTGCTGCAGCACGAGGCGGGCAGGACCCAGCCTGTTCCTCGGAGCCCGAGCTTTGTGAGCATCACCCGTGCGGAAAACTCGGTCCGCTGCTACCGGGGCAGCTCCGGCCTGATTCCGCGCTGTGGGATGCGTGCGAGGAGCGGAGGGCAGCGCAGCGGGATGCTCGTACGATGCCCTTGTCCCCAGCGTCCCCTCAACGCCTCTCTCCGCCGAGGGTTCCGCCACCCCAGCCCCGCGGAGCCGCCTCTCCCGGCCGTGCCGGGCTCGGGGCGGGGTCGGGGGGCGCGGGGGCCGAGCCTGCGGGATGGGCGGGCCGGGGCGGGCACTGCCAGCCCCGTTTTGCTCGCCATGGCCCCGCCGCCCGCCGCGCTGCCGCTGCCGCTGCTGCCGGCCCTGACCGCGCTCCTGGCCGCGCTCACGGCCGTGCCCGCCGCCCGCGCCGCGCCGCGCTCCATCGGTACGCGGGGGATGGATGGGATGGGGTGAAGTGCGATGGGGTGGGCATCCAGAAGCCCGAGGAGAGGGCCGGCAGCACCGGGCCGCCTCTCTGCCCCGCCGGGGCCGGCACGGAGCGTTCCGCACCTCCGCGCGGCGAAGGGGCTGCGCATCCCTGCATCCCCGTCCCTGCGCATCCCCGTCCCTGCGCATCCCCGTCCCTGCGAGTCCCCGTCCCTGCCAGTCCCCGTCCCTGCGCATCCCCGTCCCTGCGAGTCCCCGTCCCTGCCAGTCCCCGTCCCTGCCAGTCCCCGTCCCTGCCAGTCCCCGTCCCTGCGCATCCCCGTCCCTGCGTGTCCTCATCTCCGCGCGTCCCCCCTGGCAGGCGGCGCTGGCGCTTCCCCACCGCGGTCGGGGGAGCGGCGGGACCCTCGGGGTGCTGCTGACCCGGCCTCTCGCCCGCAGCCGTGGTGGGCGCCGGGCTGGGGGGCTCGGCAGCCGCGTACTTCCTGCAGCAGCACTTCGGGCCGCAGGTGCAGCTGGACGTGTACGAGGCGGCGGGCGTGGGCGGACGCCTGGCCACCGTCACCGTCAACAAGCAGCAGTATGACAGCCGGGGAGGCTCCATCCACGCCCTCAGCCTCCACATGCAGGACTTCGTCAAGATCCTGGGTGAGACTGGGCGTCGCAGTGTTTGAGCTGGGGGGCTGGGACACCCCCGGGCTCTGTGCTTGGGATAACGGGGAGGGTTTCTGCCAGCTTCCCTTGGCACCCCAGGCATGTGGTGATCCCCTTGCTGTCCATGCACCCCTGCTCTGTTGTGCCTTGGAGGGAGAAAGGGATGGATGGGGTGGTCACCGTCAGGGGGTCCTGGTGGTTTTAGTGTTGGGGTGTTGTTCACAAACTCCTCCCAGTCTGTCCCAGTGGACAGCAGCAGCTCCATGAGACACCCACCATGATGTAGCTGGGAACCCTTGGGGTCTCTCATTCTTGATGTTCCCCCATGAACATCCTTGCCTATTTTCCTGCTGGGATGTGTCCAGTGCTGGCCTTTCCCAGGAGCCAGCCAGCCCCAGGGAGGGACAGCCACACGTGGTCCCTGTGCTCCTGCAGGCCTCAAGCACCGGCGGGATGTGGCCGGGAAAAGTGCCATCTTCAGCGGGGAGCACTTTGTCCTGGAGGAGACCGACTGGTACCTGCTCAACCTCTTCCGCCTCTGGTGGCACTATGGCATCAGCTTCCTGCGCCTGCAGATGTGGGTGGAGGAGGTGATGGAGAAGTTCATGAGGTAGGAGCACCTGTTGGGCTGGGGGGATTTCCCTGGCACCGTGGCATCACCGGGTGCCCCCTGCTCCTGTCCGCTCCAGGATCTACAAGTACCAGGCACATGGCTACGCCTTCTCCAGCCTGGAGGAGCTGCTGCGCTCGCTGGGGGGTGAGGCCTTTGTGAACATGACCCAGCGCTCGGTGGCCGAGTCCCTGCTGGAGGTTGGTGTCACCCAGCGCTTCGTGGACGACGTCATCGCCGCCGTCCTGCGCTCCAGCTACGGCCAGTCCGTGCTGGTGCCCGCCTTCGCAGGTGAAGCCACCTCCTCTTGCTGTGTGACACTCCTCGGTGTCCCTTCTGCGGCCAGGCTGTGGAGCCACCCTCGTCTTCCTCTCTGCAGGAGCCATGTCGCTGGCGGGAGCCCAGGGCAGCACCTGGGCGGTGGAAGGAGGGAATAAGCTGGTGTGTTCAGGTTTGCTGAAGCTGACCAAGGCCAATGTCATCTCAGCCAGGGTGACGGGCATCTCCCTGCACAGCTCGGGTGAGCCTGGGCACAGGTGTGGCTCTGGGTGCACCAGGGTGGGAGTTTGGTGGTGGCAGCATGGGAATGCTGTGACTGGAGGGTGTCCTTGTCCTGGTGAGGCATTTGGGAGAGGGCTTGAGGGTCTGTCTTTCTCCCTTTGTCTGATCCAGCGGGGACCCTGCAGCACCTCAGCCCTCACATCCTCGGCCCTGAGGTTGCCCTCCCTCCCTCCTGAGGTTCATCCTGTGACACCTCCACCTGTGGTCCATCCTTCCACCACAGCAGAAGAATATCTGAGGCCTGGAATATGGCCTGTGTTCCCCCAGTCTTCTTTGACCCACTAGGCTGGGGTTCTCTGGAAACATTTTCTCAGAGTCTTAGTGAAGCCTTTCTGCCACCCTAAGGCATCAGCAGCTCTTCCATAACCATCAGGTGCTGTGGTCCAGCACTGGTGTGTACTGGAAAACCAGGGGATGGAGGTCAGGTTGGAAGAAAGAGGGTCAGGGCAGCACCAGCTGGGCCTCAGGGCTGCTCCCGACTGTCCCCTGTCTCTTTTCAGAGGGAAGAGCCCTGTACCAGGTCCACTACGAGAGCACAGAAGGCCAGGGCTCGGCTTTCTACGACATGGTGGTGGTGACAACTCCGCTGCACCCCAGCAGGAGCAACTTCACCTTCGAGAACTTCGACCCTCCCATCGCTGACTTTCCCGGAGCCTTCCATCCCTCCGTCACCTCCGTGGTGCACGGCTACCTCAACTCCTCCTACTTTGGCTTCCCTGACCCCAAGCTGTTCCCTTTCACCAGCATCCTCACCACCGACACCCCCGACCTCTTCTTCCACGCCATGGACAACATCTGCCCCGTCAACATCTCGGCGGCGTTCCGGCGCAAGCAGCCCCAGGAGGCTGCGGTGTGGCGAGTCCTGTCCCAGCAGCCACTGGACAAACACCAGCTCAAGACCCTCTTCAGGTCCTACTACTCGGTGCAGGTGGCAGAGTGGCCGACGTATCCCCGCTACGACGCTGCCAAGGCACTGCCACCCATCGTGCTCCACGAGAACCTCTTCTACCTCAGCGGTGTGGAGTGGGTGGCCAGCTCCATGGAGATGATAGCAGTGGCTGCCAAAAATGTGGCCCTGCTAGCCTACAACCGCTGGCATCAGGACCTGGAGAAGATCGACCAGAAGGACTTGATGCACAAAGTGAAGACGGAGCTGTGACATCCGTGAGGGGTGGTGGGCCAGGAGCTTTGGTGTGGGGTAGCCTAGGGGAGTATTTATTGCCTTGGGGAGGCCAGGGAGGCTGGGACACAAGGGACAAGATGTGTCCCAGTGATTTGAAGGCCTTAGGGAATACAGTTCCTGCCCAGTGTTGCTGTGTCTGTGCCGTGTGCCTCAGTTTCCCTGTTCCCTCCATTGAAAGGAGCCTGTGCCTTCTCCTGAAAAAGGGTCACTGTGTTTGGGAGGAATCTTGAGGGGCTTTCAGGGGCGAGGTTGGCAGGCATTAGCAGCACATAGGTCCCCCCTGAGCTTCCCAGCTTCCACCAGCCTCTTCCTGCCTGCCTTTGCCCTTGGGTAATTCACAGGTAGGGCTGGAGATCCCACAGGCTCTCCCTAACCCTGCTCCTGTGCCCCAGGGATGCAGGGAGGGCTGTCCCAGATCCTGCCAGGTGTTCTGTGTTTCTAGGGGTGTCCAGGCTTGTGCTGGGGGGCAGAAGAGCCTCAGTGGGAGAAGCTGAGCAGGGCAGAGGGGCAGCGTGAGGGGCCAAGGCAGGAGCAGCTCAGACCAGGGCCAGCAATGCACTTTATTGAGACCTCAGAAGCTGTCCAAACCACCAGCAGCTCACCCCGCTCCTTGGACTGCCTGGCCTGGCACAGAGGAACTTGGGGGAGGACTGGGGAGGATCGGGAAGGATGGGAGGGCTGGGAAGGACAGGAGGGCTGGGTGTTGTCAGAGCTGTTGCAGCGATGGAGTGAACAAAGGGAAGTGGGGACTTTGGGAAGGGAGGAGGCCTGATCCTGGTCCTGATCCTCATCCTGCCCAGCCAGAGGGACCACGGGCAGCTGGCTCCCTCTCTCCCCCAGCCTATAGCTGAGCTCCTCCCTGGGGATTTGGGGCAGTGTCTGGGACTGGGTGTCCCCAAGGCAGCTGCTGGAGCTGAGGCTGACGGAGTCTGCAGGGGAATTTTGAGGATCTCTTGCGCAGGGACCTCCCCTCACCCTGATGCCCAGCCAGGTGGCCTCTCCCAAAGGGCTGGGCAAGCTGGGCAAGCGAGAGCAAGCTGGTTAGATGCCCACAGGGAGCTGCAGGGGGTAGCTTTGCAGCGTCAGAAGATGCAGGTGCAGCCCACAGCGATGGTCTCCATCACCATCTGGTACTTCTTGTGGCACTTCTTCTTGCCTGAGGTCCTGTGCCCCAGCTCGGGCGGGCCCGGGCAGAGCGGGCGGCGCACGGGCAGCCGGCTGTAGATGGGAACGCTGGCCATGGTGCGGTCCTCCTGCATGGTGAAGGGGTTGATGCAGCCGGTGCAGAGGCACCGGGCCTCGGGGATGTCTGCTGGGATCCTTGTGGCATCGTGGTTTATCCTGGAGGAGAAGGAAAGCAAGACAAGGCTGGAGAGATGGTGATGGGGGCAGTGGGTGGCCGGGGTGAAATGGGTTCTGCATCGCAGCCTCCAGCAGCCAGCACAGCCCCTGTTCCAAGCTCACCTGTAGGCCCAGGGGGACAGGCTCCTCCGGTTGGACCTCCAGAGCCTCAGGTTCACCTGGCACTTGGCGTCCCCTGGCTCGGAGCCATTCCTCAGCTGGCGCACCATGTCCTGGATGCTGTGCTCGTATTCTGCCATGCTGGTGTAGGGGTCATCTGGGGCCCAGGCCAGGGCAGGGGGGGCTGTTGGTGGCCGTGCCAGGGCCCTTCTCCTGCCCTTGGCTGCCTTGCTCTGGTCCTTGGCCTCGGGAACCAGGACCATGGCAAAGGTGAAGATGCAGAGGAGAAGCTGAGGAGGAAGGAGGATGGTGAGTACCTGCTTGGGTTGCTGGACTGCCATGGAAGGGGAGCTCTCCATCCTCCCAGGGGTCACCAGGTGATGGCAGGACCACAATGGGCAAGACCTGATTTTGTCGTCCTGATGGCAAGACCACATTTGGGCACATACAACGCCCAAAGGCAGTGCTGGCTTGCAGGTGAGAAACACCTGAGGGCAGTTTGCAGGCATGGTGGGCACACGGTCATGATGAGCTCATGTGTGTGGCTGCCCCTCACCCTTGCAGCTGGCAATTTGTGATGCCCAGAATGTCCCTGCCTGAGCTGTGCCCGGTCCCCTCCCTGCCCAGCTGTGTGCTGGGATGGACCCAGCTCAGGCTGTACCTGGGCAGCCTCTGCTTTAAAAGGAGCCTTACAGAGATGAGGCAGTCAAGAATGGGATCTTTATCCAAACCCTCCTCTCCCTCCCTCTGTGCTCTGAGGACGGTGAGAGAGAAAAGATGGTTTTTTCCTTCCCTTCTCCCTCCAGCCTCGCCCGGCTGAGCAGCTCTGCACTGCCACCCGGCATGCTGCCCAGCAGGGAACAAAGTTGCATTCTTTAGTCCTGCTCCCTGCTTTTCACATCCCTGCAGTGGCCCAGACGGCCCCAGCCCCTGCCCGTGGGTGTGCAGTGCCCTGGGGCAGCTAGTGCTCCAGGCCAGGGCTGTTCTCCCTGTCCCTGTCTCCCTGTTCAGACCGTCCAGCTGGCCTGGCGTGGCTTTGCTCTCCCAGGGCTGCTGCATCCTCACCCTGCCAGGCACGGGAGCGATGGCCCTGGCAGGCCACAGCGGGCGCCTCCAAAGCAAATAACCCCAGGTAAACAAGCATGCAAATAATTCTATTAGAGAAGGAAAACGAGGAGCAAGCCCTGAGCTGCCGAGGAGGCACCTACCAGGTTTGGAGCCCGCTCCATGGCCACGGAGCGGTGCCGGCCGCTGTCCTGCAGTGTGGCCGGTCCCTGCAAGCCAGGCAGCTAAAAAGGGAAAGCCCCAGCCCCTGGCTGTGCCCTGCCAGAGGTGTGTCCGGTCCCCAAGGTGCCAGGGAGCCTCGGAGCAGACAGGGCAGGGGGCCAGCGTGGTCTGGGACTCGGCCACCCGTCGCCGCCCCGGGCGCTGGCTCCGCTGGCGGTGGCGACTGTGGTCAGTGGCGGGTCCCCTCTGGAGCAGGCAGTCCTGAGGGGCTCTCTTGGCAATAACATGCTCTGGGGAGGAGGTTTGGGCTCTGATGGTGCCACCAGCATGGTCACAGCCCTGCCTGGGCTGGAAGGACACACGGCTTCTGGGCTGGCGAGCAGGGACAAGCAGGAGGAGCAGAGGTGGCTGTGTCCTGCAAGGTAAGCAGGTAACCTGGAACTGAGAGCCCATTGTCACCTCTGTGCCACCACCGGCAGCAGCTCTGCTGTCTCCAGGTGCCCCCAGACCCTTCTGCCCAGCTATGAGATGATGGTATCCCTGTACCCCTGTCTGTCTGGCCCCAAACCCTTCCCTTTCTGCTGTCCTCCAGCTCCTGCCATGGGGACACAACAGCTGTGCCCGCAGCTGGCCGTGGGTCTGAAGGATGCTGGGTGTTGGTGGGTGCTGCTCTGTCCCCCCGGAGCCAAGCACCGCGGTGCAGGGTGCTGCCGTGGGGGAAACTGAGGCACGGGGTTGCTGGGCTGTAATTCCCCGTCCAGGGGTCAGGGGCTGGCACTGCACCTCTGCTCTGGGCTGTCGCTGTCCCTGCGGTCAAGTTCCACGCGATGGTGCTGTCCGCCACGCGACCGCTCCCAGCTCTCCGTCCTTCCCGTCCGCATCCCTCCTCCTCTCCATCCATCCCTCCCTCCAACCCTTCCTCCATCCCTCCGCCCCTCCATCCCGCCCTCCCTGAATCCCTCCCTGCATCCCTCCCTGCATCCCGCCCTCCATCCCTCCCTGCATCCCTCTCTCCTCCCCTCTCTCCTCCCCTCCAGCCCCAGCCGCAGGAGGATGCCCGGCGCTGTTCCCCACGCTCCCGGGCAGCAGGCTCTGCCCTGCTCCTTTGCTGGCAGCGCTGGATGTTTCCCTTCTCCTCCCACCTCACTGTGCATCCCCAGGGATTTGAAGGCCCTTGAGCTTTGTAGGGCAGAGGGAAATTTCCAACCTCCTTTTCCCAGTCCATGAGCTGTGCCTCTAGAAAACCCCATAAATAGGGTAAAGGTTTCTGCACCCCCAACTCACATTGTCCGACTCCTCCTGCCAGCCCTGGGATGCAGCAGGGAACAGTCTGGCTACTTCCAGCCCGGGTTAACATCCCCAAGGACAGCCCCAGCACAGCATTTCAGAGGCTTTGCTGTCCCCTTGGCTGAGATCTGAGCGCAGAGTGTCCCGTTTGTCACCTCAGGACCTGCCAGAAGAGCCCTGCAACCACCTGCCTGTGCTTCAGGAGCACGGCAGCACCCTGCCTTTGGTCACCAGCGTTTTTTGGGGTGCTAGGCCAACCCCTACTTGCACTTAGCCACTTAACCCCCAGTTCTGGCACCCCAGAAGGGTTGGTGGCAGCCCCGGGGCGCCTGCGTGTGCCGCGGCCGCCTGCGTTGTGTCAGCGCTCGGCAATGCTGTTTACACATGAGAGAGGCGCAGAGGCATCTGTGCCGGCAGCCAATTACCCAGTTTTGATCTTTTTTGGTGAAAAGGAAACCAGGCCTTTTCAGACATGGCCAAATTTGATAAGCTGGGGGAGGAGGGGGCGGGCGAGGGAGGCTTTTCCCCACTGGCCTCGCCTGAGGGAAGGTGTTGGGATGGGGAGGCTGGGTCCTCCCTGTGCCCATCCTGGCTGCAGTGCCATCCCTGAGGGAGCAGGGTGTGCTGGGGTTGGAGTGCTGGAAAGCCCCCTAGGGCTCTCCTGGGTGGGGGTTTCTCGGAGGCGAGAGGAGAGGAGAGGAGAGGAGAGGAGAGGAGAGGAGAGGAGAGGAGAGGAGAGGAGAGGAGAGGAGAGGAGAGGAGAGGAGAGGAGAGGAGAGGAGAGGAGAGGAGAGGAGAGGAGAGGAGAGGAGAGGAGAGGAGAGGAGAGGAGAGGAGAGGAGAGGAGAGGAGAGGAGAGGAGAGGAGAGGAGAGGAGAGGAGAGGAGAGGAGAGGAGAGGAGAGGAGCTCTCAGGTTTTGTACGTGCTCATCTGTCACCGCTTTGCCACACAGCCATGGGGAATTTGGGTGGAGAGCAGGGCCTGGACATAGGGAACAGGGATCCAAATGGGGCAGGAGAGGCTGTGAAGAACAGCTCCGCCTGTGTTTATTTACCAGATAACCCTCATGAAACCCACCCCAGCCCAGGAGATGCAGGGCATCCGTGTCATGCCACACTCGTGCTTGGCAGCAGGGATGAGCCGGGCAGGGATCGTGTGGCAGAGCACACCACGGGGACTGCAGGTGAGGGAACGGGGGGAAGTCAGGCCACAGTTCCACGCTGGCAGCAAATAGCTTTGTGCAGTTTCCCACCAGCAGGAATGTCCCTGTAAGAGTGGGAGCTGCTGGTGTGGGGTCTGCCCCTCCATCTGCACAGGGCAATGGGCAGCATCACTGTTGGTGCCCACTCTGCAGGGCATGGCCACTTCTCCAGGCACCAGGCTGCTCCAGAACCCAGCTCCTCATGGGGTTTGCGAGGCCCCAGCACACCTGAGCACACACCCACCCTGGGGCCAGACAGGCGCGTCTGGCAGGAGGCTCCAGCACCGCCTCACCCCTATCTCTGTGTGAGCAACATTTTCCACTCATCAAAGGAAAGCTCCAGCGAGCTGTCCTGGCCAGAGCCAGCTCTGTGCCGTGGTGGGAGGAGGGTCAGGCCTGGGGGCCTCCCATGTCCCCCCAAAACCCCCCTGGCAGGTAGTGCTGGCCCAGCCAGAGCACGGAGCTCACATCCTTATTTGCACAACGGCTCCAGAGATGCCTGAGCCAAAAAGGCTTATTTTAAGCTTGCTGGAAAAAGAACATTGTTTGGTGGGAATTAAATCTCCCCATTCTCAAAAAAGGGAAAAACAAAAAGTGCTTAATTCTGCCGGCTCCTGCCATTGCATAAACACAGAGACACAGCACGGCTGGACAGGGCGGCCAGGAATTTGTTGCTGGCATCGAGAGGGATGGGTGCTCTCCTTCCAGCTGCTGCTGTGGGACAAGAACCCATCCTCTTCTGTGCCCCTGTTGTCCCAGAAGCCCTCCTCCTAGCAGGATGGGAGGGAGGGAAGGGGAATTGCCCCACTGTGGTGCCAGGGTGTGGTGGGCAGGAGGGGTGAGCACGCTGGCAGCCCGAGGTCTCGCTGCCCGGGGCTTTTCATCACTGCACAATATTATTTATACAGCCCTAATCCAGCTCTCCCGGCAGCTTTTCTGCCTCCCCGGGCGGGGAGCTGGGTGATGCTCGCGGCTGTAAATCACACCCTTTGGATCGCACGCGGCAGATAACAGATTTGGGCCAGATTCTGGCCAGATTCGGGCCGGATTTGGGCGTCGGGAGGCAGAGCTGAGCCGGACTCTCTTCTGAGGCTGGGGGACAGCAGCACCCCGGACAGGAGGCTGCGGGGGGACCGGAGCCAGGCGGGTGGAGCGGGGGAAGATGCGCGTCCGGCGCATCCTGCGCTGCCCCTCCGGTACATCCATCACCCGCCCGGCGTTTACAGCACGGCGCTGCTGCTTTACACGATCCAGACGCGCAGGTTCCTCCTGGCCCGCTCCTCTCTTGCCTTTTGTTTTCTTTTGCCTCCTGCTGCTGGAGACAGAATACCTGATGGAAAAAGCCTGCTCTGCCGCTCCCCGGGCTGGAAAAACGCCCCTTCCTTCCGTCCCTGCCCGGGGCTGGTGGCCGCCCCGGTGCCTCCCTGCACTGGTGCCCCGTGTCTGGTCTCTGCTGGTGGCACTGGGGGAGGGCTGGAGGGGCAGACCCTGGTCCCAGCGAGCCCCTCTGGGAGCTCTGTGTGGGTCAGTCATGTTCCCATAGGACAGAGGGAGACAGAACCATGGTCGCCTCCAGGCTGGGAGGCTGCAGGGACCGCTGAGGCACTACCTGGCCGTGGGTCTCCTCATCCTGCCTGGCCACATGCCCTGCTGCCTCCGTGACCCCTGTGCTTGTCCTCTGACCTTTTCCAGCCTGTCCTGCCTGTTCCCCCCTGCTCACCAGCACACAGCATGTGTGGGCAATGCTGGTTTTCCAAATAATTCTGTTTTCTTTCCCCCTGGAGCCTAAAGCAGTCGGACACCAACCTCTGAGTGCTTTGGAGGGGTGGCTTCATTTTGTGCAGGATTGCAAAGATGAGGCTGTCCTGTCAGGGCACCCTCTGCGTCCCAGATCCAGGCTGGAGGAAGGGCTGGTCCTTCAGCCCCGTGTGAGACACATTGAGCAGCCTGGAGCCATCCCCACCACCTTCCCTGCAAGGCCAGGGGGCTGGAGGATGATCCCAGGGATGTGCTGCCAGGAAAGCAATGCCCTCTGGGTCTCTGAGGAGAAAGGCTCTTATTTGAAGGGCTTTGGTGGCTTTTTCTTGTGGGCAGGAGTCCAAGTTCCCAGTTCTCAGGGCAAGGTGAAGGGTGGATATAAGTGGAAACCTCAGCAGTGGCACTGATGTCTGTCCTGAAGAGCTGTGATCAAGCCAAACTTCTCTCCGTGTCCCTGGGCAAGAGATCCCATGCAGGGACCCTCAAACTGCTGGGGAATCACCACCAGGTGGGAACTGGTGGCTTGAAGTCTGAGCAGACAATCTCCTGCCCTGCTCCCCATTCCCTGCTCTTGCGTGCTGCAGTCCAGGGAGGGAAGGGATTTACAGGGCAGCACTGGCCAGTCCTGAAGGTCACCTTCAGAGCTGCTCCAGCCCAGCTCACCCATTAATCACTGTCCTGCCCCAGCAAGGGGGTGACAGAGGCAGGGGCTGCAATAATATACGAGCTGAGAAATGCCCTCCTGCCCTCCAGCAGCCCCTCTGATGTCGGGCAGCAGATGAAAAGGTTCTAAATTTGGTGTGTTTGGATGTTAAGAGGGCTTGTAGGAGAACAGTTTCTCCTACCACGTTCCAGGCTCTCTTGGGAAGGTGGGAGCAGCCCAGGGGCTCCCTTTCCATCGCTGCCCTGTGGTGTCACCCCTTGTGCAGCCAGTGGTTCCCTCCCCACCTGCCTGGGACAGAGCTATCACTGCCACTTGACCCCTGCCCTTACACCCAGCCAGAGAGGCTGGAGGTCAGCAGGAGGTGGGAAAAAATGTCACTTTTGTGGAGATACTGAAACTGAATCTGTGGTGAGGAAGGATGGCTGGGCAGCATCTTAGTGAAGGAGTAACAAAAACAAACCCTCGCCAAGGAATCCTGCTTTGCCCCAAATGTTTTTCTTATGGAGTTGTAATAAGACAAGAGCTGTAAAGATAGTAACCTCCTAAACATTACCTTATTAAGGCTTCTCAGAAACCACAGGGCACGACCCCTCTGGGTCATGGAACAAGAGCGCAGCATCCAGCGAACAAACAGAGGCTAACGTTACATTTTTCACTTCATTTAGGGAACCTGGTTTCTAATTATAGTGTTTGTTTAATGGCAGCCCTTGGTTGTGCCTCACTCACAGCCAGCCCCCCGAGAGCAGAGGGAGATCAGAGGGAGAGGGCTGGGAGATCTCCCTGCTGGCTCCCAGGGTGTGGGATGGGGATGGAACTGGGGAGAGCGATGGGTTTGGGGATTGGAAGCAGTGAGGGAGGGTCTGTGCCCAGGGAGAGCCCCAGCGTGTCCTGGGGACATCCCACAGGTGCTGTCCCAGCTCAGTGCAGTGCAGCAAGGTCGTCTGCAGCAGGGGAAGGGGATGTCCTGCTCTGGGCTGTGCTCTGTGCAATTCCCGTTGCAGTTCGGTGAGCCTGGGCTCATCTCCGCCCTGGCGACAGTGGGCAGACCTGCTGGGAGCTTGGCAAAACCAAGGCTTGTGCTGCCAGGGGCCGCTGCATCTCTGTGTGTGCAACAATTATATATATAAAAAAAAGGATTGTTTTCTTTTTCCCAAGCAGCCCCTGGGAAGTGCTTTATAATCCTGGCCAGGTATTTTGCTGGTGGCTCTGGCTCCTCAGAGGCCACCAGATGCCTCTCTCTGCCAGTTCTGGGCATGCTGCTGGCAGATCCAGGCAGTGCTGCTCCCATCCCTGCTCTCCTGGCAGCTTCCTGGTGCCTCATCCAGCACAGGCTAGTTCCCTGCTTCTCCTTTCCTGCAGCTGCCAGGGCAGCTCCCTCGGGGATGAGGGATATCCCTGGACACACACAGAAGTGCTGAGGGGATGCTCAGCTCCTGCAGCAGTGGCTCTGGTGCTGAGGTGGTGCCTAAGTCTGGGGGGAGCCTCAGGGATGCCAAGCACGCCACACCACCCCTGTACAAAACCTGAAATAATGGCAGAGAGGCCTTGGACCTGTTTTGGGGGCTGTCCCAACAGGCTCAGAGGTCCGAGGATGGTAGGAGCACTCTCTGGGATGTGTTTCTGCTGCAAGTCCTGCCCTGCCAGACTCTTACTCCACATTTGTCCCCACCGAGGTTACAGCAACCACTGTGCCTGTGCCTGTGCCTGGCTCAGGATCAGCCTCCTTCCCATGAGCTAGGACCCTCTGATGGACATGAGAGCCCAGGACCCAGCTCTGCTCTCCCTCGGGGAACGTCACCACCTTGGAAAGCCAGAGTTGAAGCTGTGTCCCTGTGCTCTCCCTCAGTTATTTCATGCAGCAGCTGCAGAGCTGAGCTCCGTGCTGGATTCACAGCCCCATATCACCCAGGCAGTGCCCAGAGCAGGGACAAACTCCTTCCTTGCCACACCAGGGGCTGATGGAGCAAAGGGTGAAAGCACTCAGTGCTGGGTGTTCCACACCCCAGGGGCCCCAGTGCTGGCTGGAGGCCATACATGGACTCTCAGGACCAGGAGGGGCTGGGCCCGGTGGTGGAGCTCCCACACAGGATCCCTGTGCTCCTGGGACCTGGGAAAGACCCACATGGAACCAGCCCTACAACCCCAACCCTGCCACCACCACCCCACAGGGATCCCGTCCCTGGGGATGCTCAGGGGATCGCATCCCTGGGGAAGCCCAGGGGATCCCATCCCTGGGGATGCTCAGGGGATCCCATCCCTGGGGAAACCCAGGGGATCCCATCCCTGGGGATGCTCAGGGGATCCCATCCCTGAGGACGCTCAGGGGATCCCATCCCTGGTTGCACTCAGAGGATCCCATCCCTGGGGATGCTCAGGGGATCCCATCCCAGAGACCTCACCCTGGACTCCCAGCAGAGCCCCAGAGCTGCTGCAATGTCTTTTTTCCCAGGCCAGATGGAGCTTTTCAAAGCCATTGCAGTCACGGGACCCCTCCAGCCAGACCAGGGACCGTCTCCATTTCCTCTGCTGGCCGGCTCCCCGTCACCGTCCAGCCCTGCTGAACCCCCTCCCCACGGGCAGTGGGATGTGAGTCCCCCCCGTGCACCATGCCGGGAGGAAGTGCGTTATTCCAAACAACTTTCTCCGGCCGGGATGGCCCCAGGTTCCCAGCCCTGGTCCGCTCTCCTCCCCCTCTCTTCCCCCAACCCTCCTTCCCTCCTCTCCCCCTCTCCGCCTTAATGACTTCCACATGGGCCTCTGGCAGCCTGAGCCAAACCTCCCAGCATTGTCTGAAATCTCCAAATTTAGAAGAAATATGAAAATTGTCAAGCGGCCCTTCCTTAGGGGGTAAAAGCAACACAGGCCCTGGCGGTGGCGGTGTCCCCACGTGATGGCCCCCCAGCCAATGGATCCCCACAGCACCCCTGACAGCGCTGCCCGCCGCGGCCTGGCCTCCCCCGCCAGCTCATATAAGGTAAAAACAAAAAGGTTTTTCCAGCTTCTCAAGAGCCCGCGAGGAGTTTTTTGCACCCAGAGCTCCCATTCCGGCACGCTTCAAAAAGAGCGGCGCGGCGCGGCCGGGGTGGCAGTGGCGGGTTGTGGTGTGCCAAGAGGAGGTGACGGGCACGTGGCCGTGTCCCCATGGTGCCATGGGGCAGCTGTGGGGTCGCAGGTAGGTGGCTGAGGATGGAGGGAGAGGGAGGGGGTAGGGGTTGGGTGTGTGGGGCAGTGGGGATGGAGAGGTTGGATCTCTGGTGGTGTGGGAGCTTTGCCCGTTTGGAAAACGCCTCCAGTATCCCCCTGTGCCAGCCCAGCAGCTCTGGGGAGGTGAGTGGAGCACAGCTAAGAGCAGGGAAAGCTGCTGGGCACTGAGCTGGCCAAAGCCTCCTCAGGGTTAGGGGATCCTGGGCAAAGGGGTTCCCCAAAAATCTGTCCCTATAGCTCCGTCCTGGTGCTGGGTTGGTGGGGCTCGCCCAGCTTTTCAGATGTGGGGATGGAGGAGGAGTTGCTGTCTGCTCTGTGGATATATGGGATGGAAAAACGGGGAAGCCAGAGGTGAGCCCAGGCAGGTGGGCTCCTCACACAGCGGGGACATGGAACCCCTGCTTGGCTCCTCTGGTCGCCTGTGCTGCTGCCGCTTTTGGGAAAACGAGCTGGGGAGGGAATGGGGCTGGAGCTCAGTGTTGGGAGCTGGGAGCATCCTGCTGCTCATGGCTTTTGGGACTCTGGGGTCCCCCAGCCTGTTCCCTGCCTCTCCCCCTCCTCCAGGAATGGCTCTAACTGGACATTATCCCAGCCAGGGGCGTTTTCCTGGCTCCATCTCTCTCCTGGGGAATGGTGGCTGCATCCTCAAAGCCCCAGAGTTGCAGTGGTGGCTGCAGAGTGTGTGAGTGACTCTGTGTGGGTCAGCAGCTGAGCGTTGTCCTGGCTGCAGGGGAGGGGAGCAGGTGGTGGCCAGAAGGGCTGATGGCCTCACAAAGGCTCCCCGGGCAGTTTCTCCTCCCTCAGGGCTGCCTTTGTGGGGTTTATGGCTGCCTCTGTGCTCTTGCTCTGCTCCCAAAACACCGGCAGTGGCTGTCCCCTCCCAGTGGGTCACCTGGGGACACTGTGCCCGGTGGCAGCAAGGTGCCATGTCCTCCTGCCTCCTTCCTCTGCGGGGGTAACCTCAGCACAGCCAGGGCACGGTGCCATCCCTGAGGGTACAGGTTCTGTGTGGGCTCTGTGTCCCTCTGCAGTGGGACAGGGACAGTGACCAGGGCACTGCAGCCTCTCAGGGCAGCCGTGGCCACCACTGTCCCTGTCTGTCCCCACTCTGCTGCTCCTCAAGAGACTCCCTCTGTTGCTGGCTGCTCCTGGGGAAGTTGAAGCATCCTGGCACTGGGATGCTTCACGTGGGATTGGAGACCACTGGTGGGGTATGAGCTGTGTCCCCATCCCAGTGGCAATGTCCCTGGCACAGGGCTATCCTGCCTGTGGCCAGCCTGGCTCCCCAGACCCCGTGCACCATCCAGGGAGCCTTCCAAAGGACAGGGGAATTGCCTCCCCACCAACAGCTGGTGGGAGAGAAGTCAGCTTCCAACAAACACAGGCAGACGCCTCCGCCAAAGATTTCCCAAGCAGTTATCAGCAGGAATTCGGGAAAGGCTGTGTCTAGACAGGCTGCAGCTCTGGGTGGCTGCTGGATAGAGTGGCATTTCCCTCCACGCTTGTCAAGAGAGAGTCTGCAGATGATTAAGAGCCCTTTTATTCCTCTTGGTCTCCTTTTCTGTCCAAGAACTACGCTTGTCCCTGATGAGGCTTTTCCAAGGCTCGTTCCTCCACAGTGCCAGAGTAACCTGCCCTTGGTCCTCCCTGGCATCCTGCTCCTCTCCTGGGGCTCAGTGGGAAGAGCCAGTGCTCGGTGCCTGGTGGATCACCCTGCTCCTGGAGAGCAGGGCTGGGATGAGTTGTTCCCTCAGCCCACGGCTCTGCTGCCTCCTGGTCAGTGAGAGCTGTGACAGCTCTGCCCATGGCAGGTGCCGTGCCGTGCCGTGCCGTGCCGTGGCAGGGTGCTGGCAGTGGTGTGACACACACAGGAGCAGGGGCTGTGCCAGGCTGGGGACCCAGCTGTCCCCAGGGCAGCTCCAGCACCTGAGTCTGTGCGGGGCAGAGGCAGCCACAGCTCAGCGATGAGGCAAGAGGCTGAAATCTGAGCTCTGGAGCTGTTTCACCATGCCCTGACCTTGGCTGGGAGCGCAGAGGAGGCGATGGGAGCAGATCCTGCACAGGGGAGGGCTCCAGCTGGGGCGGGTGAAGCCCAACTCGTGTCCTGAAGGCCAGTGGGTGCTGGGGATGCTCACTGCTCCTCAATCCCAAACCCCTTTGCCTGCCCAGGACTGTATGTGTTCACTGGGCTCATCTCAGCCCTGTCTCAGCCTGGGTGGTGGGAATGTGTAGCCTGCCCACTCTGGGGATGCTGGGGGAACTGGGGCAGTGTGTGCCCACCAGCAGCACACGCCAGCTGGGCACTGGGAGGCCACAGGGGAGGAAGGTCTCCTCCTCCTGTAGTAGCCACCAAAGTGGTCACTGGCTGGGAGTTGCTGATGCTCCCCCAGCCCTTGGGGTGCTCCGTGTCTCTGGCTCAGGGCAGGGACAGCAGGGACAGCCACTGGCATGGTCATGGAGACGAAGGGCAGGGGCTGGAGGCAATCTCCATGCAGAGCCAGTGCCTGGGCTGAAGCTGCTGGGTGAGGTGAGGGCTCAAGCGGCTTTGTACTGCTGGACCAGCTGGGGACGGTGATGCTGTCCGTGGGGAGGGGGACTCTGGAGGGCTGGCAGGCCCATGGGCAGCCCTGTGGCCCCACTAGGTACACAGCGTGGGTGGCTGTCAGCTGGGGAGGTGACAGACGTGTGTGTGGTCACCCTGCCCAGGCTCTGCTTGAGGTGGCACATCCAGCTAGGAGCTTCTGAGCAGCAGCATCTTTGCTGTCCCACGGTCACTGAGACCTGGTGCGTGCGGTGCTGGAGCTGCGGGGGCTGGACAAGGTGCAGGAGGTCCTGGGGACCAGCCCTGCAGGGCACCAGGGCCACCTCCCCCAGGGGATCTCGGGGGGCTCAGCCCTGCCTGGCTCTGTGCTGGGATGGGGTGTGACAGTGCCAGGGTGTGGTGGCAGGGACCGGGATGTGCTGGCAGTGCTGGAGGCTTCCCACTCTGGACCAGCAGGATCTGTAGGAGCTGGCTGGTGCTGTCCCACTCTTCAGGGACACCCCTGCCTTGGTGGCAGCACAGGGCCATGGGCAGCTGTGCCAGGACGAGCAGCTCCCCTTGCACAGGGCCTGGGAATGGGGCTGCGGGGTCTGATGTGCCAATTGTGGGGCAGATGCTCACCAGTCCACCCTGGTCTGGCTGTGGGACCAGCTCAGTGGCTGCTGGTATTGAGGACAGTGTCTCTCTCCCAACTTGGCCTTTTTAGCTGGGATCCCTCACTGCAGATTTGTCTTTCTTTTTTCCCCTCTCCTTTTTCAACCTTATTTTTTAAATTTCATTTTGATTCTTCCCCACCTCCAGCCCCACAATTCCTGCCAGAGGCTCTGCAGGGGAACGATGCCTGTTACACCAGTCCTGGTGCAAATTTTTTGCTCCTTGTTTTTCCATATCTCATCTCCTGAGTGCTGGGAAGTTCAGCCATTTAGAGCATTTTATTTTATTGTCTTTTACTGTTTAGATGGCTGGGCAGCAAGCAGGGCTGGGAAAGCTGGGAGCCTGTGGAGGGGGATGTGGATTACAACCTGCAGAGATAAGGTGATAGAGAAGCAGCCAAAGTTGTGGCAGCTTAAGGAGCACGCCATGGCTGTGCCTTTGCTCCAGCTCCAAGTTCTGGGAATCTCCTGCATGCCCACCATGCCAGGTGCACCTTCAGCAGCTCCACCAGGTGTCCTGCTAGAGTGGGGTGAGGAGCAGAGCCCAGGAGCAGGGAGGATGCTGGAGCAGCTCCCCATGCAGCTCAGGAACAACGTCAGTGGGGAGCCCTCCCTGTGGAGCTCTGGGTTCCCACCAGCCCTTCCCAGAGCAGGCTGGAGGCCAGTGACGTGCTGGCCTGTCCCCTCTGGGACTTCACCCCTGCACCACTTCCTGCAGGCCGGGAATGTGACGTGTAAACAAAGTGGGAAGGCTGGTGCTCGGCTGGGCTCCCACGCTCTGTGTGCCCCAGGGCCAGCCCTGGCCCCAGGGGCATCCCCGTGCCCCCAAAACACCTTCCAGGGCTGGGCTGGGGAGTGGGCACGGGATTGGGGATGGGGAGCAGATCTGGGGGGAGGAAAGCAGCCAGGGATGGGGAGATGGTGACCTGAGGGTCGGCAGCAGCAGCAGGGAAGAGCTGAGGCCGTGGGAATGGCAGTGAGCAGGCTCCTGTGTGCCTTGGCTCTTCCATGGCTTCTTCCAGACACCAGTCCCTGTTCTGCTGCTCCTCTCCTTCTGGAGACTCCTCACCCCCAAGCCAGAATCTGTAGCTGGAGGGTCTCGGCCACTCACCACAGCACTGGCACCGGTGGACAACCAGTGGCACCAGTGCACGGCAGAACCGGGCACAGTGGTGGCCAGGCAGGGACAGTGGGGTCAGTGTCCTTCCCTGGGGTGACAAACAGGGAGCTGGCAGAGGCCTCGTTTGCCCCTGGACTCCCTCCATCCATCCATCCATCCATCCATCCATCCATCCATCCATCCATCCATGCCATTCCATGCCATGCCATGGCACCACCAGCAGAGCAGAGTGTGCAGGATCCCAGCTCTGCAGAGACACCAAATGAGGGGATTTCTCCCTCGCTCTGGCCCCACAAACCAGATGCTCTCTCCCCTCTGCACCCATCCCCTGCTTGCAGCCCCCCCAAACCTGCTCCTTTGTTCTTGGCATTATAATTCATCCCAGCAAAGCCCAGCGAGCAAGAGCAGCATCCCCCTGGGCCCCCTTGGCTCGTCCCCAGCAAGGGAGATGGGGGGAGATGGGGGCCGCTCAGGCTCCAAATTCTCCTTTTTGACCATAAAAGGCCAGGCACGCAGCCCCGGCAGGAGGATGGGAAAGGGAAGGCAGAGCTATTTATAGCTGAGCATCAGGACCTCAGCCTGAACTCGGGGTTAATCAGCCTGTGACCAGATTAGGATCTCCCCTGGCCCCTCCATTTTCTCATAAACCTTTGATTTAATACCAGCGCTGGCGAGGGAGGGAGGGAGGGAGAGAGGAGGCTCCTCTCCTCTGTGGTCTGTGGGGGACAGGATGGAGATGCTGGGAGAGCTGGAAGACCCCAGTGGGAAGGAGCACTGGAGCTGTCCTGCCACCAGCTCGTGCTGCAGAGTGCCAGGGAGCAGCATCCCCATGGGAATGCTGCCTGCACAGACCCAACAGTCAGCAGGACCTGCCCTGGGGTCAGCCCCTTAAATTTCTGGGGTTGAGTGAGTCCTTCCAGCAAGGGCATGTTCTCCTATATGATCCCAGTCCTCAGCACCCGGGAAGGGCATCTGAGGGGGTTCTTGGGCAAGATTTACCTTGCCTGGTGCTACCTTGGTGGTGGTATCAGGGCTGTTTGGGAAACTGATGGATTACAGCTTGTCTGGGGCAGTGATGGGGTTCTAATGGCTGGTGGAGATCAGGATTTTGAGGGGCAGGAGGATGGGAAAGTGCGTTTGCATGGGATGGAGCATCACCCAGTGCCTTCCACCCTTCAGAGAGCGGGGAGCTGCTCACAGCAGAACCCTCCGGGCCAGGGGGCTCAGGCATCCCTGAGGAGCCCCAGCCTGGCTGCGCAGGGCTGGGGAATTTCAAGGAGGAACAAATCCCAAGTGTTATTAAAAAAGGACATTTCCTGCAGTGGAGGCCTGCCTGGAGAGGGGAAAGGGCACTGTGTTGTAACCAGGGGAGGGCCGAGCTCTGACTCAGCCCAGAGCTGCCGGGAGCAGCTCGGGGTGGCCACAGAGTTCTCAGAGCACTCGCCCACTCCTCTGGCATCACCAGCAGCAGCAGGGGACACGCAGGGACACGGCTCGGGACAGGCGAGGCCGGAGGTGAGAGGCGGGTCGGGAATGGGCAAAGCCAGCAGAGCTGCTGTGGCCGTGGAGGGTGCCAGGGGATCTCTCCTGTCATGCCCGGGGCACCCTCTGGACACCCTGAATGGGTTGTGGCAGTGGCTGGTGGATCCCCATGGATCCAGGGCCACGTTCTAGCCGTTTGTCATTCTGGATCCTTCCAAATCCATGTGGCATGCTCAAGTGAGATGAGCAGCCTGGGGCTGTGGCTCTCCTGGCTCAGGGGACACTGGTGTCCCTCACGCAGAGGTGGCCCAGCAGCAGTGGGAGTGTGGTGGCCAGTGGCATGCTGATGGCAGTCGTCTTTCCTTGGGAATTTGGGAGAAAATCGCGAGTGGAATCAAGGGGGGCAGGGCAGGCCCTTCAGCGCTGGGTTTTGTCCCATTTTGGGGACACTGAAGGGAGGATTGGGGTGTCTGTCTGCCCTGACACCCTCTGTCGGGCAGCCTGGGTGAGCTGTGCAGATGTTTTGCCTCCATCCCGGCGGGATGCTCAGCCCAGCGCATTCCTCCAGAATTTCTCGGCGTTTCTTCCCCCTCCAGCACTGGAGGACTCCCCCTTGGGACGGCAGCTGAGCTCTCCCAGCCCTGCACCACGGGGCAGACAAAGTTTTGTCCTGTCTTTTCCCACCAGGCGATGATGGCAGGGGAGGACAGGTCACCCCACACACCTGGGGGACCTGGAAGTCACTGCCAGGAGAGAAGCTGTGTCCCACACCTGCGGGCTTTGGGTACACAGGGCTTTGAGCAACAAAGGGAGGATTTTGAGTGACTGTTGTAGGGTTTGTGGTGTGCACAGAGTTGTTGGCATTGCTGTTCTCAGATCCAGGGGGTGCTGAGCACCCAAAGGGGCCCCACAGCAGCTGCCCAGGACAGGACCCAAGAGCTTGTGGCTCCACACTCATCTCTTCACCGCTTGCTCACTGCCATCCTCTGTGTTTTACAGACTCAGCTGTGGCTGTCCCTGGGCTTTTGAAGCTGCTGAACACACGGGAGGATGGTACAGCCCCCGAGATGGCCACCAAGAGAGTTGGGCAGAGCTGATGTGCCACACGGGCACCACCGTGGGCCCTTTCCTGGGCACAGGCAGGGACAGCCATGGGCTTATTTTCTGATCCTGCCCAGTCATGAAAAGGGGACTGGATCCCAGGAACTGGATCCCAGAGGATGGATCCCAGTACAGGGATCCCAGGGGCTGGATCCCAGGGGCTGGATCCCAGAGGATGGATCCCCAGGACTGGATCCCACCACAGGGACCCCGGGGCACACAGCAGTGCCGCACACTGCTCCTGCAGAGCACACAGCAGCCCTTTCCTGGGGATGTGCAGGGGGCCAGACGGAGGCTCTGCAAAGGCAGGAGGGTCCCTGCAGCACCTCCCCTGCTTCTGGGTCCCTGTGGCTGTTGTCACACTTGGCCAGGGCTCAGGGCTGGCCTGGCCATGGCTGGTACAGAGACAACCCCTGGCCAAGGCTGCTCCCAACCTTCATTCCTGAGCAATGGATGCTGCAATCTTGGGGCTCCACAGGGCTCGTTCCCCCACTCTTTCCTCCCAAAGGAGCCCAGCCCAGAGCACGGGGTGGTTCCTGCCCCGGGTCCCAGCTGGGTGCACGTGGCCGGGGGGCTGGGCCGGATGCAGGGGCTAACAGCAGAGATGCAGCATCTGCTTCTCATCAGGCTGCTGGGGCTGTGATAGATGGTCTGTTTATCAGCTTCAGCCCTGCTCAGGATGTTAGTGTTCGCCTGAGAAAGATATTTTGGGCTCGGCCGCTCCCGCCATCCTCCCTCGCCTCCTGCTTCCCCCCGGATCTTTGCTCTCCAGGCCAGGTGGGCTGAAGCCTGTCCAGACCCATGGGAGGAGATCCAGGGAGCTTCTGTCTCACAGCCCCTGGTTCTTGCCCATGGGAAGGGCTGGGCTTGGCTCTGCCAGCCTGGGAATGGATCAGGCCAAGGTTTGAGCTTGGAAACCCAAGGTGCTGGCCAGCTGCAGGCTCTTCTGGGGACAGGGACAAGGACAAGGGTGGGGAAGGACAGCAGGAGCTTTCACACACTCCTCATCCCCAGGGTGGGGAAGAGGGAGGGAGGGATGTAGTGTGTGCCACCCACAGCCCCACACTGTCCTGTTCGCCCCCCATCACCCTGCCCAGCTCTCTGGGGAGATACATTTTGGATTTAGAGGCAGCCCCACTACGTACCCATCCCCTGTCCCTATCCCTCTCTGTCCCTGTAGAGCTGAGCTACCCAGCCCAGGCCTGTCCTGCCACCATGCTGGGGACATGGGCACACAGCTCTGGGGACATGGGCACACAGCTCTGGGGACATGGGCACACAGCTCTGGAGGCTGGGGACACCTCTCTTTACCTGCACCCAGACACAGCCTGGCCACGTTCCCACCTGTGGCCACGCAGCGAAGGGGAGCACAGACGTGTTCATGTCTCCCAGCCCAAGGTGCAGTGCTGCATCTCTGGTCAATTGGGAGTCTGAGATGAAGCACTGTAGCTCGGGAAGGGAGGAACTGCACACCCTGGGGACCCCCCAGCTGCTGGGACAAGTGACACAAGGGGAGCTCAGCCCTGGCTGCAGGAAAAGGGCTCATCCCAAAGCTCCGGGCAGAGATCCAGGAGTGATAGGAGGGTGGGGAGGTTCTGCCCTGCAGCAGAGGGATCCCTGTGTCTGCTCAGGACCCCCAGCCCGGCACTGGGCACCAGTGGGAGAGGTCCCACAGAGATGGGAAGGGTGGGGACACATCAGGGACACGGCAGTGACTCTCCCCACCAGCCACCCACGGAGCCTGGACAGCGGCGAGGACTGGCACAGAGCCCGGGTTGCCGTGTCCTCAGGGTCCAGTTTTCCCAGGAATCCCTTAGGCACTAGGTTGGGGATTCCTGGAAATACTGTTCTTGGGGCCACGGCTCGGCAGCCCATCCCAAAGGAGGCACAGCCTGCAGAAGAGCCAGGAATGGAGGTACAGGGCTACGGGGAGGGCTGGGAGTGGGAGGGGGAGCCCCTGGAGATCCCACAGCAGGGCTGATGGATGTCCCTGTGGGCCACCATTCACTGCCAGGGGATGTGGCTCACGGGCAGGTGACCTCACACTGCTCCTGCCCTGCCCAGCCACCCGGGGTCAATAAAGATGTCCACTGCCGAGTGACTCTGTCCTGGCCAGTTCTTTGGGGGTGGGAGCAGGGTGGGAGCCAAAGGGGTGGGGCAAGCGCAGTGTGGGGCAGAAAGGAGGGGCAGGAACCACCTGGGGGCTGCTGTTCCCACCATGTCCCCCCCATTCCCAGCCCTGCTGAGCTCCTGCAGAAGGGACACTGATGTGTGACCCCGTGGGGCACTGAGAGCATCCCAGGCTGCATGTGCCTGGGGATGGGCTGGGGGCTCCCTGCAGCCCCCCGGGCACCCTGCACTGATCCCTGCCTGCACCCAGCCCCACTGCCAGCACCAGGGTGGGTGTGGGCAGGCGCTGGACGGAGACAGAAGAATGCCAGAACTATTTCTCTTGGAAAATCCCTCCCAGACCAAACTGTTCCCGATCCTTACCTGGTCCCCAGAGCACAGAGTGCCACCCCCAGACCTTCCTTGGACATTCCAGGGATAGGGATCCAAGCCTCCCTGGGCAGCCCCTGCCAAGGCCTGAGCACTCTTTCCATGAGGAAATTCCTCCCATGTCCGCCCTGGCACAGCAGGAGGCGCAGGTACAGGCAGGTGCGGGCCAGGCTGGACAGGCCGGCAGGTGGCACTGCTGTCCCGATGGGAGCATCCCATCGCATCCCATCGCATCCCATCGCATCCCATCGCATCCCATCGCATCCCATCGCATCCCATCGCATCCCATCCCATCCCATCGCATCCCATCGCATCCCATCGCATCCCATCGCATCCCATCGCATCCCATCCCATCCCATCCCATCCCATCCCATCCCATCCCATCCCATCCCATCCCATCCCATCCCATCCCATTATCCCATTCACACTCCCCAGTTCCCAGCATGGAGCCCCCCAGGCTGCCCCACAGAGGCTCCCCCCTCCCCTGGCAGCAGCAGAGCTGTTCCCTGTCCCAAGGGGGGGACATCAGCCCCTCTTGGGGGACCGTGATGTGGGCAGCCCCCCACAGGACCTAGAAACTCATTTGGGGAGATGGAATGGGCACACAGTGGGGTTTGGGCACACAGTGGGGTTTGGGCACACAGTGGGGTTTGGGCACACAATGGGATTTGGGCACACAGTGGGATTTGGGCACAAAGTGGGGTTTGGGCACACAATGGGATTTGGGCACACAGTGGGATTTGGGCACACAGTGGGGTTTGGGCACACAGTGGGGTTTGGGCACACAATGGGATTTGGGCACACAGTGGGGTTTGGGCACACAGTGGAATTTGGGCACACAATGGGATTTGGGCACACAGTGGGGTTTGGGCACACAGTGGGGTTTGGGCAAGGAGAACCCCAGGAGAGCACCCCCAACCCAAGGGAAGGCAGTGATGAGGCAAGTCCTTCCTGCCCCACACGAGAAGGAAAAGTGGAAATCACAAAAACTCTTTGGAAATGGAAAAGTGAAATCCAAGCCTGCTCTTCCCCGTGACAGCTCTGTTGCTTTGCCAGGGCTCCAACCACTCTATTTCAACACTTTCCAAGCATTTGTTTGGATTTTGGTTGTTAGGGGCTTGCAGGACATGCCAGAGCAGGAGGGAAATCCATGGCTCTCACACACCCAAATTAAAAAAGTAAGGCACTTAGTTCAGGAAATGCCAGCTCAGAGAGCTTTGATTGCTTCCTTCTCTCTTCCCCCCTCCTTTTTTTTTTCAGCCAAAAAATTTGTCAAGTTTGCCCTGTCCCTGAGAGAGATTTAGGGGACAATATCAGTAATATTTTATATTAAATATGATAATAAAATATCAGGATATTTTGGACAATATCAGTAATATTTGACCAGAATTAATTGGAGAATTCCTGATTGCCCAGAGCTTGCCTATGAACCAGCTGCTCCAGTTTCTGCAGGGATGTTCCAGTCTGGTTCCAGTCACCAAAGCAGGGCTGGGCTTCAGCTCCCAGCCAGGTGTTTCCCTTAGAATTTTCCAGGTGCATCCCCAGCTCCAAGCACCCAGGATTATCCAACAGCTCCAGGAATTCTGACCCAGCCACCTGCCAGGGAAACTGAGGCACACACAAACTCTCCTGCCTCCAGAACATCCCAGCCATGGCTGGGTGTTTTGTTTTTTTGTTTTTTTCGTTTTTGATTTTTGGTTTTGATCTTTTTTTGTGTCTGTTTTGGGGTGGTTTTTTTGTTTGTTTGTTTGTTCGTTTGTTTAGTTAGAGTTGGGACTGAATGTACGAGAGGAGAAGTTTTGTGTTTGGACTTAGCTGTTTATTAATTTTTATTTCTAGTACAGTGAGTTTTAGAGTTTTTTTAGTTAACGAGCTATAAGTGAAAAAAAATGGAGTAATATTTTGCTCCTTACAAGGTCTTTTAAGGTCCAGTTGTTTAATTAAAAATTAACAGCTATATTATTTATACTTTTAACCTAATGATTAAATATTGGTGACTTGCAGTGCAGCATCCTCCATTTAACCAAAAAATACTACTTAAAAGTAAGAAGAAGAAGGAACAAGAAGGAAAAAGAGCTACTGTCTCAAAACTTCAATTTTGTCCCATTTTTATTACTGTATTTCCAAACTTCAAACTCCAATTTTTTCTTTTACCACTTGATATTACACACTTAAACTCCTTATCACTGATTTTAACTTCATCACTCAATTTTGGAAGCCTTCTCCAAGGCCTCAAACCAAAAGCAGCGTTCTTTTGGGGGGGGTGGGGGGGGATCAGTGTTAGAAAGCGCAGAAAATTCCCAACTCTCAGGAGGGTTCCAACATGCGGCATCCCTGGGGAATGCTGAGCATCCCAGCACAGCTCCCCTTCCCAGCTGGATCAGGAGCTGCCAGCCCATGCCAGGGGCTGCCCAGGCAGGGCTTGCCACGCTGGGAAGGGCAGGGAGCTGTCCTGACTCAGCCGGCAAAACCGGCAGGACCTGGGAGCAGCAGCGGCCGCTGGCACCGCCCTGGGCACGCAGGAGGGAGCTGGCAGCAGGGGCACGGCTTCCCTGCTCGTTCCTTGCTTCCCTGCTCGTTCCTTGCTTCCCTGCTCGTTCCTTGCTTCCCTGCTCGTTCCTTGCTTCCCTGCTCTTTCCTTTCTTCCCTGCTCGTTCCTTTCTTCCCTGCTCGTTCCTTGCTTCCCTGCTCGTTCCTTGCTTCCCTGCTCGTTCTTTCCTTCCCTGCTCGTTCCTTTCTTCCCTGCTCGTTCCTTGCTTCCCTATTTATTCTTTTCTTCCCTATTCATTCTTTCCCTCCCTGCTCTTTCCTTGCTTCCCTGCTCTTTCCTTGTTTCTCTGCTCGTTCCTTTCTTCCCTGCTTGTTCCTTGCTTCCCTTCTTATTCTTTCCTTCCCTCTTTGTTCTTTCCCTCCCCGCTCATTCTTTCCCTCCCTACTCGTTCTTTACTTCCCTATTTGTTCTTTCCCTCCCTGCTCATGGCAGGATGAGTTTCACACATTCTCTGCTCTCTGCAAAGCACCAGGACAGGAGGCCAAGATGCCCTGTTTCCTTTTTTGGGCAGTTTTTTCCCTTTCTACAATTCCCCACACTCAGGGCTCCCTGGCAATGCCTCCGTGCCAGGCTCTGCAGGGAAACATTGGGATTTTAATAAAGGGCTGGTGGGTGCTGGCATGGCACCCGCATGCCTGAAAGCCTTTGGTGCTCTCAAGCCACCCCCAGTTTTGCAGAAATTCGGTGGCCATAAACCCCCCTCTGTCCCAGGACTGCCTGCTTGTGCTTCTCTGCCTTCTCTCCAACTCCTGTGTGCCACATCCCTCCAAAATTTTATCTCTTAGAAAAATCTGTCTGAGAGCCCACAGACACTCCTGTGCCAGGCAGGGAGGTTTGTCCCTGTGGATGCCCAGGTGGAGATGGGTGAGGGGCAGAGGATGGTTCCCCTCACTCCTAGAGCCGCTCAGGGTGGTGTTTGACAAACCCAAAGGGATTGGGGGAAGGGGCAAAACCTCCCTCAGCCCCATGGTGGCAGTGCCAGCCCCACGGTGGCCACGCTCCCCCCATGACCCACAGCCCAGAGTACCTCAGCACTTCGTCAATGGGCAGCAGCAATCGGCTTAAAAATAATCCCTGGCCATGTCCTGCGCTGGCCCCGGGCTCCCAGGGGGGCTGGCACTGCCCCCTGCCAGGGACTGCTGTGGCAGCCTTTGGATGGCACTGGCACCCGTGTGTCTGTCCCTTCCCACCCAGCAGTGCAGCTCATTCCTTTTCTCTGAGCTCCACACATGGTGTGGCCATGCCCAGGTGCCAGCCCCGAGTGCCCAGCACGCTTGGCACTGTGGGTGTCACAGCACTGGGTCCCAGAGTGGTTTGGAGCACCCCAGTTTAGCACCCTTGGGCTGGGGAAAGGCTCCTGGATTAGGGTTTATTGCTCAGCAGGGCTGGGAAAACAGTGCGCACACACACACAGAAACACAAAACCCCACACAAATACACAAAAACACACAAAAACACACCAGGGCCCAGCCTCATCCCCAGGGCTTCCCCTGCTCCTCCCTGCTCCACAAAGCTGTGCCCAGAGCCATGCCCGGAGCTGTGCCCTCAGCTGTGCCCTAAGCCGTGCCCAAAGCTGTACCCAGAGCCATGCCCAGCCCTGCCCCTCACCCTGCTCCCAAATTCTCCCTCAACAGCTCCGGCCCCAAAATCTCCCGGGGCAGCAGGAGCTGCCCAGGGGGGCACAGGGCATCTTGCCACCACCTACCCCTCCTTCCCTGAGCCCTGGGGAGGGACCAGGATGGGTTTGGATCCTGCTGGGGCTGGGGCTGGGGGTGGCCCTGCCTTGGGAGGGGCACAGTTGGTGGCTCTGCTGCCCTGTCACCAGTGCCCACAGGCTGTCATCAGCCAATATTGACTCAAGGCTCAGCTCCACCTCGGTGCCATGGGCCTGGTCCAGCTCTGTCTCTCTCCTCCTGCCCTGGGGGAGCAGCACAACTCCTTCCATCGGGTCCTGAGGATGCATGAACCCCACCCTGGGGCTGGGGACAATCTCCTGTGCAGGGTAAAACCAGCACAGCACCATCCAGAGCAGGGCAGTGCCATGACCAAGGTGGTGGGACCCAGTGCCATGCCTCATCCTGCTCCAACAGATCCTCCCTGGGCAGCAGGAAGACACGACCCGGCTGTGCCTGGACTTTGGTCCATGCTGCTGGGAGCCAGAGGCTGCAGCTGGCTCCCTCCATCCACGTTCTCTGCATGGAAACAAGCAGGGCTAGCTAAACACAGCCAGCCCCAGAGCTGCTGGGATGGGCCCTGGGGCATCCCTGGGGTCTGCACCGCCCAGAGACGGGGGGACAGCAAAGCTCACGCTGTCCCCAGCACTGAGCCCTTGTTGGGGTCTGCACCCTGGTGCCACATCCCCAGCACCTGGGCTGGCACCTCAGCCGGGCTGAGCAGTTCTGGAGGGCAGGAACACAACAGGGCTTGTTCCCTTCCACCATGGAGGATAAAATCCCATGGAGGATAAAACCCCATGGAGGATAAAACCCCATGGAGGATAAAACCCTACCTATCCTGCCAGACTGGGACTGTTCCCTCCCTCCCAGCAGCCACAAACCAGACTTTTACTGGCCTCTCCTCCTGCAAACAAGCCAGGGCTGGGCTTTCACATGGCCTTGGAGGGAGAGTCAGCCCCAACCTGCCCTGCACAGCTTCACGCCCCAGCTCCAAGTCCTGGAGCTGCCGAATCCAGGCGGAGCTGCCGCAGCCCACGAGGATTTCACCACCCAGCCTTGCCCCAGGTCTGGCAGCTCCCGGAGTGAGTCTGACCAGCCTCGGAGAACAAGGAGAAACAGAGCAACTTTGTACTTGCCCTCAATTAACGAGTGACCTATTTAGACGAAAATCTGGGCTAAGTGGGATGAAGGAGCTGGAAGCGGCTGCTTGGGGGTGGCACAAAACAGCCTGAGCCGGGCAGCTCCAGAGTCACTCGGGACACACAGCACAGGCCAGAGCGTTTTAAAAACTGCCCTAAAAGTTTTTATTGCTAGGGAAGAGAAGCCCAGCCTGGAAAGAACCTCACATTCCTTCCTGAGCCCACCAGGAAGGGAACATTTCCAGCCAGCCCTGGGGACTCAAGGGCAGGTGGAAGGAGCAGGAGAGAGGCACAAGGGTGGACCAGCAGTGCCTGGGGGCTCACAGCCCTTCTCCTGCCAGGGCTCTCAAGTGGCAGCAGTGCAGGAGGGGACCTTCCCCTGTTGCCTGAAAAGGCTGAGCTGGAACAGAGACTAGGCAGAGCAAAAGGAATAAAATAGGAATTTTTTGAAAGGATCCACCTTGGGCAGTGCAAGAGCCTGGCCGGGGCTGCACCCAAATCCAATCCAAGGTGGATCCTGGTCAGGAGTTTTACACTTTTATAAGTTTTGGTTCATCTACATCTTGGGGTCAATTATCCAACCACAGCCCCAGGCTATGAGGTCTCAGCCCCTGCCTTGTCCACTTTTCCTCTCTGTTGTTTCTGCTTTTTGGGTACCAGGTGTCCTTGATTCTCTATCTAGAAAGGAATTGTTCTGTCACTACTCTGTGAAGAGATCTTACAACACCTAATATGAAGCTTCAGAGTCACACATTAAGCAGCAGAGATTCTGAAAAATACAAAAGCTAAACCCCAAGGCATCACCCCAGGGTGAAGAGGCAGAGCACGAGCTCTGCTGCTGAAACCCTGCTGATGGCAGGAGCGGTGCCTCAGCTCCCTGGCAGCTTTGCCAAGAAGGCGTTGGCCGTGCCCGGGGAGCAGGCTGAGAGGAGAAGTGCTTATCTGACAGGACGTGCGAGTCAGAGGCGGATCTGTGCCTGCAGAGCTCTGCCTCCCGGAGCTGGCAGCTCCCATCCTGCTGCCGAGCCTGGGAACGCCGCCTGTCCCTGCCCAACCCCGGCAGGAGCTGACTCTGCACCTGGGGAACTCTGCAGGATCTGGAATTGGAAGCCAAAAGCTTTTCCCACCCCACGCTCAGCTTTCCATCAGCAACACCTCCGTGCTCCAGCTATCAGGCAGAGCCAGACGAGACGCTGTGGGTTTATCACGCTCCTCCTGATGGGAGCTGAAGGAAGGAGCAGTTTATTCCCTCCCCAGCTGGAAGGAAAGCGCTGTTATTTCTGGAGCTGGGTGGTGGGGACCCAGGAACTGGGTGGGTGGGTTGGAGAGGGCGGCCAAGCTGAGCTGTGCAATCCAGCAGATGTGAAACACTTCCAGTATTTCACTGAAAATTGAAGTGAGGAGCACCACAGGCATTTGCCTGCACCCCGAATTGCAGGCACAGGCTGGGCAGGCAGGCCCTCAGCTCAGCTGGCACACTCCAAGGGGGTGCAAACCCTGAGCTGCCACACTCTGCCCATTCCTGGTTCCTTCAGGAGCTGTTGAGTCACTCCAGCAGCTCCAGCACCACTCCAGCCTGGCACAGCTGCTCCTCCAAACCCCCTCTGCACTCAAAGCCCTGCAGAGAACCGGAGGAAAAAACATCTGCCAGGTTCCTCAGCAGCTGTCCTGTTTGGGGAGCACTCCATGGGCTGTCAGGGGTCCAGGGTGACCTCAAGGTGCTTTGTGGGCACCTGAGATCATCCATGGTGGGGTTTAGCACAGCCAGGGCTTTTCCCAGAGGTGCTGGCACACAGCTGCACGGTCAAGATGAACCATCCCCAGCGTTCCCACTCCCCTGGGCATGCTGCCCCGCAGGCTGGGAGCAGACAGAGTTGTCACCGGCCCCAGTGCCACCTCCACAGCAGCTGTCCCCACACAGGGGTGCTCCCTGCTGCTCCCCGACACCAAGGTGAGGACCCAGGTGGGGCAGGGGGGAGCAGGGTGCAGGGGAGACTGAGCTCAGCACTTCTGAGCCCACTCCAGAGCAGACATGCAGGTGTCCAGAGCAGGGCACACCCTCCAGTGACCAGCAGTGAGCTCCAGGGCAGCTGGGGAGCTGGTGTGGAGCTGGGTCAGCCTTCATCTCCCAGAAAGGCTCAGAGCAGGGCTCCAACCCCAGCTCTGTTACCACAGCAAAAAATAAAAGCAGCTACAGAGCCACAGAAGAGGCTGCTCTGACCTTCCAGACGTGGGATTTGGGCATAAACACTTCTTTCCTGGAAAGTGTATCCTGGCATTTGGGATTCCTTCCCATCCCACAGAGCTCCCCTTGTGACACCGATCCGGGAGTACCTCACATTCCTGCAGGACCTCGGCTGGGCCACGTTAACAAACATCAGCAGCTGGCAAGTTATTTAGAGCAGCAGGATTGCTCCCAGCGCTGCTTTCCTCTCCCATAACCTGCCAGAGACCCGGCCAGCCCTGGGGTGACAGTGCCACAGCCCCCCACACACACCAGATCCTCACAGGCTCCCTGCCACTCCCCAGGCAAACCTGGGAAGAGGCTGAGGAACAGCCAGACAGGCTTTTTGTGTCCTGCTTGCTCAAATATCCCGAATTTACACTTCGTCCTAGAGGTCAGAAGGAAGCTGCAGGAACGGGGTGTTTGAGAGGCAGTGTGGCCACAGGGATGCTGCAACTCTGGGACCCTCTGGCCAGCCCCAGGGAGCCTCAGCAGCTGCTCCAGCAACCAAAATGAAAGCTGGGGTCAGAAAGAAGCCACCTTTCACCCACCACAGCCCCCTGGGCTGGGCAAGGGGCACACAGAGGGTCACCAGCATGTCCCAAACACAGGTGGGTCCCACAGCTGTGCCCTGGTTCCAGGCAGGGCTGAAGGGCACCCAGCAACCTGCTGAGGAGAGGAGAGGAGAGGAGAGGAGAGGAGAGGAGAGGAGAGGAGAGGAGAGGAGAGGAGAGGAGAGGAGAGGAGAGGAGAGGAGAGGAGAGGAGAGGAGAGGAGAGGAGAGGAGAGGAGAGGAGAGGAGAGGAGAGGAGAGGAGAGGAGAGGAGAGGAGAGCGAATGGTGCTGGCTCTGCTTTCACAGCCTGAACCCCGGCAGCAGCAGGGCAGGGGTGCCAGACTTTCATTCCCTCACCAGGGGACAGGGACAAGGCAGCTCCCCTGGCACTGCCCAGGGGGGACACAGAGCAGAGTGCTCCAGGAAGGAGGGACAGACAGATGCCTGCGTGACCTTGGCACTGGGATGGGGCTTGTGGAGGAGCAACTGCTTCGTGCCCCTGCTCCCCACCCTGGGAAGGACATGAACATATGGGCATGCATGGATACGCGTGGAAACACACATAGACACATGGAAATACATGGAAACACATGGAAACACACATGGACACACATGGAAACACATGGAAAGGCATGGAAGCAGAGGGACACACACAGACACGCATGGAAACACACACATGTTCACACACCCCGTGCCTCAGGAGTGCCCAGGTGTTTCCTGTCATGCAGGATCAGCTCCTCCAGGACCAGGCAGCCCAGGCAGAGCTGCCAGGCACAGCTGACCCAGAGCCACCATGTGGCAGTGCCATCATCCCAGCCCTCCCCAGCACCACGGGATCCTGCCCTGCCCTGCCCTGCCAGGAGCTGGGACGGCAACCCCGGCCAGCAGCTTTTACAGGGGAAGGCTGAGCACAGCCAGCTCAGACCCCAGGAGCTGTTTGCATGTTGGGAAGCAAAAACAAGCCACTTCCAATCAGCTTCAAGTTGGCAAGGCCGGGCTGCATCTCCTGGGATGTGGCTGGCAGAACTGGCACACGAGGCAGCCCCACGCCCGCCTCGTAGCCACCTTGCTGTCCCCAAATCCCCCAGCATCACCTCGGGGAGGGGCACGATGTTAAAAGCTGTCAGTGAGAGGGAGAAAGGTCACTGAGCTGGGACTTAACACCCATAAGCAGTTTATGGGATTTGTGAGCAGCTTCAGGCCGGCTGGGAACGGTGTCAGCACAGCTCCACCTTCTCAGGGGTGCCACTCTGGCAGGGTTATCAACCCTCCCCAGCTCCCTGGGCACAAACAGCACAAACCCAGCTAACAGAGGCCAGCAGAAAACACCTCCTGGGCAGCCCAAGGAATGACCACAGCTTGTTCCTCACCTTTCCTCCCCAAAGAAAGGAGGTTTGGGAAGGAAGGCAGGCGCTTCTAGGGTGTGTCAGCAGGGTTTTCTGGCTCTACCTGCTGTTCCGTGGAGCAGGAGCTCCCCAGGGGTTGAGTGGCACCCTGAATGCCAGCCCTGAAGGGGCATTAATCCCCTACCCACTGTGCCCACCCTCCTGAAGCTGTTCACAGGCTCTGCCCCCCTCCAGGTGACCCCAACCCAGTGGTACAAACAGCCCTGGCTCAACTCCAGCCAGAGAGGAGGAGGAGGAACCCAGAGCTCAGCACGAGGCAGGGCTGCGCTGGGGGGAAGCTGTCAGCACATGAGAATGATTCCATTTGCTGCACAAGTGGTTTTTCTCAGCTCAAAAAGACTTGCACCAGTTTCTGGCTGTACCTCTCTGCTCTCCTCCCCCACTGCCTGACTGTAGCTGCCAAGGCAGGAAAATGGTCCCTGCTCCTCTCTGCCCCATCTGGGCAAAATCCTGCCCACAGCTCCCAGCAGATGAAGATGTGACAGATGCCATCAGCAGAGGCCACCCAGCTTGGTCTGGCTGCTCAACACCAAAGCCAACCCCAGGCTGGTCCTGGTCCCCACTGTGCCCATTTGGATTTGTGAAATCCTTGCATTCACCAGAGACGGGCTCAGGAATCTTTAATTCACGCCCTGTGCTGAGCAGCAGTTTAAAAACCCACAAGAGGGAAGTGCAGCAGCTCAGGAGAACCAGACAACATCAGGGTAAGCTCTGCCCAAGGCCCCAGCCCTGGAGATTCCCAGTTAAACACATGATGGTCTCACTTGGAAAAGTCCCAGTGCACTGCTTGGGCCACGGCAGCACGAGGGACTCACCCGAGGTATGAGGAAGGGACAGGGAGGATTTGGTCCTGGTGTCCCTGCTCTGGTGGCTCATGAAGTCCCACAAAGCTGAGCCACACAAGTTCCCTGCCCCACCTCTGCCAGGCTCAGGATTGTGCCGAGTCAGGCTCCTGCCCTGGGCATTTACAGGGCTGTAAAGCAAAGAGCTGAATTTATCATGCATGCAGAGGCTCTGAGCAGCAGGGAAGCTCACAAGCCAGTCCACCCTGTAGGACAACACGTACACTCCTTCAAGGCTTCCCAACCAGCTCAAATTGCTTCCATTCAAAAGAAGTTCAAAGTCTGCTACCTGCAAAACAGCTCAAGGCTCGGGGTAGTTTCAAGGGTGGGGACAGGGAGCAGCACGGGGAGCCAGGAGCCTTGGAGCTCTTGGGGTGTGAGTGGTGCACACACAGCTCTGCTCTGGGAGAGCTTCTCCTCCAGCCAGGCACATCGATGCCTTCCTACAGACTCAGGGGTGGAAAGAAATGCAGTTAATCAGCTGTGTTTACAAAAAACAACCCGCATTATCAACAGGAACAAAAGGTTTCTGGAGAGGGAAGGCAGAATGGAGAGGGAAGGCAGAATGGGGAGGGCTGAGTGTACACCAAAACACCAAGTTCTTCTTTGAGAAAGGAGCTTCACCAACCTTCAGTAATTTATGAACACAAATACCTGAAATAAAACTCGAGTCTGTTGTGTGATTATTCCCCTGCTCCTCCCGATTTCCAGCTACTGAAAACCAGCCCACAGTCACATCAAAGAGCATCTCACATAATGTAAAAAGTCACTTTAGCATCTCAAAGTAATGGATTTTACACCTTTAGTACTGAGCTTTGCAAAGCAGCTGAGTTCACTGTGGCGCATTTAAAGAGAGGGACAGAGACCCGGGTGTGTTTGGAAGGGTTCATTAACGCAGCTGAGCTCCAGCATGAGTCAATCCCAATTCCTCACAGACAGCCCTGGCTAACAAGGGTCACATTAAAGAGCCATTTCCACATTGGAACACTCAGGGATGCACTCAGGCCCTATTAGGAGGGTGGGCATTTCCTCTGTGTCATCCTTTCAGACAACTCTTCCTCCCTGCCCCACTTCTCCTTTCTGTCTGCAGCCTGCCGTGCTCACCGACGTGTGTCATGACATCAAGCTGATATGAGATCATGATGACTTCACTGCAATTAAGGCAGGAGCAGATGGAGCTGGCTAAGCAACAAATCTTCTAAATTGGAGAACGCTGTCAAGAGAAATTAAAGCCTCGTGAAAAAAAAAAAAAAAAGACAACTTGGGATGGCAGAAAAATTCCACATGGGGAGAGACTGAAGGGAAGCAGCCAGCCCAAGCTCCTGGACAGAGCAGTGGGGCTGGAGTGAAGCACCTCAGTTCAGGAAA